>NC_044036.1:179471049-179780641 GCF_901765095.1 Microcaecilia unicolor
CCTCCCCAATTCCATCCCCCGGAAGGCCTTTCTTTGTCTGCCCTGGCTAGCTTTCTTTCTTTTAGTTTGCCTCTTATTTGGCATGTAATCCGCAACTGTCTTCTTTGCTCCCCTTTTCGGAAGCTTTACTGCCATCCATACCCCCCTGTGCCACATGGGTGAGTGGATGATGTGCTTCCCCACCAAAGTTCCCCTCCTGAATGTCCACAGACTTAGCAGATAGTGAACCCCCTGGGCAGGTACTTGTGGGTTTAGGAGATACTCGCGGAGCCCAGCTTCAGTGTTGTATGCTGGGATGTGTGAGTGGGGGGAGGGGTGCTCCCAGGTTTAGACACTAACCACTATGCAATACCCATTTCTTAAGATTCCTGTGCTTGATCTTCTGTTCAACTACTAGGCAAGCCAATGTAGCTGCTGGGCAGCATTAACCCAAAGGTGCAGTCGGTCAGCCCCAAGATGGCTGCTGCCCAACAACCCTGTTGTTTCCTGTTTTTTTTTTTTAATGCCGGCAACAGGCACAGTGTGTGAGTCCTCAAAGCCCCCCCGGGAAGGCAAGAAAGGGGGGAAATGCCCAAGCACAGCACGATGAGGTGCGTCAAACAAGATACGCACCAGCCAGCCCTGAATCGCACACCACTGTACCTACTCCTTTTCTCTTACTGTCTCTCTCCCTTTTTTTATAGCATGCCTATGAGTTCCCACAGTCCCCCATCACCTCACCTTGAAGACATCTGACAGCCTGAAACACGGGGAATGGATACCCACTGGCTGGCGCAGATTCCTCCTGAACAGCATTTGATGCAAACCGCCACCTAAGCCACAACTGCCATCACTGATGCAGCCTTCCTCATCATATGAGAACTCTCAAACTCTCTCTTCCATGTCTTCTGTTCCCAGCTGCTTGCTCAAGATAGCCTCTGGGGGCCTGCAGGGGCTTAAAAACCCAGTACCTGCATGTCTTCTTTCCCAGCGGGGATATCTGGCTATGGTGGGAGCGTTTCCTCCACCAGCAGCCCAGCTCCTCCCGTGATCCCCCTTGGGTGTGGGCTCGTCGGGTGCATGGCGCCGTGTTAAAGTCAGCTACATGCATCCCAGGCCCTTTGCCTTGTTACTTATCATAAATCCGTCTGTCTCGCTTTTTATGTTGCTACCTATCTCTTTATAATCAATAGCTGGAAAACTAGATGTGCTGCTGGAAAAGTTTATATCTGTAAATTTCTATTTTCTGTGTAAGTGATGATGGCAGGTAGGGCGAGTGACAGGCAAACACTGTCTAAAACTTACCGCTGTCACTGCACCATAGTCCTCAGGCCTTGCTCAATCACATGACATATGGACATCTTGTCATTAAACTGTGATAATGATAGGGATAAGTAACCAAGTTATGAACGAAAGCCTTGGCAGTAAATTAAAAGCCTTTGGCTCCTAGCCCTGGCATTCTTCTTGCCTCGTAGGAGACATTAATTGAGTTTTGCGCCCCACCAGCCCCATTACCACTTCATTAAATATCTGATAATGACTTATCCACACAATGTTATTCAGCCACGAGATGCTGAAAAGGGTTCATTATTCCTGAAGCACTAATGGGGTCTTGCATTATGAAGTGATTGAGGGCTCCTTTTCTTTAACGTTTCTCACATACCGCACTATTTTACCAGTTGTGTCTCAGGTGAATAGCTTGGCTAATTAGAAACACCAATGTCACTGCTGGCCCCCTCCAAATAAAAAGCCTCAAAAATGGAGAATTCATCTTTAGTGTGCATCTTTTTTTCTTGCTTCCCCGATACTATAGACCCGATTCACTGCCAGCCTTCTCCACCGTCCCCTCCTGGTGCTTCTGGCTGCTGGTGGGCTGAGGTAGATTAGCTCAGAGTCCTCTTGTCAGTTCCTGTTAGCTCAGAAAGATGTTTGGGAATACACAAAGATTTGTCTTCCTTTTCACTTAGTTGCTTTTATTAAATTTAGCTAGGAAGCATTAGCTTTGCCTTTTGATATTTCAAGATTCATTCCTGTATCTATTGTTTACAGTATACAGTTCTGTCAGTGCTATACAATATTATGTAGCTACAAAGACCCTGAATGCACAGACTTAAAATAAGTGCAGGGAAGTTAGGTATAAGTAATGTTAAAGCATTTGATATACCACCTTTCTGTGGTACAACCAAAGTGGTTTACATATTATATCCAGGTACTTTCTCTGTCCCTTGTGGGTGACTTGTTGAAGGTCATGCAGTGAGTGATGGCGTAGCCAGGCATTCAATTTTGAGTGGACACAATTTTTTTTCTATCCCCCTGCTCTCCACCCCTCCCTTCCCCCAACTCAAAATATCCTACCTATACTCTTCCATTCTCCTCTTGCTCTGTTTCTGCTATTATACACACACCCTTGCTCCTCTCCTCCTTGCACACATTCTTTCATTCCACTTACCTTTCTCTACCTAATTCCCTTATCTCTCACCGCTTTTCCTTCTCTTCCTCTACCTCTCCCTCCTTGCTCTTCTCTCCTCCATGCCACTCTTTCCCTTATTCCTTTTCTGCACTTCTTCTCCTTCTCACTCCTTCCTCCCCACCCATCTTTCAGCTCTTCTTCTTCCCTTTTCAAGACTTGCCTTCCCCCTTCCTCTCCCTCCCTTCCCTTCCCCATCCATCCCCGTAGCCCAGCATCAGCCCTGTCCTACCCCCTACCCATCCCCATAGACCTGCATCAGCCCTGTCCTACCCCCTACCCATCCCCCCATAGTCTGGCATCTCCCCCCACCCCACCCCCCAAGTAAACCTTTTATTTTTTAATGTCCTGGGCACTGTACAGCCCATCTCCACCCAGAAACCTGCCTACATTAAATATAATTCAATAGATAGACCAACTTATATTTATATATGTGGGGACTACATTCAACAAATATTACATGAGATGTCCCAAACATTCATTATTCATCTGTCTTTCATCCGAAATACAACGGGGAAAACAAACCTTTCATTTAGAATTTTTTGGGAAATTTTTCTTAAAAAGGGGACCATCAGATATGGTAGCAACTCACACCATAGGGAACAAACAGTTCCTTTCTCAGTCTGGTCAAAGAAAATGGTTGTGGTGCAGAATCTTTATTAGATCACCCTTCAAAGTCCTTTTTTTTTTTTTTTTTTGAAACAATATATCTCATGCTGCTTTAATCTTACAACTTTTAATCTTCTTGTTAGCAAAAAATATATTCTCTATTGCAGTTACTATCCAGCTTATAATCGAAAGAGAAAAACGCCTATATTGCGACCCAAATCGGGAGATGGCGTCTTTCTCCCGTGGGCGCCCAAATCGGTATAATCGAAAGCCATTTTGGGCGTTTCCAACTGCAATCCATCGCGGAAACGGGTAAAGTTGATGGGGGCGTGTTGGAGGCGTGGTGAAGGCGAAACTGGGGCGTGGTTATCGGCCAAGGAGAGATGGGCGTCTTTAGCTGATAATCGAAAAAAAAGGCGTTTTTACAGCGATTTTGGGTCACTTTTTTTTGGACCCTTTTTTTTCACGAACAGGTCCCAAAAAAGTGCCCCAACTGACCAGATGGCCACTGGAGGGAATCGGGGGTGACCTCCCCGGACTCCCCCAGTGGTCACTAACCCCCTCCCACCAAATAAACCCCACGTTAAAAACTTTTTTTCCAGCCTCTATGTCAGCCTCAAATGCTGTACCCACCTCCATGACAGCAGAATGTGTTCTATCCTGTGACAACCTTTCCCTGGTTCTGATGTGGCTCTCGGGTGAGTGTAACACCTTTTCTGTTAAGGGCACTGCAGAGTCACATCAGCAATGCATTGTGGTGGGTGTAGGGTATTGGGCTCCGTGATTCCACTAGCTTGTGTTAAATGCTCACGATGTTGGTAGTTGGTAGGCTATACTCCCATGGTGCTTTTCCCTCTGCTTACTGGGTCAGAGTGTGCCCTGTTTTGTTTCCGGTAGTCCATGAAGTAGTAGCCATTTTTGTAAGCCAGTTTTAGATCCCTTTCATGTGTTAGCCACATTACAGAACTTAGTTCTTACCTTGAATGTGGCTGAAAGAAGGCATTGTACACCATTCTGCCAGCTCTGACCTACTGCTCATCTCAGTACCAGGGAGACTCGTTGCTTGTGGGGCACAACCTCTGATCTGCAGTTAACTGTGAGTAAGCGTGCTTATTCCAATAAAGGACGTTTTCGCAGAGATTAGTCTTCAGGTGTCAACTGGTGTGCCAATGTTATATAGCAGCAACAAGTCCTAGAGGCCTGCATGTATACAGGTCCCTGGAGCACTTTTAGTGGGTACCGCAGTGCACTTCAGCCAGGTGGACCTAGGCCCATCCCCCCCACCTGTAACACTTGTGGTGGTAAATAGGAGGCCTCCAAAACCCACTGTACCCACATGTAGGTGCCCCCTTCACCCCTAAGAGCTATGGTAGTGTTGTACATTTGTGGGTAGTGGGTTTTGGGGGAGGGGGATTGGGGGCTCAGCACCCGTGGTAAGGGAGCTATGCATGTGGGAGTGTTGTCTGAAGTCCACCGCACTGACCTCTAGGGTGCCCAGTTGGTGTCCTGGCATGTCAAGGGGGCGAGTGTACTATGAATCGTGGCCCTTCCCATGACCAAATGGCTCGGATTAGGATGTTTTTGAGCTGGGCGTTTTTAGTTTCCATTATCGCTAAAAAAAACAAACACCCAGCTCAAAAACGTCCATTTTTTTTGAAAATATGGTCTGTCCCGCCTCTTCACGTACCCATTTTCGTATATGGACGCCCATGGAGATAGGCGTTCGCGTTCAATTATGCCCCTCCACATCTCTTTATATGCAGATACACTAGCACTTATCTTCAAACATGGCAGCAATTTCAATTCACAGGAGAACCTCCGCCGAAATGGCCAGGTTTCGCAAAGCTTCCTCAGGAAAGAGGCTCTCGTTGCAGCGCATGCTCACTCCTGGCCAAAATTGGCGGCCATTTTTTCTCTATAAACAGGAGTGAGCATGCGATGCAACGAGAGCCTCTTTCCTGAGGAAGCTTTGCGAAACCTGACCATGTCGGCGGAGGTTCTCCTGTGAATTGAAATTGCTGCCATGTTTGAAGATAAGTGCTAGTTTATCTGCACATTAAGAGATGTGTTTCAACCAGCTCACCTTTATCCACATGATTATTCACGCCTTCAAACAAATGAAGCAAATTGGTGAGGCAAGACTTCCCTTGGCTGAACCCATGCTGACTCTGTCCCATTAAACCAGGTTTGTCTATGTGTTCAATAATTTTATTCTTTATAATAGTTTCCACTATTTTCCCCGGCACTGAAGTCAGGCTTGTCAGTCTGTAATTTTCTGGATCGTCCCTGGATCTCTTTTTCAAAGTTGGCGTTACATTGGCTACCCTTCAGTCTTCAGGTACTACAGACGATTTTAACACAGTTTACAGCTTAGGGCCAGATGCACAAAGCGTTCCTTGTTATTAACGTTTGCTTTAGACTGGTTCTAGCCAGTCTAAAGCAAACATTTACGTAGCTAGTAATGCACAAAGAGGTTTTCTATGGATCTACGTGTGCCGTTAGCAGCCATCGAGAATCCCATGCAAATGTGTTACAGTGAGCTCATTCATAATCTAATGTGTATTCCAGGGGATGCACAGCTCCAGAGCAGCCCTAATTTAAAGAGCAAATTTTATGGCTACTCTGGAGCTGTCAGAGAGGAGAGAAGCATAAGCAGGAAGCTATAAAGGCTGCCTGCTTGTGCTTCCTACCTGACCTCCCGGCGCCCTCCCTCTGAATTTAAAAAAAAAAAATGTCCTTGGTGGTTCAATGGACCATAACACCCCCCCCCCCCCCCCCCCCAGCTGCATCTTGTTTTATTTCCTTGGTGGTCAAGTGGACCCTGACCTCCCCCAATTTTTTTAAACTTTCCCTGTGGTCCAGTGAACCATGACCCCGGAACCTTTTTTAAAAACTTATCCTGGTGGTCCAGTGGACCAATCCCCTTCCCCCGAGCAGGCACACACCCCTCCCTCCTGCACCCTTGTCCCTCCCTATACTTTTACAACAAGGTGGAGGCAGGAGGACAAGAGCAACGACTCCTCCCTCCTGTCTCTCGGGCCTGCCCAGAACAAAATGGCAGCACCCAGGCCCTGCCCAGTATATTCTGGGATGCACTGGGCAGGGCTAAACACCATATAAGGGAAAAAACTCCTTATATGATGTTTAGCCCTGCCTGGTGCATCTCAGAATGCACTGGGCAGGGCCTGGGTGCCACCATTTTGTTCCAGGCGGGCCTGAGGCAGGAGGGAAGAGCTGTTGTTCCTGCACTCCTGCCTCCACCTTGTTGTAAAGGTGCAGGGAGGGGAAGGGTGGGGGTCAGGTACGGGAGGGGGTGTGTGTGCACATGTAGGGGAAGGAGTTCTGTTCACTAGACCACCATGGAAATAATTAAAAAAAAAGGTTTGTGGGTTATGGGGGATTATGGGGGGAGGTCGTATGGTCCACTTGAAAAAAAGCTTGGGGTGGTCAAGGTCTACTGGACCACCAGAGTAAATTAAAAAAAAAAGACAAACAGTGTGGAGTCGGGCAGGTCCAGTGCATCAGAGCTGTCAAATGGATTTGACAGCTTGAACTTGCAAACATCGAGGATGCACAAAGGGGGATCCGTACAGCTTATTTGCATGCGATCCCCTTTGTGCATCGCTGGCTGTTAGCAATTTGCTAAATTTTAGTGAGGCAGCCGTATTTTATGGCTGTCTTTGTGCATCGGGGCCCTAGTGCGCATTTTGCAGCTAACTTTGGGCATAAGTATTTACACCTGCAAATGCTGGTTCCCAAATGATGCCAGTTAGGTGTGCAAATGCTGGTATTCTATAACATCACGCCTAATTTCTAGGAACACCCTGACCCACCCATGCTCTTCCCATGGCCTTACCCCTTTGGAGTTGCATGTTATGAAATTTAGGCATGCATATTATAGAATAGGGTATAAGGTAGATCTGTGCATAAAACATTATTACTGCCAATTGCTAACTCCAATGATTGTAAGCGTCTAATTTACTAATTAGTTTATGCGTGGATCTGGGATCTGTGCCCAAATTTGGGTGACCTATACAGAAGGTGGAGTATGGGAAGGGCCTAGACAGGGCTGTCAGTTATGTGAGCAACTTACAAAATACAAAATGTTATGCATGCTATTTGCCACGTTTGGGTGCTCGCAGTTATACCAGGTCTATGGGTAGAGTAACTACAGGCGCCTAAATGTAAGGTACATTGATACTGGGTTATACTAATATTCTATTACTGAATCTGGATACCCTGATGCCATTGTAGGATAGGTTTTCACCACGTGACATCAGGATTCCTAAATGGAGATACCCACTTATAGAATTATCCCCTCTGAGTATTGTGTGCTGTTCTGATCGCCACATCTCAAAAAGAGTATAGCAGAATTAGAAAAGGTTCAAAGAAAGGTGACAAAAAATAATAAATGTGATGAATCACTTCCCTTATGCAAAAAGGCTAAATAATTTACAGCTCTTCAGCTTGGAGAAAAGATGTCTGAGAGAGAATATGACAGAATTTTTATAAAATTGTGAGTGGTGTGGAATGGTTAAATAGGGAACAGTTTAACTTTTCAAACACAAAAAAAAAAAAAACCAAGAGGACATTTCATGAATTTAATGATCAGCAGACTAAAAGCAAATTGTTGAAAGTTGAATTTCATGCAGTGAATAATTATGCTATGGAATTGTTTCCAGAGGATGATTGCTCATCCCTGGAAATGAATTTTGAGAAACATCTGCATTTGGGATCTGCAGGGTAGCTGTGACTTGGATTGGCCACTGTCAGAGACAGGATATTGGACTTGATGGGCATTGGTGTACCCAGTATAACAGCAGATTTAAAACAAAATAAATATTTTTTCATTCAACGAACAATCAAAAGGTGGAGTATGTTGCCAGAAGATGTGGTCAAGGCATCCAACATAACTCAGTATGAAAGCACTTTGGACAAGTTTCTCAAGGAAAATTTCATAAACAATAATTAGGTAGAAATGGGGAAAGCTACAGACTTTGAAAGCTAGTCAAAAATGTATTATTAGTCTAACAAACTGGGTACCACTGGACAATCATTCTAGACAAAATTAAGTGTGTGGCGATAGTGTAAAATCTTCTTTCCTTTGTTATTATTCTAAATGTTTACAGCAAATTTTCTAATGTTTTTGTATTTTTTATACTTTTCAAGTTTTTGGCATGAATGTTTATAGATTATTATGTATTTTTCAAAAAATTCAATAAAAAAGATTAGAAAAAAAGTCAGTTGAACAAAAAGGATATAATCTTATCTTCTTTCTTTTTGTTTTGTTTTATTTCTATTCATTACTTTTAAAAGTAGACTAACACGGCTACCACACTATTTTTAAAAACGTTTTTTTTTACATGTTCAACAATATTTCGACACAAGATTAATTTTTTTTAATTGTGAGATGAACCAAAAATTTTAATTTTAATCTTTCAACAGCTATAACACTGTTCAGAACAAGCCTCTGATAAATAAGTTCTGTTATGTACAATTTCCCAGTGTCTCCAACTTCTGCTAAGAAAGTCGTAGATAATTTTGAAAAAAAAAACGAACAACATTGTTAATGTTGGCTCATTTCTTCTCTAACTTCTTCAATCAATAGTACGCTATACTAGATATCAAGGGACAGGCAAAAGGAGGACAAAATTATACATAAAGCCAGCAGGTGGGCTTACTGGCACAAATTTGAATTGGCACAGCTTTTGCCCAAATATTTAAATCCTACAAATTCCGTATGGTAAACAAATTCTACAGCAAGAAAGAAAATAGTGTTATCAACTTGTGCTTGTGGAACTTTTTCCCAGTTCTTAAATTTAATACTTTTCTCTTTTTTAACTTCAAAAGCCTTTATTGTCAAAAAATAAAGTACAAGAGCTCCCAGCACCAAAGACTGCAGACAAACATACAAAGCTCTACAATTTAGTCAAGCAGACCCCCTCCCAGCTCCAATCCCATCACATTTTGCGTACAGTCCAAAAAACCTGTACCCTCCCACCCCATCCTGCAGAGCAAAACCCACAGAACATAATGCAGTCCTAGCACAGGTTACACATTATGCAAGGTACAATAGCCATCCAACGGAGTCCACACCTTCCAGAATTCCAGAATGCAGCAGTGCTTGACAGCAGCAACTTCTTTGTACTTGCGCACAAGACAGACTCCAGTCACCCAGGCGTTCATGGACAAAACAGAGCTGTCCTTCCATTCAGACAGAATACATTGTATGGCCAACTCTGTGAGCACATCAAATAGCCGTGCTCTACTCCCTTGCAACAAGCGCAGCAGAGCTGCAGACCTCAAAACAACCACCTTATAAGAATGCTTGTTCTGAAGATGGATTACATCCTGGGTTCTTGCCTGCAACACATCCCAAAACCCAGTATATTACTGCACCCATACAACATGTGATAAAAAGTGCCCACACACCCCCCTGCAAGACCTGTACAAATTAGATCCACCTCCCGCCAGTCTTGAAATCTTATAAGGCATCCATAGCGTCCTATGTGGCACATAGAAAAGAGACTGAAGCAGATGACAGAGTAGGACTGCAGACACATTCCTCAAAAGACCTCCACTCCTCATCACCAATACCACCTCCCAAATCATGTTCCTATACCAGCCTGACCAGT
Source organism: Microcaecilia unicolor (assembly GCF_901765095.1). Classification (NCBI taxonomy): domain Eukaryota; kingdom Metazoa; phylum Chordata; class Amphibia; order Gymnophiona; family Siphonopidae; genus Microcaecilia; species Microcaecilia unicolor. The sequence continues at coordinate 179,480,740 of NC_044036.1, forward strand.
GCATTGGAGTAGGTCTTCGAGCCACAGCCCATCTGCAACCTTGGTATCTTTGTTAAGGATTTTCTAGGATGATGCGGTTTAAGACATGAATTATTCCTGTTGGAAAATGAATTGCCTGTTTCAGTACATCCTTTGTTTGGAGTCTTAATGTGCTCTGCCACTGTGCCAGGTGATAGGCACATAGCCTTTGTGTACCAGATGGCACTGCCATCTGCTAGAATGTAACCTACTACATCTGAAGCCAGTGCCAGGTATACAGACCTGTTGTCTTGGATAGCAGTATAAGATGCCAGAACTTAATCTGCTCGCCTTTTTAGTAATACGTTTGTTCTCTGGGAAATTTCCCCAGTGTATTAAACGGCTTCAATCCCTATATGAAATGACTGACAGAATCACATAGGAATAAAAAGCCATACAACACAGTGGGGGGAGAGGGAGGGCCAGAAGCCTCCGTTTTCTTTCTGAGGCCGTAAGACTTAACTTCTTCTCAGCCATTCAGCACAGCAGCAACAGGGAATTCTTCCTCCACTCGTTGCGGGGGTTATCAGGGTCAGTTTCACCATCAGCATCTCACCTGGAAATCTTGATCTGTTGTTACTGCAGAAGAAAGAAAGCTGAGTATTAGCTCCTCACCTCATAGAAAATGAGACCAAACTGTGGGAGGAACGGAGAAAAAGAGTACCCAAGGTTAGAATGAGAAGAGGGACAATGAGGGCAGCCGAGAGATGGAAAAGAAATGACAGTAGCACAAGCCCAGGGGATCAGCACTTCAGTAGCCATATCAGTGCCACAACACCTAGGGAGTAATTCTCTATAAGTTGCCTAATATTAGTCACAGAGAGGGTCTTTTACTAAGGCACGCTCACGTTTTTGGGGCACGCTAAAATTGTGGGCGCGCTAAATGTTAGAGATGCCAATGCATTCCTAAGGGCGTCTTTAACATTTAGCTTGCCCACAATTTTAGCGCACGCTAAAAACGTGAGCATGCCTTAGTAAGACACCTATAGTGTGCCCTAAGCATGAATTCCATAATGGTAATTACATGTGTAATTGTCATTATAGAACACTAGCGTAAGTCCACAGTTATACACATAACATTAGACGTCAGCACTTATGTTAGCTCTATGGCAGGTGCAAATGCTCGTCCCTGAATGCAGAAGTTACGCTTTGTAACTGACAGTATTTTAAACCTTAGCGCTTAAGTACTTGGTACTCCCCTGCCCCACCCCTCTCGCAGTTACGCACAATGGACTGTTTCTGCTAACATTATAGAATAGGTTGAATGATCTGGTACAAATGATTTATTTTCATTCTTATAAAAGTTACGTAATTCTTTTTTAGAAATTTACAATTTTAGGGGCCCTTTTACAAAGCAGCCGTAAGCCCACTGTGGGCTTACTCGTGGCAATCTGGAATTACTAATGGCCCAATGCGGGCGCTGGCGGTAGTTCCATCCCCAGCGTGCGGCATTTCTGGTGCTAGCAAAATTATTTCTGCAGGGGTAATTGGTCAAAGCTGCACACTGGCAGGTTACCACCAAGTTAGCACAGAACCCCTTACCAGCACTTCAGTGGGTGGCAGTAAGTGCCCCCCCCCCCCCCCCCCCCCCGCCCGCATGGCCATGAAGTAAGAGCAATCTTACTGCATGGCTATTTCTTTTTTCAACCCTTTTTTCCACTGCGGTACAAAGGGCCTCAGCGTGCAGCAAAAACAGCTAGTGCAGGCTCCTTTTACCGCAGCATAGTAAAAGGACCCCTTAATTTGTAAACCGCCTAGACTCTATTTTTTTTTTTGATTAAGCAGTGTAAGAAGTTTTAATAATATGTAAACTAAGTGCAGTTATGTACCTAACTGCAAATTAGTGTCAATCATAGAAAACCAACTTTTCAAAATGATTGAGTGGTGCTAAACCCAATGCGAATTATCCCTCCCTAGACACAGTCAAAGAGTTTGCTCAATATTGGGGGTGCTCAAGCACTCATAGACCCACAGAGCTAACTTCTATAGTTTCAATGAATGCCAATTAACTCCAATTATTGGTTGTTAGTACCAATTTGCTCCCAATTATTTATTTATTTGTTACATTTGTATCCCACATTTTCCCACCTATTTGTAGGCTCAATATGGCTTGCATGGTACCGGAGAGGTGTTTGCTGACTCCTGTGAGAACAAATACAAAGTGATGTTGTGGTAAGATAATGTTCGTGTGGCACAGCCACAATTAGGGAATCGTACAAAGGAAGAGTTGAGTTATGTCCATTACGTACTTAGGTTTTGTTGTGTCGCAGTGATCAGGCATTTAGGTTGGATTGGTAGGGTATGCCTTTTTAAACAGGTTTGTTTTTAGTGATTTCCGGAAGTTTAGGTGGTCATGCGTCATTTTTAAAGGCTTTTGGTAGTGTGTTCCACAGTTGTGTGCTTATGTAGGAAAAGCTGGATGTGTAAGTTGATTTGTATTTGAGGCCTTTGCAGCTTGGGTAGTGCAGATTTAGATATGTTCGTGTTGATTCTGATGTGTTTCTAGTTGGTAAGTCGATCAAGCCTGTCATATATCCTGGGGCTTCGCTGTAGATAATTTTGTGAACCAGGGTGCAGATTTTGAAGGCAATGCGTTCTTTGATTGGGAGCCAGTGTAGTTTCTCGCGGAGGGGTTTTGCGCTTTCAAATCACGTTTTTCCAAATATAAGTCTAGCTGTCGTGTTTTGGGCGGTCTGAAGCTTCTTTAAGGTCTGTTCTTTGCATCCCGCATAAATTCCATTGCAGTAGTCTACGTGGCTTAGTACCATTGATTGTACTAGGTTGCGAAGTGTTTCCCTCGGGAAGAATTGTTTCAAGTGTTTGAGTTTCCACATTGAGTGGAACATTTTCTTTGTAGTGGGTGCAATTAATTGCTACTACTCTATAACCTATACACCCAAGGTGCATAAATTAGCATACAAGATTATAAAATGAGGGGGCTATGTGAAAGAGGAAGGGAGAGGGCTTACAGGACTGCTGGAGAACATGCTCTTATATAGTGTCACACATGATATACTCACCCACTCATAAAGCTGTTGTAGTGTGACAGCTTGGGCAGGTGCATGGGAAGCAGAGAGGAAAGAAAAGAACTAGAAAAGTGGGAGAAAGGTGAGAAAGAGAGAGGGAATGGATAAGGAAGGGAGAAAAAAGAACAGAAGGGACAAAGAGCAGGAATTTAGTAAATGGAGATAGATAAAGAAGTGAGGGGACATGTGAGAAGAACTAATAGATGAAGAATAAAGACACTGGAAAATGTTTGACACAAAATCACGCTGTAGTCTATGAAAAGGGTTAAAGGTTTGGGCAAAAAAAGTGTTAAGGACCTACAGTACAGTCAGCTTACCCACGGAGCAGCACCATAGCCAAACCAGATTCTCTGAGGAGAGGTGGAGGTGGAGAAGCCCTGAGTTACATGACAGACTTGATCAACTTACCAAATAGAAATACATCCGAATCAACACGATCTTATCTAAATCTTCACTACCCAAACTGCAAAGGACTTAAATACAAAACAATGTACGCATCTAGTATTTCCTACATAAGCACACAACTGTGGAACACATTACCAAAAGCTTTGAAAACGACTTACAACCACCTAAAATTCCGTAAATCACTAAAAACCAACCTGTTTAAAAAGGCATATCCTACCGATCCAACTTAAATGCCTAATGCAACACAACCAAACTAAAGCACGTAATGGACATAACACAACTCTTCCGTTCTCCAATTCCATAATGAACTTGATCTTACCACAACATCACCCTGTATTTATTCAAACCGGAGCCTGCAGAGGCCTCTCCGGTACTATGTAAGCCACATTGAGCCTACAAATAGGTGGGAAAATGTGGGCTACAAATGTAACAAATAAAAAATAAATAAGTTAACATGGTGGCAGTTAACTTAAGGCGGTGGTTCTCAACCTAGTCCTTAGGGCACACCAGCCAATCAGGTTTTCAGGATATCCACAATTAAAATGCATGAGATAGATTTGCCTGCACTGCTTCCTTGGTATGCAAATCTATATCATGCATATTCATTGTGGAAAACCTGATTGGCTGGGTGTGCCCCAAGGACTGAGTTGAGAAGCACTGCACTAAGGCATGTAAGTTTGATACTCTTATCAGCAAATAATCCCCACGAGGGCACCTCTCAATAGATTCTCAAGCAGTCTGCAACAGCTGTCATGCATCATGGGTTACTCTTTAAATATTTTAAATTCAAGCACATCAAAAATAAACCACATACACATGTAGGGAAACAGTTCAATTATATTTCGGGATGTCTCAAGAGGCAGTATCCCATAACGTCAACTTGAGCAGTTATAAGTCTACTATAAAGATCTTCAGCACACATCACAAAATCCTGCAAAGCATTCAAAACCCTTGCCTGATGTGATGATAATTAACATAGTTTAGCTCATAGCCTTCAACTTTGTTTTATGACTAATAAATGCCTTTTTAATCTGTATTAATAAAATGGGTGAATGGCTCTGAAGGCTTTCTTTCCTTGCCTGTAGCTCTATAGCATTGCTGGCATTTGCTAGCTCAAACCCTTGGGTACCTGACTGTGGTCATCCCTATTCTTCTAAAGGATAATTTGATCACAGTTTTTCCATTTGTAAGGCTTGTTTTACACATGATAAAGGACTTTTGTAAAATCACATGACTGAATACATGTAACGTGGAGGGGCATAATCGAATGGGGCTGGCCATCTAGATGGGCGGCCATCTCTAAGGCCGGCCCCGTAAAGCGGCGTACCTGACCGTATTATCGAAACAAGATGGCCGGCCATGTTTCATTTCGAAAATACGGTCGGGGCCGGCCAAATCTCAACATTTGGGCCAGCATTAGAGATTGCCGCCATTGGTTTCCGCCGATAATGGAAACTAATGCCGGCCATCTCAAACCCCGCCAAATCCAAGACATTTCGTTGTGGGAGGACCCGCCAGCATTTAGAGTGCACTGGTCCCCCTCACATGCCAGGACACCAACCGGGCAACCTAGGGGGCACTGCAGTGGACTTCACAAATTGCTTCCAGGTGCATAGCTCCCTTACCTTGTGTGCTGAGCCCCCCCAAACCCCCCAATCCCACTACCCATAACTGTACAACAATATCATAGCCCTTATGGGTGAAGGGGGGCACCTACATGTGGGTACAGTGGGTTTCGGGTTTTTTTGGAGGGCTCACATTTACCACCACAAGTGTAACAGGTGTGGGAGGGGATGGGCCTGGGTCCGCCTGCCTGAAGTCCACTGCAGCACCCACTAAAAACTGCTCCAGGGACCTGCATAGTGCTGTCATGGATCATCCTGGCATAAAAATGTTTATAATTTTTTTGGGGGGTGGGAAGGGGTTGGTGACCACTGGGGGAGTAAGGGGAGGTGATCCCCAATTCCTTCCGGTGGTCATCTGGTCAGTTGGGGCACTTTTTTGAGGCTTGGTCCTAAAAATAGATGGACCAACTAAAGCCGGCCAAGTGCTCTTCAGAGCCAGCCTTCTTGTTTCCATTATCGGCCGAAGCCGGCCATCTCGTAACCACGCCCCATCTCGCCTTCGGTACCCTGCCAGCACGCCCCCTTTAACTTTGGCCGGCCCTGCGACGGAAAGCAGTTGAAGCCGGCCAAAATCGACTTTTGATTATACCGATTTGGCCGGGTTTAGGAGATGGCCAGCCATCTCCCGATTTGTGTCGGAAGATGGCCGGCACTCTCGTTTGAAAATAAGCAGGATAGTAACACAGTAGATGACAGCAGATAAAGACCTACACGGTCCATCCAGTCTGCTGAACAAGATAAACTCATAGCATGTGATATGATGCAATATAGAAGGAGGGGGGTCCAATGCTTCCATATAGTTTTTGTTCTGAAATATCGTCTACTATAACCCATGGCGTTTAGGTATGCTCACAAGACAAAACGGTTAGTGATGTCATTATGTGTGTCAGTCCACTATTTCCATCTTGATATTAAATTGGACCACTCACCACGCCACTACAATATTGTAAATAGCAATTATAATTCAATTATGATGATGGTGTGAAATATGAATAGTTTCCATTTATGATTTAAATCACTATTTATTTTATTTCACTTTGTATTTTTTTTATTTTGTAATTTTTATTTTTTTCTAAATTAGACTTTATAAAAATGCTTTTCATCTTCATTTTTTTCATTTTTTACTGTTTTCCATCTGTTTATTTTTTCAAACATTTTATTTTTAATTTTAATTTTTATATTCAAATATCTCCATGGTTTTAATTTGAACAGTTTATCAAGATCTTTTCACATCTTTTATAGTTAACCCTTCCTCAACTTGAGAGATCGAGAAGTCAATCTGTATACGTCAAGCTGTTGGTACGTAAACTCTTAACTATCTCAGGTGTTCATATGTGTCCTTTTTGAAACATATATATACACATATAAGGTCATATGTTTACATCTATTTCTAAGAATTTTTATTTGTTATATACCTTTTTTTAAAACTCTGTTGTATTTATATATGTGTGTTTGTATGCATATACATATGAATGTACCGATATATATAGACATATTATGTTCACGTATATCTAATTGTTTTATTTACAAAACATCACCATATTTTATTTATTTATTTAGAACATTTATACCCCGCTTTTTGCCACTGAAAGTCTTGTGCAACATATTATTGCTCTGTGTTTGATTTTTATAATTTTTTATGCATGACATTATCTTATCATAATCTATATTCATACAAAATATACATATGCAAGTATGGATATATATATATATATATAAGTATATATTTAATTGCTCTACTTACAAAACATCACAATGTTTTTTCTGTACAATATATTAACACTCTGTAATTAAGTCTTATGAGTTTTATGCATGATATCATTTTATTATAATTCATAGTCATATTTTCTAATTTTAAAGCTTTATATTTGTCTCATCTCACAATTTATATATGTAAAATATATATTTTATATACTGCGTTTTGATGTTTTAAATTAATTAGTTTTATGTTTTAGACCCCTGATGAAGGCTGTCTAGCCGAAACACGGATCATGTAGGGTCCCAATAAACTTTCATTTGGTGCTCTTACTACCGTGGTTTCAGAAGTGGTCATTTTTGGACTTACATAGTAACATAGTAGATGACGGCAGAAAAAGACCTGCACAGTCCATCCAGTCTGCCCAAGAAGATAAATTCATATGTGCTACTTTTTTATTTGTACTGTCCTCTTCAGTGCACAGACCGTATAAGTCTGGCCAGCCCTATCCCCGCCTCCCAACCACCAACCCTGCCTCCCAACCACCAGCTCTGAAACAGACCCTATAAGTCTGCCCAGCACTATCCCTGCCTCCCACCACCGGCTCTGGCACAGACTTGTTGGTGTTCTTCCACCCTTGTGTGTTTATATGATGCAATATAACATATGCATACTTTATCTTGATATGTCCTTGCCAGTTAGTAGAAATCTGTGTTTGGCACTGATCTTATTCAAAAAAGGTGAATAGTGGAGTGCCTCAAGGATTGGTATCAGGGCCAATTCTATTCAATATATTTGTGAGTGACGTTCCTGAAGGGCTAGAAGGAAAAGTTTGCTTTTTTGTGGATATATGAAGACGTTTGTGACCGTTTCCTTGTCTGTGCTCACCTCACCCTCTGGTGGCCAGACCTGGTGGCTGCAATGGACTGTCTGTTTACTGTCACCCGTTCCAGACTTCAGCCCAGTTCAGTCCAGATCTTCCGGGCTGCCAGAATTGCTTTCCTTGTTTGTACCTGAACAGCACCTGTAGTTACCGTGTGATTGCTGCAGCTGAGCTTTAGCAGCTGATGGGCTTTATTAATCACCTAGAAACTTCTGTGTTTGCCTTTGCATCGTCTAAGGTCCCTGGTATGTGGGTATGCTCTGTGCACTTCTTCCTAGTCCAGTTTTATTCTGAGTTCTTGCCTGGTTCTTGTTTGTTTGTGTGTAGTTAGCTTTAGTTTTATTGTTTAGTTCCTAGTCTTGTTTCTGGTCTGCATTTCCTTGTCTTGTGTCTATGTTCTTTATTAGTGGCTGCTTGGCAGCTTTTAGTCCTGACTCCCTCCTGTCTGTGTTTCTGTCTTAGTGGCTGCCTGGCAGCTTGTAGTCTTGACTCTGTTGTGTGTTTCCTGCTGGTATCCAGTTCCTGCCCAGTCCGGTAAGTCCTGTCGGCCGCCTGCACCCAGGGGCTCAACTCCTGGGGAAGGGTGGTCAAGTGCAGGTGAAGCCATTCTCCAGTCCTGTGTTCCAGTCCAAGTGTTTTTGTCCAGTGTGTTCCTGCTTTGCTTATCCCTGTCTGCAGTCCCTGCTTTGTGTGTGTATTATCCCACTGCTGGTTGGGGTGGTTTTGCCTGCCACTGCCGCTCCTTGGCAGCGGCCCAAGGGCTCACAAACCTAGTTGCTGCTTTGAGACGTGACACATTTAATGGAGTGGACACCCTAGAGGGAGTGGACAACATGAGAATTGATCTGATGAAATAAGAGGAATGGTCTAATGCTTGGCAGTTAAAATTTAATGCAAAGAAATGCAGAGTGAAGAACATGGGGTATAGAAACCTAAAAAGCTGTATTTGTTAGGAGGTGAGAGGCTTATGAGCACATACCAAGAGAGGGACCTTGGGTGATAGTGTCGAAGGTTGTTAAGGCAGTGGCCATAGCCAGAAGGATGCTAGGCTGCATGAAGAAAGGCATATCTAGCAGAAGAAGAAGGTGTTAATGCCCCTGTGCAAGTCATTGGAAAGGCCCCATTTGGAGTACTGTGTTCAATTTTGGAGACAGATTCTCACTGAAGACATCAAAAGACGAGGTGGTTTAGAGGAAGGTGACAAAAATGATATGGGGCTTGTGCCAGAAGATATATGAGAAGACTTGAACCTGAATATGTACACCCTAGAGGAAAGGAGGAATGGGGGGATATGATACAGGCATTTAAATATTTAAAAGAAATTAATATACAAATTAATCTTTGTCAGAGACAGGAAAGTGGTAGAACTAGAAGTCAACAGTTGAGGCTGGAAGGTAGTAGACTTAGGAGCGACATCAGGAAATACTTTTTCACAGGAAATGGTGGATGTCTGGAATGCCCTCCCAGGAGAGGTGGTGAAGACAAAAATGGTGATGAAATTTAAGAATGTATGGGATAACTGCAGTTCCCTATATGTGACAAGACTGGTAACAAATTGCCAACCACCCTGGTTGTGATGCCAATGTTAAGTTATGAAGGAGTGTAACCTGAAGAGTGACAGGTGCTTTGTTGGGAAGACTCAATGGACCTTACAGGTCTTTATCTACTGTCATTTAATGTGTTACTGTGCATTTATAAAATACACCAATGCATGCTTTGAGCACACACACCCATTTATGCTAGCTTCATAGAAGGCATAAATGTGTATATCAGCATAGACACCCAATTGGGGCTGGTTCTGGGTCTCTATATTAACAGGCAGTGCTTTTTTTGTAGAAAAAAAGGTGCCGGTACTCATTATGGGTGGGGTCACCACACATGGATCCACCCCTATGATAGCCACACCCACATTAACCACACCCCCTATACCAGCCATGGCGCATATAAACAGACATCATTGAAAATATTATAGTACTATAGGAGAAAAAAATAGCGTGATTTTTTTCATTATAAATAATCTCTGTAAGCTCTTACAGCTTCAGTATACCCAGTGCAAAATAAGACAGCCAATGTAAATTCTCAAATTGGACATATTACAAACACTAAAATGAAAATAAAATGATTTTTTTTCTACCTTTGTTGTCTGGTGACTGTTTTTCTTTCCATATTAGTCCCAGTCTGTGATTCTGCTTTCCTTTGGTTTCGCTTAACTCTTCTGTGCCATTTGTCATTTTTGTCTCCTTTTTCTTTGCTTTCTTCAATATTTTTCAGGCTCTCTCTCTGTCCAGATTTAATTCATTCTTACTATCCATTCTTTAATTTCCTTCATCTACCTGTGGCTTTTCATCTTTTCCTCACGCTTGTTCTCCCCATGCCCCTTCCTCTTATTCTCCAGTCTTTCTCTATTCCCCTTTTCCATCCAGCAGCTCTGCTTTCTATCCCCATCCTTCCCGTGTCTCCCCTATTTCTTTCTGCATTCTTCCATCCAGCGTCTTCCCTCTTTCTCTCCCCATCTTTCCGTTTTCCCTCTCTCTCTCCCCATCCTTCCATCTGTTTTTCCCTCTCTCTCTCTCTCCCCATCCTTCCATCTGTTTTCCCTCTCTCTTTCCCCATCCTTCCATCTGTGTTTTTCCCTCTCTCTCCCCATCCTTCCATCTGTTTTTCCCCTCTCTCCCCAATCCTTCCATCTGTTTTTCCCCTCTCTCCCCAATCCTTCCATCTGTTTTTCCCTCTCTCGCCCCAATCCTTCCCTCTGTTGTTTTCCCTCTCTCTCTCTCCCCAATCCTTCCCTCTGTTGTTTTCCCTCTTTCTCTCTCCCCAATCCTTCCCTCTGTTGGTTTCTCTTTCTTTCTCTCCCCAATCCTTCCTCTGTTGGTTTCCCTCTTTCTCTCTCCCCCCAATCCTTCCCTCTGTTGGTTTCCCTCTTTCTCTCTCTCCCCCCAATCCTTCCCTCTGTTGGTTTCCCTCTCTCTCCCCCCCCAATCCTTCCCTCTGTTGGTTTCCCTCTTTCTCTCTCTCCCCCCAATCCTTCCCTCTGTTGGTTTCCCTCTTTCTCTCTCTCCCCAATCCTTCCCTCTGTTGTTTTCCCTCTTTCTCTCTCTCCCCAATCCTTCCTCTGTTGGTTTCCCTCTTTCTCTCTCTCCCCCCAATCCTTCCTCTGTTGGTTTCCCTCTTTCTCTCTCTCCCCAATCCTTCCCTCTGTTGGTTTCCCTCTTTCTCTCTCTCCCCAATCCTTCCCTTTGTTGGTTTCCCTCTCTCTCTCTCTCTCTCCCCAATCCTTCCCTCTGTTGTTTTCCCTCTTTCTCTCTCTCCCCAATCCTTCCCTCTGTTGGTTTCCCTCTTTCTCTCTCTCCCCAATCCTTCCCTCTGTTGGTTTCCCTCTTTCTCTCTCTCCCCAATCCTTCCCTCTGTTGGTTTCCCTCTTTCTCTCTCTCCCCAATCCTTCCCTCTGTTGGTTTCCCTCTTTCTCTCTCTCCCCAATCCTTCCCTCTGTTGGTTTCCCTTTCTCCCCAATCCTTCCCTCTGTTGTTTTCCCTCTCTCCCCAATCCTTCCCTCTGTTGTTTTCCCTCTCTCTCTCTCTCTCCCCAATCCTTCCCTCTGTTGGTTTCCCTCTCTCCCCAATCCTTCCCTCTGTTGTTTTCCCTCTCTCCCCAATCCTTCCCTCTGTTGTTTTCCCTCTCTCTCTCTCTCCCCAATCCTTCCCTCTGTTGTTTTCCCTCTCTCTCTCTCTCCCCAATCCTTCCCTCTGTTGTTTTCCCTCTTTCTCTTTCCCCAATCCTTCCCTCTGTTGTTTTCCCTCTCTCCCCAATCCTTCCCTCTGTTGTTTTCCCTCTTTCTCTCTCTCCCCCCAATCCTTCCTCTGTTGGTTTCCCTCTTTCTCTCTCTCCCCCCAATCCTTCCTCTGTTGGTTTCCCTCTTTCTCTCTCTCCCCAATCCTTCCCTCTGTTGGTTTCCCTCTTTCTCTCTCTCCCCAATCCTTCCCTTTGTTGGTTTCCCTCTCTCTCTCTCTCTCTCCCCAATCCTTCCCTCTGTTGTTTTCCCTCTTTCTCTCTCTCCCCAATCCTTCCCTCTGTTGGTTTCCCTCTTTCTCTCTCTCCCCAATCCTTCCCTCTGTTGGTTTCCCTCTTTCTCTCTCTCCCCAATCCTTCCCTCTGTTGGTTTCCCTCTTTCTCTCTCTCCCCAATCCTTCCCTCTGTTGGTTTCCCTCTTTCTCTCTCTCCCCAATCCTTCCCTCTGTTGGTTTCCCTTTCTCCCCAATCCTTCCCTCTGTTGTTTTCCCTCTCTCCCCAATCCTTCCCTCTGTTGTTTTCCCTCTCTCTCTCTCTCTCTCTCTCTCCCCAATCCTTCCCTCTGTTGGTTTCCCTCTCTCCCCAATCCTTCCCTCTGTTGTTTTCCCTCTCTCCCCAATCCTTCCCTCTGTTGTTTTCCCTCTCTCTCTCTCTCCCCAATCCTTCCCTCTGTTGTTTTCCCTCTCTCTCTCTCTCCCCAATCCTTCCCTCTGTTGTTTTCCCTCTCTCTCTCTCTCCCCAATCCTTCCCTCTGTTGTTTTCCCTCTTTCTCTTTCCCCAATCCTTCCCTCTGTTGTTTTCCCTCTCTCCCCAATCCTTCCCTCTGTTGTTTTCCCTCTTTCTCTCTCTCCCCCCAATCCTTCCTCTGTTGGTTTCCCTCTTTCTCTCTCTCCCCCCAATCCTTCCTCTGTTGGTTTCCCTCTTTCTCTCTCTCCCCAATCCTTCCCTCTGCTGGTTTCCCTCTCCCTGCCAAGTTTCTCCGCGAACGGCGCAAAGTCGCGACGCACGCGGCACCAGCCCCTATTTCCGGCCGCTGCTGCTTCTCCTGTTGAGCAGCAGCGGCCGCTACACAAAGAAAAAGAAGATTTTTTAAAAAATTGAAACCTGGCTGAAACGCGGCACCCCGGCACTGTAGACAGCCATTAGGCATTGGCTGTTGCCGCGCAGCCACTCCTCCTCTTGCCTCTACGTCACTGCCCCTGGAGGAAGACCCCGGAGGAGCGCAGTGACGTAGAGGCAAGAGGAGGAGCAGCTGCGGGGCAACAGCCAATGCCTAATGGCTGTCTACAGTGCCGGGGTGCCGCGTTTCAGCCAGATTTCAATTTTTAAAAAAATCTTTTTCTTTGTGTAGCGGCCGCTGCTGCTCAACAAGAGAAGCAGCAGCGGCCGGAAATGGGGGCTGGCACTGCGTGCGGGACATGGACTCACGGGGCGGGGGGAGCAAACAAAAAGGTGCCGGTACGCCGTACCGTTGTGTACCGGCACAAAAAAAGCACTGTTAACAGGACACATGGAGGGGCATTTTCGAAAGAAACGTCTAAGTCAGAATTTTGATGTTTTACAAAGATGTCCAAATTTTGAGGCAGGGAGAAGGTCATTTTTTAAAAAGATGGACGTCCATCTTTTGTGTTCGAAAATACCATGGTCTTCCTTGAATTTGGACATTTTGCGATTTGGACGTCTTTGCGATTTTGGCCATTTTCAAAACAAAGATGTCCAAGTCTAAAATGTCCAAAGTCAAGCCATTTGGATGTGGGAGGAGCCAGCATTGTTAGTAGACTGGTCCCCCTGACATGCCAGGCAGCAATTGGGCACCCTAAGGGGCACTGCATTGAACTTCATAAAATGTTCCCAGGTACACAGCTTTCTTACTTTGTGTGCTGAGCCACCCAAAACCCACTACGCCCAACTGTACACCACTACCATAGCCTTATGGGTGAAAGGGGCACCTATATGTGGGTACAGTGGGTTTTGGAGGGCTTAGTTTCCTGCACAAGTGTAACAGGTAGTGGGGGGATGGGCCTGGGTCCACCTGTCTGAAGTGTACTATACTACTCCAGGGACCTTCATACTGCTATCATTGACCTGAATATGACATCCAAAGTTGGCATAGTGGCTGGCAAGTAATGTTCTTCGACACAACTTTTGGGGATGGCATGGGATTAGTGACCACTGGAGGAGTAAGGGGAGGTCATCTCTGATTCCCTCCAGTGGTCATCTGGTCAGTTGGGGCACCTTTTGTGCCTTATTTGTAAGAAAAACGGGTCCAGCTCAAAACGTCCAAGTTTTAGTGCTGGACGTTTTTGCTTTGTTCCATTATGGCTCAAAGACGTCCAAGTCTTAGGAATATCCAAGTCCCGTCTTGAACGCGCCCCTAGCATGCCTCCTTGAGATTTGTACGTCCTTCTGACGGACTTCCAAGAAAGACGTCCAAAATGCGGTTTCGAATAAACCAATTTGGACGTTTCTGTGAGATAGATGTCCAAGTGCCGATCTATGTCACTTTTTGGACACCCATCTCTTTCGAAAATGAGCCTGATAGGCACCTATGTAGCCTTTGTAAAATAGGCTTAAAATAGATGCCAATATGGGCTTTTTACATAGATACCCTGTTATAAAATGATCTCTCCATAATATGCACCAACCATGGAGGCAAATTCATTGGAAGGGCTAATGGTGTACAGCATTGTGGCTGATTTCTGTTCTGCTAGTTTATTATTACAGGTCTCTTACCAGCTCTGTTCCATTTGATGAGGTGATCCTCATTCTGACAACATTATTTAACCCTCCATCATCTCTCTCCTTAAAATAAAATAAAAAATGAAACATACAAAGAACATATTTATAAATTAATAGTGAAATTATTTTCAAATCACAGGATTCCTAGCAGATTCTGAAACCCTTAGAGATCTATGTAAGAATTACCTAACAATCTAAAAATACTATACACAAGCTTTTAAAACCAAACAGTGGGAGTCTGAATATCTCATGTATAACATTTTGGATAAACTTAATATTGATTCAATAAAAGTTATCATAACAGGATCAAAGCTATCACAGGCTGTAGGGAATCCATCTTACTCCAAAAAGCCATACAGATACTCTATCAGTCTGTTATATATTCCAGTCACTAAACTGAAAATAAATTGATTTTCTCTACCTTTGTTGTCTGCATGGGCTTTTATTTCTAATTCTCTTTTTTTCAGCTATTTTGTCCCCTACACCTCCCCTCCATCCCTAGGTGAAAGGTAGTACCTTCGGTAAGAGAGCTATGGCAGGTGAAGAAGGGAGAGGCTGGATTAGGGAGCAAAGTAACTCTTCTATGCTTAGTTGCTTTATTTATTTTTGTGCATTTTTACCCCACATTTTCCCACAAGAGCAGGCACAATGTGGCTCACATTAATACAAGAGGAAACTATACAATGCTTGGAGGACACAGTTACAGAGTGAGATAGGTAGTGAATGGAATAGGGGACCACACGGGATGAGAGAAAGGGGCAAAGCAACCGGCAGATAATCATATATAGGCAGCAAGGGTGAGGGGTTAAACAGAGGAGTTGCCTATGGAATATGCTTTGGCGAATAAGAATGTTTTTAAAGACTTTTTGAACAGTTAGTGGTCAGCCAGTTCTTTCAATTGTCTTGGCAGAATGTTCCAGGATTTTGGGCAGGTGTAGGGGAAGGACGAAGCAAAAAGGGTCTTGTATCTAACATTCCTGCAGCTGGGATAATGGAGATTGAGGTAAGTCCTTGCAGTCAGGAGCGCGTTGCGAGAAGGTAGATCTATGAGTTGGAGCATATAGTTCAGCGTTTAGTCCGTTCCAGCTTCCAACCTCCCCTCTTTTTCTCTGCAGGTTGCATCCTGGAAGGCAGTGACTTAAATTCTACTCAAGTAGCCTCTGCAATATGGGGTGTCAGGAAGGAGGGGGTCCACATAGCTGCTCACATAACTTCGGTTATTCCCAGTTCTTGAGAGCCGCCAACAAGTTAGGACCTCAGGGTAATGCTAATGAATATACAAGAGAGAGATTTGTATACATTGGAGGCAGTAGGCATGCATTTTGTTGTGAACTGCCTTGAACATTCTTTATCACATTGGCATTATATAAGATGTTAAAAAATACTGCTTATTCAGAGTATGTATAAAGTCCATGGCTTCAATCCATTCACAATTTTTGCTGGGGTGCTTCCAACAAAATTGCTTACCTTGGGATGCGCTCAGGCACTCTGTGGTAAGTTTCAGACCTGCACGCACAAACCACGAGCTAAAAAAATATTTTTTTATCTTTTTGACAGAGGGAATGTGTTGGGGCAGAGTGTGGGCATTTCTGTGCTGATCAGTTAGCTCAGCTACATTACCTTGTGCTAACTGATTAGTGCAGGATTAGTGTGTGAGCCCTTACCACCTACAAAAGAGGTGTCGTTAAGTGCTCACGCACTAATTTTTTTTAATGGCCATATTCTAATAGCAACATTAGCACTTGGCCATTAATTGAACCCTTGGGCAACAAGGAGAATTCCCACTGCAGATCAGTTACTTGCGCCTTCAAACTACGCCCGTGTCAGAAGCCAATGCAGGGATTCTAGTCCCAGGGAAACTCTTTTCCACCATCTGCTGACAATAACTACCCAAGTGGCTGCATTTTGCACAGCCTGTAACCTAACAAGAATAACTCCCAAACTTAAAATTCACATCACTGAAAGCAAACGTACTATGGCATTTACCTCCGTTGTTTTTTTTTTCTTCATTTAGCTTTGATCGGTTACTTTCTTTCCACTTTATCATCAGAGGTAATTTTATTCATTTATTGAGAACATTTATATCCCACATATTCCCAACATAGCAGGCTCTATGTGGCTAACAATATTTAAAGAAATAACATCATACTAGTGCAATTTCGGGACAGAGAATAAGGATCAACTTGGGGAGGGGGGGAGGACAACAGGGGAAACAATGAGAGACGGCAGGAAGTTAAGTTACTGCGGAGTAAGTTTTATCACAGAGATAAGTCTTGAGGAATTTCTTAAACAAAGTGTGGTCGGTAGTCTATTTTAATGATGATGGTAGAGCATTCCAGTAACGAGGACTCACAAAGCAAAAAGAGGAGGCGAAGAGCAATTTGTATCTTAGATTCCTGCAGTTAGGACAGTGGAGATTGAGATAAGTGCGAGACGGCTTTATGGAATTTCTCGGAGGGAGATCAATCAGGCTGAACATATAAACTGGAACAACCCTGTAAACGATCTTGTGGGTGCGAGCACAGACTTTGAATTGGATACGCTCTTTTATCGGGAGCCAGTGGAGCTTCTTAAGGGTGTGTTCTTTGCATCCGGTGTAAATCCCATTGCAGTAGTCAAAATGGCTCAACACTAGAGAGTGGAGTAGAGTCTGGAAGAGGTCAAATGGAAGGAACTGCTTGATCATATGTTAAACAGACTCAAGATTTTATCTCAAGGCTATCTAAAGGCAGGAGGATCAGTATGTCATCTGCATAGATATACACATTATTTATTTATTTACTTATCTGTAACTCTTATGTATGTATTTATCTATTTCCAGGCATTGATATACCGCAAACTGAGCCTATACATGCGACTAAGCGGTTTACAACAAGAAAAACAAAATTCTTCTGTAGCTGAGGGAAGGAAAAATAAAAGAACAATTAAGCAGAGGGAAAAGTGGAAGAGAAAAGGAAAGTTTTCAAAAGGACTTTGAAGGACTGAAGAGGCATATCAGCTCTAAGAGGGGGGGTGGAGGTTGTTCCATAACCTGGTGCCTAAGAGGTATCACAAGAGAGAGATAAGTAAAGAACAGTAGGTGAGGGAACATAAAGCAAATTTCCTGAAGAGGACCCGAGGGAGCGTGGTGGAATGTAAGGAACAAGGAGTTTATGAAAATAAGCAGGATTAGAGGGATTCTGGCACTTAAAAGCAAGCATAAGAAGCTTATATCTAATGCAATAGGACACTGGGAGTCAGTGTTTTAGATAGAGAAGAGGAGTAACCCAATCAAAATGATGTGCACGATAAATTAGTTTGACTGATGATGATTGAATAAATTGAAGATGCTTTAAAGAATGAAGCGGGAGACCCACATACAGAGAATTACAATAGTCCAGCCTAGTTATAACAAGTACCAAGATAAGAGAACGGATAGATTGAGGAGACAGGAAAGGCGGAACAGAGCTTATATGAGAAAGTGCAAAAAATGAAGATTTGGTCACGTTATCAATGTTATCTACGTTGCATAGTTGAAAAGGGGGCACAGCCATTTGCATGGAATGGGCGGGTCACAGGTGTATCTAAAATCTATGTATGTTGTTATAGAATACACCCAATCTGCACCTAATTTAGGCTTCAGCATTCACACCAGGTTTTACTTGGCATAACTACCCAGGACTAAATTTAGTTATGCGGACCAGCGCTCAGTTTATTCTTTAAACTGCGTAGAAATTTAGGCTTATTCTATAAAATACGCACTAAATGAAAAATTAGATATAATAGGAATCTCTGAGACCTGGTGGAAGGAGGATAACTACTGGGACACTGTCATACCAGGGTACAAATTATATCATAGTGTTAGGGTGGTTCAAATTGGTGGAGGGGTAGCATTGTTTGTTAAGGAGGGCCTTGAATCAAATAGATTGAAAATTCAACAGGAAACAAAACACATCTTGGAATCCCTATGGATTGAAGTTCCATGTGTAAAGGGGAAAAGGATAGTGATAGGAGTGTACTATCGCCCACTTGGCCAGGATGAACAGATGGATGTAGAAATGTTATCAGAAATTAGGGAGATTAACAAACTGAGCAACACAATAATAATGGGTGATTTCAATGACCTCAATATTGACTGGAGAAATATAACATCAGGGCATGCTAAGGAGGTAAAATTCCATGACAAAATCAAGGGCTGCCTTATGGAGCAGCTGGTACAGGAGCCAACAAGAGGAGGAAAAATTCTAGACCTAGTCCTTAGTGGAGCACATGATCTGGTTCAGGAGGTAATGGTGCTGGGGCTGCTTGATAACAGTGATCATAATATGATCAGATTTGATATGGGCTTTGGAGTAAGTACACATAGGAAATCCAATACGTTAGCATTTAACTTTCAAAAAGGAAACTATGATAAAATGAGAAGAATGGTGAAACAAAAACTTAGAGGAACAGCTGCGAAGTAGAGAATGACATGGGGAAAATATTTGTCCCTGACCCTGGCCCATCCCCATGGGTTCTGTCTCCATCCCCATCCTGTCCCTGCAGGCCCCGTCTCTGTCCCTGCCCAGTCCCCGCATGTTCTGTCCCCTTCCCAACCCCGTCCCCATGAGCTCTGTTCTCATCTGCAGAAGCCTCAAACACTTATGATTTTATATTTAAATCTTTTCATTAAAGTATAAAAAGGAACAATGTGCTGTGCAACTGTTGTATATAAATTACAAATAGAAAAAAATAATAACAATGAGCAGCTATAATAAGCCCTCCCACTACCACCACCCTCTAGCCTTCCAGCCCCAACAACAGCTGACTTCCACTACCCCAAGAAATCCTAATCCACCCTGTTAAAATGTCCAGGGGTACAAAATACAACCAGTCCTATATGCCCTAGAGGGGGAAAATATGCCCTATGAAGCACAGTTATGATTTTTAAATCTGTGGATAAAAGTCATCAACAATCTCAGGATTCAGTCTAGCTCTTCTGTCTTCCACAGTCCCTCCTGCAATAGAAAATGTCTTCTTAGAAGATGTGCTGGTAGCAGGATGTACAGGATCCCCCATGCAAATTTTGCTAGCTGTGGCCAGCATGTTTGCTTGTTTTTCTACAAAATGAAAATATTGTCATCTGCATCAATCAAACATAAGTAACAGTCCAGTTCATTAACAGGCTTCAAAGCAGAAAGTGACATGGGGCCAAAGTTTGTCCCCATCCTCATGGGCTCTGTCCCCATCCCCACCCCGCCCCCTTGGGATCTGTCCCTGTCCCCACCCTGCCCCTGCAGGATGTGTCTCCACCCCATCCCCGCAGGCTTTGTCCCCATCCCCATCACCACAGTTACTGTGGGTGCTCGTCCCCGTGTCATTCTCTACTGCAAAGATCAAAAATTTACATCAGGCATTGATGCTGTTCAAAAATACCATCCAGGAAGCCCAGACCAGTTAAATTCCATGTATTAAATAATGAGGAAGGAAGGCCAAATGACAGCCGGCATGGTTAAAAAGTGAGGTGAAGAAGCTATTAGAGCTAACAGAAGATCCTTCAGAAAATGGAAGAAGGAGCCAACTGAAAACAGTAAGAAACATCATAAGGAATGTCAAGTCAAATGCAAAGTGCTGATAAGGAAGGCAAAGAGGGACTTTGAAAAAAATATTGCATTGGAGGCAAAAACATATGCTAATTTTTTTTTTTTTTTAGGTATATTAAAAGCAAGAAACTGCCAAAATAATTGGTTGGACTGCTAGATAACTGAGGGGTAAAAGGGGCACTCAGGGAATACAAAGCCATAATGGAGAGATTAAATGAATTCTTTGCTTTGGTCTTCACCGAGGAAGATTTGGGAGAGATACAGGTGCCAGAAAAGATATCCAAAACTGATGAGTCAGAGAAACTGACTAAAATCTCTATAAACCTGGAAGATGTAATAGTGCAATTTGACAAATTGAAGAGTATCAAATAGCCCGGACTGGATGGTATTCATCCCAGAGTACTGATAGAATTGAAAAATTAACTTACAGAACTATTGTTAGTAATATGTAATTTATCTTTAAAATCAAGCATTGTACTGGAAGATTGGAGGGTGCCCAATGCAACACTGATTTTTAAAAAAGGTTCCAGAGGTGTTCTGGGAAATTATAGACTAGTGAGCCTGACGTCAGTGCTGGGCAATATGGTAGAGACTATTATAAAGAACAAAATTACAGAGCATATTCAAAAGCATGGATTAATAAGAAAAAGCCAACATGGATTTAGTGAAGGGAAATCTTGTCTTACCAATCTATTACATTTCTTTTTTTTTTAATTTTATTTTATTTATAACAACTTAATTTTACAAGCACTAAAATAACTTGCCAGAAATACAGAGAAAATAACACACAAGAATTATTTCAGTCAGGTAATTCTATACTCTTCCTTAGACCATAAAATAGGGAGAGTGAAACAAGACAAGGAGATAAATTAAACAGTAAACAAAGAAAACGTGGTATTAACTTGATTATCCCCAGTTATTATTTATCTGAATCATTATTCCACATTGATCGTCTGGTTGGCTTCTTCAAACCCAAGACGGTGTATAGTCAATTTATTTCGTTGGAAACATACTTATTGCCCAATATTAGTGGAAATAATATACCTGATTTCATTTTTTTCTCTTTTAAAACCAGAAATTATTTAACAATACAAACACTTGAGTCTCTAATCCAATTCCCACTGATTAAGGTAATCCCAGTTTCACAGGCTTCACTCCTTTTGAATTAATGTACTAAGAGGAATCATTTCAGAGGAAAAAACTTTATGAGTCATTCCCGGAACTCTGGGAAAACAACAATCTCGATATTAATTATCTGTAATAATATTCATTTTGTTCACATTTTTCTGGTCTATTATCATTTTCAAAATCTTAACCGTTTCCTACTCCTATAGAACTTCATTTGCTGTATCAATTTTTCATTCTCAAAGGATTCGATTAGATTATCCATGTGGCTCAATAATAAGGTTATATCTGAAGTAAAATTATTTACTACCACCGTTAGGTCCTGGAACGCCTTCAATGTAACCTCCACGGGAGCAAAAAACTCCAAGTTGATAGCTCTTATGGGTTTAGGAGTGGCACCACCGACATGGGTTCAGCTGTAAATGACTTCTGTTTCAGCATACACTCCTAACTCACTCTTCCACTCCTTTGGACATGTTGGTTAAATGATTCGGGAGCAATGAAGTTGTTTCCAGGTCCAAGAACATTGACGCTCCTTCGCCGGTGCTAATCAAAGGACTCACCAACCCAGTCATCTGTGGGCAGCTCGTCGCGCAGCGGTCCCACTCTTGCTGCACAGGGGACAAAACACTGGCCATCGGCGGCTGACCCCCCATTGTCCCCTTCCTCTCAGTTAAGGTAACTGCAAATGCAGAGAGGAAATTTCAAGTAAACACAGACAGAACTTCAGAGGACAGCTGGGCCATTGTGTGTACGAGCTTCAGGTCACCATCTTTCCACTCTCCCTAGTTTGGGACACTCTTTGTCTGGTTTCTCCTCAGAGGCCTGTCTGATATGGGTAACCCTTCAGCATAGCCCTCTGAGTCATTGAAACACAGAAGCCCCTCCACCACTACAAGGTGGTGTCCCTTCGGAGGGAATCTATTACATTTCTTTGAAGGGGTGAACAAACATGTGGATAAAGGTGTGCTAGTCGATATTGTGTATCTGGATTTTCAAAAGGCATTTGACAAAGTACCTCTTGAAAGACTCCAGAGGAAATTGAAGAGTCATGGGATAGGAGGTAGTGTACTGTTGTGGATTAAAAACTGGTTAAAAGATAGAAAACAGAGAGTAGGATTAAATGGTCAGTGTTTTCAATGGAGAAGGGTAGATAATGGTGTTCCCCAGGGGTCTGTGCTAGAACCGTTGTTTTTTAATATATTTATAAATGATCTAGAGATAGGAGTAACTAGTGAGGTAATTAAATTTGCTGATGACACAAAGTTATTCAAAGTTGTTAAATCAGAAGAGGATTGTGAAAAATTACAAGAAGACCTTATGAGACTGGGCATCCAAATGTCAGATGATGTTTAATGTGAGCAAGTGCAAAGTGATGCATGTGGGAAAGAGGAATCCAAACTATAGCTACCTAATATAAGGTTCCACATTAGGAGCACGCATGTTTCCTGGAATTGAATATGTGGGTCTCGGCGGTCACCCTGAAGTTAACTGGGTGCTGGTTGATATTCAGACTGGTGCCTGGTTACCATATAAAGTTAGGACAGCCTTTTTGTTGTCCTAAGTTTATGTGGTTATTTAGCCGGTTAGCAGACTCAATATTCCCACAAACTGGCTAAGTAGGCATTCCACCTCTGGCCCACCTCTAAGCTAACTAGTTAGGAGATGGCCAGTTAGTGGTGATATTCAGTGGGGCTAACTGGTTAAGTGCCACTGAATATCATGTGCCAGGTCTCTCAGTAAGGTTTAACCAGGCAGGAGACTCTGCTGCCTGGTTAAATCCTTTTGAATATCAGAGGGACTGTTTACTGTAAATCCAGCATTCTAGGAATTCTAAAAGTCTGGTTCAGTTCTCCATGTGAGACCTGAAATATTTCATAACACCATACGGTTTTCCAGACTTGTGATTTGGACAGTTTTCTCTTGCCAATGCTGGTGCAATTCATCTGAGTTTGTCACCCATTTACATAGATCCATTTCTGCCATTAGCAAAAGCTTCATCAGTCGCAATTATGCTCTGCTTCTCAAAATATTTCTCACCTGCTCTCTACTATGTATATCTTGATCTGAGCTAAAAGCTAAGTGAGCCTTTTGGTTGGAAGAGATTATGCTATTATGCCCCAGCCTCTTCAGCCTATCCTGATAGGGAAGTCTTCCCATCCCCTGTATCATCTTTGTCGCCCTTCTCTGCACCTTTTCCAATTACACTATCCAGCTTATTTTCGAAAGAGAAAGATGCCCATATTTCGACCCAAATCGGGAGATGGGCATCTTTCTCCCGTGGGCGAACAAATCGATATAATCGAAAGCCGATTTTGGTCGTCTTCAACTGCACTCCGTCACAGGAACGAACAAAGTGGACGGGGGCATGTCGGAGGCGTGGTGAAGGCGGGACTGGGGCGTGGTTATCGGCCGAGGAGAGATGGGCGTCTTTAGGTGATAATCAAAACAAGAAGGGCGTTTTGGACGAGAATTTGGTCCGCTTTATTTGGACTTTATTTTTTCAGGTCCAAGTCCCAAAAAAGTGCCCTAACTGACCAGATGACCACCGGAGGGAATCGGGGATCACCTCCCCTGACTCCCCCAGTGGTCACTAACCCCCTCCCACCAAAAATACCCACTTTACAAACTTTTTTCCCCAGCCTGTATGCCAGCCTAAAATGCCGTACCCACCTCCATGACAGCAGAATGTGTTCTATCCTCTGACAGCCTTTCCCTGGTTCTGATGTGGCTCTTGGGTGAGTGTGACACCTTTTCTGTTATGCGCACTGCAGAGGCACATCAGCAGTGTATTGTGGTGGGTGTAGGGTATTAGGCTCCGTGATTCCACTAGCTTGTGTTAAATGCTCACGATGTTTGTAGTTGGTAGGCTCTACTCCCATGGTGCTTTTCCCTCCGGTAGTCCATGAGGTAGTGGCCATTTTTGTAAGCCAGTTTTAGCTCCCTTTCATGTGTTACCCATGTTACTGAAAGTGGGCATTGTACAGCATTCTGCCAGCTCTGACCTACTGCTAATCTCAGTACCAGGGAGACTCGTTGCCAGTGGGGCACAACCTCTGATCTGCAGTTAACTGTGAGTAAACGTGCTTATTCAAATAAAGGACGTTTTCGGAGACATTAGTCTTCAGGTGTCAACTGGTGTGCCAAGGTTCTACAGCAGCAACAAGTCCTAGAGGCCTGCGTGTATGCAGGTCCCTGGAGCACTTTTAGTGGGTACCGCAGTGCACTTCAGGCAGGCGGACCCAGGCCCATCCCCCCTACCTGTAACACTTGTGCTGGTAAATGGGAGGCCTCCAAAACCCACTGTACCCACATGTAGGTGCCCCCTTCACCCCTAAGAGCTATGGTAGTGTTGTACATTTGTGGGTAGTGGGTTTTGGGGGAGGGGGTTGGGGGCTCAGCACCCATGGTAAGGGAGTTATGCATGTGGGAGCTGTTTCTGAAGTCCACCGCACTGACCTCGAGGGTGCCCAGTTGGTGTCCTGGCATGTCAGGGGGACCAGTGTACTACGAATCCTGGCCCCTCCCACGACCAAATGGCTCGGATTAGGACGTTTTTGAGCTGGCTGGTTTTAGTTTCCATTATCGCTAAAAAAAAAACCGCCCAGCTCAGAAACGAACAAATCCATGGCATTTGGTCCGTACAAACTGTATTTTCGAAAAATAAAAAAAGACGTCCATTTTTTTCGAAAATACAGTCTGTCCCTCCTCTTCACTTACTCGTTTTCGGACATAGACGCCCATGGAGATAGGCGTTCGCGTTCGATTATGCCCCTCTCTGTCTTTTTTGAGGTGCGGCAACCAGAATTGAACACAATACTCGAGGTGTGGTCGCACTATGGAGTGATACAACGGCAGAATAATATCCTTATTTTTGTTTTTCATCCCTTTCCTAATGATACCCAACATTCTATTTGCTTTCCTATCTGCAGCAGCACATTGAGCAGAAGTTTTCAATGTATCATCAACGACGACACCTAGATCCCGCTATACATCATAAGACTCCTGAGGAAGGTGCTTGGGCCCCGAAACACGGCTGCTGTGTTGAGTCGTTTCTTTTTTTCTTGCAATAAAGATTTTATTTCCATCATTACGTCTCCTCCGGTGTTTGAGAAGAGCCAACTCCCCCTACTTTTTGCTTCTGCATCCTTTGACTTAGGAAACTAGCGCACCTCCACCTTTGGGTGGTTATCTTTGGTTTTGGCCACTTGGTCTGCATCAGGTGTCTTAGTAGGATGTATATTAAACAGCTTGTGGTATTGCACTATGTGATAGGGTCCACTCCGGCAAAATGCCAGCACTCACATAGTAAGATGTGAAAATGACAGTGGTGCAAAGTTACGCAATAAATAAACTCTAGCTAGACAAACCTCTCACAATGTATTGCTGAAATCTGTGGATAGTGTATCTCTGAAATCTGTGTAACACCACAAGCTGTTCAACATACATCCTACTAATGCAGGCCAAGTGGCCAAAACATGGCCTGTGTCGAGTCTTGGATGTAATAAATATTTAAACCTTTTATAGCATCGTCTGATCATTTTCAGTTTTGTCGCTGAGTTTGTGCGTGTCTTTGGACTGCAAAGGCTTGTTCTTCTGTATCTTCGTTTACAGTAATATAATGCAGGTTATTGCCCTTTAACACATGTTATTAGGCAAATAACATGCGTTAGGGCTGTAACATACCTTAATGACTACCCCCTTATTGTCTCAACACAGGGCTACGTCTGTCAGGGCATGGGAACGGGAAGCAACTCTGGATTCACTTGTGGGCCGGCATTGATGCTATTAGTAGATTTTAAGAGCCAGATCTCTACTGTGGCTGTCATGGAACGGTCTTGTCTGACACAGCAGAGCAGTACCAATGTCTGTGCTTTTAGGAGCCTACATGAGGTATTGTCTTTCTCTTAGCCTGAAAAGACAGAAAAGGCTTACTCTCCTTCCCTTGCTATCTCCCTCCCCCCCCCCCCCCCCCATCCCTACTCCATGCTGACAGAGGAATGATGACTTGTCATCCCATCATTGTCTGGCAGCTCTGGCATTAGGTGAGAATGAGATCTCGCTTTCCATTCCTATGGGGAAAGAGTCACTGCAGTGAGCAGCTGATGGATGGGCCAGCAGACAATCCTGTCAAAGCCTAAATCCCCAGACAGCACACTCATATGGCTGCAGGCAGGCTCTGGGAGATCTTGACAGGAGACAAGACAGGGAAGCACATAGAGGAACAGCACAGACACATACCTCTACATTCAGAGAGACACCACCAACGCATGGCTGAGCGTTTGCAGAGACTCCTATACCCAGAAAGTCCCCACAGGTGCAAGTACCTATACACAGACTTCACACATACATGCATATACACAGAGAGACACGCAGAGAGACACTTGGAGAACTGCCACTGAGGGACAGAACAGAGACCCTTATTTCTTTCTTTCTTTCTTTCTTTCTTTCTTTCTTTCTTTCTTTCTTTCTTTCTTTCTTTCTTTCTTTCTTTCTTTCTTTCTTTCTTTCTTTCTTTTAATGTATATCAAAGGTTCTCAACCCAGTCAGGTTTTCAGGATATCCACAATGAATTTGCATGAGATAAATGTGCATGCACCATATCTATTTTATGCAAATCTATCTCATGCATTTGCATTGTGAGTAGCCTGCAAACCTGACTGGCTAGGTGTGTCTGAGGACTGGGTTGAAAACCACTGCTGTATATGTTGCCCATCTACAAAAGACTGCAGGCGGTGGGCTTACAACAATTATTATCATGTATTTTGCACAAGGATAGGTACTAACACTCCGCTGCTTCGGAGAGAGACACATCACAAACATGCTCACTGAGACATCATAAAGCCAGAATGTCACACTGTCAGAGATCATAGAGATAATCTACAGCCTAGCAGATGCAACACGAACATGCAAGCAAACTCATGGCTTGTGGCAGGAATGAGGGGGCGGGGAAGCAGCCTATGGAAACATCACAGCATTTGGATACTGTAGAGATGCTCCTTTCAGACAACTTTGAACCCAGAGGCAGAAGCATGAACAATCCCTGGTCCCTTAGCTGCAGAGAATGGGAGAGCCAATCCCAAAGGAGGAGTGAGTCTGCAGCAGGGTGGAGGAGGGACACTACCTTGGGTATAGCTGAAGAGTTTCCTTAACTTAACTTCCCCACAATGTTAGCCATAAACATTTGTATATTTCTCACACATGCCAAAGAAACATTTTAGTGCTCGTAAAATAAGAATGATGTTTGCACCATAAGGTGTCCAAAAACATTCATCTCTTGTGATTTCTAATCATTGCACCAATTCAAATTTCTACTCAGGTATTCAATTTAATTTCAAAACTCCACAAGAGACTCATTATTTAAATAAGTGCATATTGCAAGGTAGTCTTTAAAAAATTCTCAAAAATATAAGTACGTACCTTGAGCATATTATAAATGGTCGATGTTGGTCGATGTTAGTCTTCTCGCTAATAATTTAATATGTGACCCCCAATATGGACCGTATTTCATTTAAGCTGCCTCAGGGGAACCACATCCAGCTAAAGATAATACTGGTTGACCCATCAATAGCTGTGTTAATAATACTGAAGATCACTTTAACCACTACATGATGGATAACAATATACTTGAGGCAGCTTAAGCAAAGCATGGTCCAACTCAGGGTTTACATATTAAGTGAGATGAAAAAAGAGAGAGAGAGATAGCCCCATCTCATATCCTCTCACTTTCTTCTGGGCAAGCTGGGGTGACCAAACAACCCATATCTCTCAAGTGCTTTTTTTTAAAGGTCCCTAGGTTTGTGTAGTAACCTCAGGTGCTTCCCAGTAGAATCCAGGATAATCACAAGATCACTCTGGTTTGAGATTGTTCCAAAAGAAGATGATCTATGGGGGAATTTATGCAGGTGGCTTAATTGACAGTGTATTTATATACTAGTAAAAAAGCCCCGTTTCTGATGCAAATAAAACGGGGGCTAGCAAGGTTTTCTTCTGTGTGCATGTGGGAGTGTGTGTGTCCCTGCCCTCTCTCCTCTCCCCCCTCTGAGTCCTTCATTGTTACAGAGAGAGCGATTTGATTTCCTGCTTTGCTGTTTTCCTTCACTGTTTGTGTTAGAGAGAGAGCGAGGGCGGGGCAGACACTCATGGGGAAACCGGATATCTCTCCCCCTTCACACTTCCGGCTGGAGGCTTCATAGAACGTTGGTGTTGCCTTTTATATATAGAGATGGTGCAATCCACACAGAAAATCAAGTCAGTATGGTGCTAAAGAATACAATGAACCCTGCTCACAACAGGAGTTTCTTCACCCCTTAGCTAAGGTACTCTTTGAAGACCCTTGGGTTTTCTTCATATTGGTGAATGGTGAAGCTGCCACAGAGCTACTGCCTAACACAGGGAACAGTAGGAGTTCATTTGTGGTTTTCTTCAGGAAAAGACTCAAAGTGCTCCCTTCCAACTTCAGCTATGAAATCCACTTCTTCAGACCTTTGAGGTTACTCTTTAGTGAAACCAAGGATTATGGGACTAACTCACCCCTTATCACCTGTTTAAATCTTATCTTGGCATCCTCTTGATCTCCAATTTCACGTCTTCTTCTGGGTGCTTGAGATTTCCCTTCTTGAACTTCAGAACACTCCTAGGAAGAAATCCAGAAAGAGGAAGGAGAAAACAGAAAGAACAAGAGTCAAAGTGGATTTATCAGTTTTATGGGGGAAAAAAAACACTCTTTGAAGGACACCTCCCAATGGGAAGTGTCGGCAACAGAATTCATTTCTTCTTGCTACGAGATAGATGATGTCACTGGTAGTTCTGCCATCTATTTGCCTTTCCTGACACTCATGCAAGTTTGTCTATGTTACTGTGGAGCATGCCTAAACAAAGCACTGTTGAAACACATGCCTGCTTAGAAAACATGGTGTCAGAAGAGCAGGACTAAAAAAAAGTGAAGAACAAGCAAAAAGAGAGAATGATGGGAACAAGCAACTTCCCTACCCCATCCCTCCTGAACCTGACTACAAAATGGATGTTTGGTCACAACGAGAGGATTAAGAAATTGCAAATGGACTGGACCAGAAAGAACACAAAGTGAGAAATTGTTTCCCTACACTCTCTGTGTGGAGAGGGAGTAGCACCCCACACTGCCTGAGGCAGACAAGAAGTTAAAGAGGTATTTATACACTTAAAAACCTTTTCCAATGTATGAGCGATATTTATTTAATACAACAGACCAAGGGTGACAATGCGGAGGAACTGAAAGAAATCTCATGAACCTGGAAGACGTACTGACCCAAATTGACAAGTTAAAGAGTGATACATCACCTGGACCGGACTGTCGTTAAAATCATCCATACTACTTAAAGATTAGAGAGTGGCCACTGTAACATCAATTTTTATAAAGGGTTCCAGGGGTGATCCTGGAAATTACAGATCAGTAAGCCTGATTTCAGTGCTGGGGAAAATAGTGGAAATGATTATAAAGAATAAAATTACAGAAAACATAGATAAACTTGGTTTGATGGGACAGAGTCAGCATGTGCTCAGCCAAGGGAAGTCTTGCCTCACCAATCTGCTTTATGTCTTTGAAGACATGAATAAACATGTGGATAAAGGTGAGCCGGTTGATGCAGTGTATCTAGATTTTCAGAAAGCTTTAGACAAAGTTTCTCATGAAAGACTCCTGAGAAATGAAAAAAATCATAGGATATGAGGCAAATGTCCTTCTATGGATTAGAATTGGTTATTGGACAGAAACAGAGGGTAAAGTTAAACGGCTATTTTTCTCAGTGGAGTAGGATAAATATTGGAGTGCCACAGGGATCAGTACTGGGAGTGGTGCTATTTAACATATTTATAAATGATCTGGAAATGAAATGAGCAAGGTGATTACATTTACAGGTGATACAAAAAGTTGTCAAAACACATGTGGATTGTGAAAAATTGCAGGATACTGGAGGACTGGGCATCCAAATGGCAGATGAAATTTAATGTGGGCAAATGCAAGGTAATGCACATTGGGAAGAATAATCTGAATCATAGCTACCTGATGCTAGGGTCCACCTTAGGAGTCAGCACTCAAGAAAAAGATCTAGGTGTCATTGTAGACAATATGCTGAAATCTTTTGCCCAGTGTGCAGTGGCAACCAAAAAAGCAAACAGGATGCTAGGAATTATTAGAAAAGAGATGCAAAATAAGACCAAGAATATTATGTTCCCTCTGGGTTGTTCCATGGTGCAACCTCAACTTGAGTATTGTGTTCAATTCTGGTCATCGTATCTCAAAAAAGATATAGCGGAATTAGAAAAGGTTCAAAGATGAGCAACCAATATGATAAAGGGGATGGAACTCCTCTCATATGAGGAAAGGCAAAAGAGGTTAGGGCTCGTCAGCATGGAAAAGAAATGGATGAGGGAGGATATGATTCCTAGGTGGTGTAGAACAGGTAGAAGTGAATCGATTTTTCACTCTTCCAAAAAATACAAAAACCAGGGGACACTCAATGAAATTACATGGAAATACTTTTAAAACAAATAGGAGGAAATATTTTTTCACTCAAAGAATTAAGCTCTGGAACTTGCCTCCAGAGGATGTGGTAACAACGGTTAACATATCTGGGTTTAAAAAAAGGTTTGGACAAGTTCCTGGAAGAAAAGTCCATAGTCTGTTATTGACTATGGGGGAAGAATCTGCTTGCCCCAGTATTGGTAGTATGGAATGTTGCTAATAATTGGGTTTTTGCTAGGTATTTGTGATCTGGATTGGCCACTGTTGGAAACAGGATAGATGGACCACTGATCTGATCCAGTATGGCTATTCTTATGTTCAACTTCTTAGTCCATTCTGAAACCACTGACCAGCTGCAGCAGACAGCAGCAATGTGTGAATTGGGGGAGGGGGCTTCTATGCTTACATAGGTTTTGGAACTAAAGATACAGGTGTCAGGGTGAGATTGCTAGGTGAAACCCAGCTCAACATGCAGACAAGCTAGGTTTAGGCCATTATATAGTAGCAAAACTGTGATTATGGGTATATTCATGGTCAGCTTGATGGGGGTAGGGATGTTATGCTTATTTCCCTCAATACTATACAAGTGCTAGGCACTAGTAATGAGTCTGAGATAACATTTACTAAGAGGTAGGAGGAAAAGACCTCAGTGGCTCAACTATTGAAATCAAGAATCTTTATCTTGAGATCAAATAACTTGCAATTAAGCAGTTATACTGTTGAGCAATATCTTCACGGGTCTAACAAAAACCCCTCCTCCTCCATATTCATTTTATTTTGACAACTTTTCTATATTCTTGTATCAAAACGTTTTATTTGAACTTTTTGCCTTTACTGTTATCATGACTGTAATTAAAATATATAGCAAATAGCTTGGCTGAAAAATAGTGACTTTTCTTTCTAATTGGTCCCATTTATTTCCCTCAATGTGAGCACTGAGTAGCACTGACGCTGCTGATCTGCAACTGAAGAAAATCTGGGCACCCAATACAGAGACCGCAAAGAGACAACAGGGAAAAAATAGCACAGGGAGTAGGGCACACAATAACCCAAGCATACTCCAGAGAAGAGAATGGCAGATGCCAGCACTGTAGGAACAATCACTTCTGGCTCTGCAGAACGTGCAAGAAAAAGAATCATTTTCTGCAAACAGAAATCAAACAGTGACAAAATACATATGGTAGAAGTTGCAGAAAATAACACTTCCGATGAATCAGTTTTCACTACCATGCAACAGAGCACTTCAGGTCATATCTTCCTCCTCAACTGTCCTGGGCCAGTGTCACACTATGTATTTTGCAGTTCCACACACACACTTCGAGCCAGAAGCAAAGGGGGGGGGGGGGCACAGTTAAAGCACAGTGATGATGCTGTATTCAGAAGGAGATGGCTGACCTGCCAAGTCTCCTGCATTCAGCTGGAGACTCCCACCTTCTCAGGTCATCTCCCACACTGTAGAGCCAAGAATTCCCACTCAGCAGCCTTCCCCTCCAGATGTCATCTTCTGCTGCTGAAGTACCAGTCTTGTGATAAGAGCTGCAAAATCTCACAGCCTTTATCCTGAGACTGGTCCCATTGCAGCAGGAGCTGAGGTTTTATTAAGGCATCTCCTGCTGCTGGGGGTGGAGGGGAGGTGGTTTGTTGGTGTTGTGGCCATAGAATTAAGGTCTGCTAAGGGGTGAAGTGAGTTGGGCTGGGTGGAGTGGGGTGAGGCTGGGGGCATGTCCTAAAATCTCTCTCTCAATAATCAGGCCCCCTTGGCAGCTCTGAGGTGAGATCACATTGAGTGTGGAGAAGGGAATGAGATATAGGGCAGCCATCACCACCATT
Organism: Microcaecilia unicolor; assembly: GCF_901765095.1. Lineage (NCBI taxonomy): Eukaryota > Metazoa > Chordata > Amphibia > Gymnophiona > Siphonopidae > Microcaecilia > Microcaecilia unicolor. The sequence continues at coordinate 179,512,939 of NC_044036.1, forward strand.
GCTGACATAGTAGCCCTCAATCTAACATGTTGATTCTGCTGGGAATGCTGGGAAGGGTGAGATTTTGCAGTCCTTTCAGCAGCTTTGAAACTATGGAAGAGCAGGATCCCTGTTTATATATTTCTATGTTTTGAGTGTGTGTCACAAGAGTGTCGCTTACTATTTACATCAGTGTCTTTACAGATCCTGAGTTTAATAAAGTCAGAGGAAAGTGTTTACCAAGCAGGTCATGACTATCAACAATGGTTTATTTAAACATGTTCCATATTAACACAGACAAACTGGTACTAGTATCAGAGAGGGTCAGTTGATGAAAGAACAACCAATGACATCATCTCAGTCTCATAATGATCCTCCTTTCTCATAACTGACATTTTTGTTCCCCCATATTACTTGATTTTTTTAATCCTCTCCTGTCTATACATTTCCACTCCCCTACACCTACCTTCTACCCCTCTTTCTTCAAAATCCCTCCTCAGAGATCCACCCTCCTTATAAGAACATAAGAATAGCCATACTGGGTCAGAACAATGGTCCATCTAGCCCAGTATCCTGGGAAAAACATGGGGAAGCAACTGCTTGCCCTGGGAATGGTAGCATGGAGTGTTGCCATGATTTGGCTTTCTGCAAGGTACTTGTGATCTGGCTTGGCCACTGTTGGAAATAAGTACATGGCAGAAACAAATTGTGGCAACACTCCATGCTACCAATCCTCGGGCAAGCAGTTGCTTCCCCATGTTTGTCTCAATAGCAGACCATGGACTTTTCCTCCATTCTAAATTTCATCTGCCATTTGGATGCCCAGTCTTTCAATTTCCTAAGGTCTTCCTGCAATATTTCACAGTCCGCATGTGTTTTAACAACCTTGAATAGTTTTGTGTCATCTGCAAATTTAATCACCTCACTCGTCATTCTGATTTCCATATAATTTATAAATATGTGAAATAGCACTGGTCCCAGTACTGATCCCTGTGGCACTCCACTGTTCACCCTCCTCCATCAAGAGAAATGATCATTTAACCCTACCCTCTGTTTTCTGTCCAATAACCAATTCCTAATCCACACCAGAACATTGCCTTTTATGCCATGACTCTTTAATTTTCTCAGGAATCTCTCATGAGGAACTTTATCAAAAGCTTTCTGAAAATCTTGGTACACTACATCAACCAACTCACCTTTATCCATATGTTTATTCATGCCTTCAAAGAAATGAAGAAATTAGTGAGGCAAGACTTCCCTTGGCTGAACCCATGCTGACTCTGTCCCATTGAACCATGTTTGTCTATGCTCTCTCTAATTTTATTCTTTATAATAGTTTCTGCTATTTTTCTCGGCAATGAAGTCAGACTTACCAGTCTGTAATTTCCTGGATCACCCCTGGAACCCTTTAAAAGAATCAGCATCGCATTGGCCACCCTCCAATCTTCAGGTGCTAACAGCAGATCAGCAATTTCATGCTTGAGTTCTTTGAGTACCCTTTAATGTATGCCATCTGGTCCAGGAGATTTACTACTCTTTAATTTGTAAATGTGGCTCAATACATCTTCCAGGTTCACCAAGATTTCTTTCAGTTCCTCTGCATCATCACCCTTGAAATCTATTTCCGGTACAGGCAGATCTCTTACATCTTTTTCCGTAAAGACAGAATCAAAGAATTCATTCAGTTTCTCCACTATGGCCTTGGCCTCTCTGAGCACCCCTTTTGCTCCTTTGTGATCTAACAGATCCACAGATTCCCTCGCAGTCTTTCTGCTTCTGATGTATTTGAAAAAGTTGCTACTGTGAGTTTTAGCCTCTGCAGCAAGTTTCTCTTCATATTCTCTTTTAGTCTTCTTTATTAATGCTTTGCATCTGACTTGCCAGCACTTATGTTGCTTCTTATTTTCTTCATTTGGATCCTTTTTCCATTCTTTGAAGGACAATGTTTTGGCTGTAATGGCCTCTTTTACTCCAGCTTTTAACAATGCTGGCTGACATCTTCTTTTCTTTCCACCTTTGCAAATAAGTGGAATGCACCAGGACTGGGCTTCCAAGATGGTATTTTTGAATAATGTCCATGCCTGATTTAGTGTCCTAACCTTTGCAGCCAATCCTTTTAGTTCTTTTTAACCATTTTCCTCATTTTATTATAGTCACCCTTTCGAAAATTAAATGCAGCTACAGTAGATTTCCTTTGTGGGTTAATCCCAGATAGTAGCTCAAACTTGACCATGTTATGATCACTATTTCCCAGGGGACCTCTCACACTATCTCCTCTCACAAATTTTATCTCCCAATTTGCCAGCTTTCCTAATCTCTGTAAACATTTCTTCATCTGTCTGTTCGTTCTGTCCCAGAGGACGGTAGTACAGTCCTACAAGAATACTCCTTCCCTTCACACATGGAATTTCAATCCATAATGATTCTACGCTGCTATCTGTTTCACGTGAAATGTTTATTTTATTTGACTCAATTTCCTCTTTAACACAACCCCCCTCCAATGTGATCCTTTCTATCATTGTGATACAATTTGCACCCTGTTAACACAGTGTCCCATTGATTGTCCTCTTTCCACCAAGTCTCTGAGATGCCTATTATATCTACCTCATCATTTAGGCTCCTAGCAGTTGTATACAGGCACTTCAAATTATGTTTTTTTCCTTTGATGTACAAGCTGCTTAGATGTTGAAGGGGATAATGTACACCCTTTATCCTGCTCTCTCATGAAGCACACCTGGCTTACTTTCAGCATTGTTGAATCATCTCTACTGGGATTCCCTAAATGTCTTGTTTCAACTGTATCCTTCAATTTCAAAGATACTCCACACCGAACCATGAGCTCCTGAGCAACTGTTGGATCCCATCCCCCTTCCATTCTAGTTTAAGAGCTGCTCTATCTCCTTTTTAAAAGTTAGTGCCAGCAGCCTGTTTCCATCCCAGTTAAGGTGGAGCCCATCCCTTCAGAACAGTCTCCCCCTTTCCCAGAACGTCACCCAGTTCCTAACAAATCTAAATCCCTCATTCCTGCACCATCATCTCAACCACGCATTGAGACTTCAGAGCTCTGCCTGCCTTTTGGGTCCTGCGCGTGGAACAGGGAGCACCTCTGAAAATGCTACCCTGAAGGATCTGGACTTCAGATTTCTACCTAAGAGCATAAATTTGGCTTCCAGAGCCTCCCTCCCATTGGTTAAAAAGACAGAAAACAGAGAGTAGGGTTAAATGGTCAATATTCTCCATGGAGAAGGGTAGATAGTGGGGTCCCCCAGGGGTCTGTGCTGGGGCCTCTGCTTTTCAACATATTTATAAATGATCTAGAGATGGGTGTAACTAGTGAGGTAATTAAATTTGCTGACAAAGTTATTCAAAGTTGTTAGTTCACAAAAGGATTGTGAAAAATTACAAGAGGACCTTATGAGATTGGGAGACTGGGCATCCAAATGGCAGATGACGTTTAATGCGAGCAAGTGCAAAGTGATGCATGTGGGAAAGAAGAACCCGAATTATAGCTATGTAATGCAAGGTTCCACATGAAGCTACAAAGTAGTAAATTTAAAATGAATCGGAGAAAATATTTCTTCACTGAACGTGTAATTAAATTCTGGAATTTGTTGCCAGAGAATGTAGTAAAAGCAGTTTGCTTAGCGGGATTTTAAAAAAGTTTGGATATCTTCCTAAAGGAAAAGTTCATAGACCATTATTAAAATGGACTTGGGGACAAATACGTAGGTATCTGATGCCCTAGGTAGGGAGGATGTAACAATTGTGAGAGTAGCAGGAGGAAAGAAAGTAGGAGGTGGGATTCTGGAAACTTAGGAGGAGGGAGGGAGAGAGGGGAATATGGCTACTTGGGGAGAGTGCAATAGGAAAGGAAGGAGACATGGTGGCCATCTGCGGGAGTAGGGAGGGAAGGGAGATATACTGGCTACCTGCCAAGGGAAGAGGAAATACTGCCCATCTGGAAGGGGGTAGGGAGGGGATAGGTAGATTCTGGATGCCTTGAGATAGACAAAAGAAGCGATGACGCTGGACTATGGGATAGGAGCTTGGACTACCCCTGGCAGAGGGGGCAGAGCCTTGGCTACCCTAGAACAGAGGTAGAGGTTTAATCCGTGGGTGGGGGGGGGGGGGGGGGGAGGAGACAGTAGGACCTTGGGCTACCCTGTGAGGGGGGAGCCTTGGACTGCCCAAGGTGGGGGATATGGGGCCTTGGGCCACCTGGGGTGGAGGGGGATGTATGCCTGTAGGTTTGCCTAGGACATCAGATACCCAATGCAATAAGAAGGTATAAAAAATTCCACTACTGTCATTTAACTCCTTTTAAGGAATTGTCCTGATATAGTGACTTTCAGGGGTATGGTTATCAACGTAGGCTACCATTAAGATGTGTTATTTTAGCACTAACTTGTGCTATTTGAGCACTAGCCCAGTTTTATACAATGAGACCTGGCTACTAATAACTGGGGTAATGGTTGCCAGTGTTGATAACTTCCTCTCTCACTCTCAATGTCATAATTTCTCATCCTTGATGACTCTGTGAAGATTTCAAGGCAAAAAAGAAATAAATGTTAAGTTATATGTGGCATGATTATAAGCCACTGCAGAAAAACACACAAAGAAAAGTCTAAACGAATCAAGTATTCACATTCCCATCTATTATTTTGTTACTGAAGGAAACCTTGAATAAAGCACTTGTAATTGCTTTTATGTTAACATGTTCTGTATACGACCGATAGAACTTGAGTTCAGTCCCATTAGCACTGACCTGGAGGGAGTGGAACAGTTTTGACAGAAATCAGTTCAGATTTGGAGGGAAGGTTTCAGGCTGTTGCTGGAGAGTGAGGTGATTTCTGAGCTTGGCAGTTTTTAAGCTATTGATCTTTACCAGGCGCAGAGGAAATAACTTGGTTACTTCTGCTGTAATTATTAATTGTGGATGACAAGTGAGAAAAGGTGTACTGACCAGCCAACCAACAAACAAGTTGCAAATCTCTTTTGTCTGCCTTAGTTCCATAGGTTTAAGGCTGCGTCTTCCTCCTTCCCAGCATCATCAGAAACGTTATTTTAACACCGTGATCCAAGTATCCATCAGCACCATAATGAATAGCTCCCATCCCCTGTATGCACCAAAAGCATTTATACCGACAGCACCATCGCACATATCCTCTCTTCTTACTACTACTACTAATCATTTCTATAGCACCACTAGACGTACGCAGTGCTGTACACATTATTCCTGGGATTCTACATATGGCGTCTTAATTTCCACACAGAAATCGAAGTGTATTCTATAACAATGTACATAAATTAATTGGTTAGCTGATCAGTGCTGTTAATTGGATGTTAACAAGCAATTATCAGCACTAATTGGTATCAATTAAGATTTACGTTCACAACATGCTAAATGTATTTTGTAACATGGTGCTTGTAAATTCTAAGTCGCATAGTTGAAAAGTGGGCATGGTTATGGGAGTGGAATGGGAGGGGTGTGGGCGTTTCTAAAATCTATGCTCGTTGTTAAAGAATACACCCGCTCCATGCCTAATTGGGGTCATCTTCAACTCCTCCCTCTCCTTCTCTGCACATATTCAACAGACTGCTAAAACCTGTCGTTTCTTTCTCTATAATATCAGCAAAATTCGCCCTTTCCTTTCTGAGCACACTAACAGAACTCTCATCCACACTCTTATCACCTCTCGCTTAGACTATTGCAACTTGCTTCTCACAGGTCTCCCACTTAGCCATCTCTCTCCTTTTCAATCTGTTCAAAATTCTGCTACACAACTAATATTCCGCCAGTGTCGTTATGCTCATATTAGCCCTCTCCTCAAGTCACTTCATTGGCTCCCTATCTGTTTCCGCATTCAGTTCAAACTCCTCTTACTGACCTATAAGTGCATTCACTCTGCAGCTCCTCAGTGCCTCTCCACTCTCATCTCTCCCTACATTCCTCCCCGGGAACTCCGTTCACTGGGTAAATCTCTCTTATCTGCACCCTTCTCCTCCACTGCTAACTCCAGACTCCGTTCCTTTTATCTTGCTGCACCATATGCCTGGAATAGACTTCCTGAGCCGGTATGTCAAGCTCCATCTCTGGCCGTCTTCAAATCAAATCTAAGCTAAAAGCTCACCTTTTTGATGCTGCTTTTAACTCCTAACCCTTATTCACTTGTTCAGAACCCTTATTTTATCATCCTCACTTTAATATTCCTTTATCTCTTGTTTGTCCTAATTAGATTGTAAGCTCTGTCGAGCAGGGACTGTCTCTTCATGTTCAAGTGTAAATCACTGCGTACGTCTAGTAGCGCAATAGAAATGATAAGTAGTAGTAGTAGTCTTTGGGATTCCAAAACCTTGATACTCTTTAGGATTCTGCACAGAATCTTGCTACTCTTTGGGATTCTGTATGGAATCTTGCTACCGTTTGGGATTCCGGAATCTTGCTACTCTTTATCCTTATCCCTTATTTGTCCTGTTTGTCTGTCCTAATTAGATTGTAAGCTCTGTCGAGCAGGGACTGTCTGTTCATGGTCAAGTGTACAGCGCTGCGTACGTCTAGTAGTGCTTTAGAAATGATAAGTAGTAAGTAGTAATTTACGCGTGGGGATTTACACCCAGGTTTAAGTTGGCATAATTGACTGTGACTAAATGTAGTCATGTGGAGCAGTGCTTGGTGTATTCTATAATGTATGCCTAAATTCAACTGTACTTTATTGAATATACTTTGATTTCCATGTAGAAATTGAGGTGCATTATATAGAATCTAGCCCTATATGCAGGTACTTTCTCTGTCCCTAGAGGTCTTGCAATCTAAGTTTTTTTTTTCTTGTACCCTCTCCCTCCTCATCACCACACCAGCTCCAATGAAGAGAGTGGGAAAAATGAGGATGGAGTGTGGGGAAGAAGGATAACTTTTGATTGTGATTGTTTCAAGATAATAGTTTAACCTTAACTATAAAGAAGACTGAGTCATGAGAGCAGTTGTGTTGCCACATCTTGACTATCACAGCATTTTATTTTGGGGCTTAGTAGAGAGATTCACTCCTTACAAATAGCCTGGAATGCACATGCATGCTTGATTAAGCATACTAGTACATCTGAACACCTTACTGCCAGCCTGGCACCAGTCAAAGTTTTCTTAAAATGTTTTTTAAACTTCAGCTTGTCGATATCAGGGGAATAGCCAGACAACAGAATTTGGGTGTGTCTAGGCAAGAAGTGGGTGGCACCAAGTGTTCTCCCTCCCTCCCCCCCCCCCCCCCCCCCCCCCACCAAAAAAATATCTCAGCTGGTGGGAAAACACTTCTTTCCACCTTGGCAGTCTGCAGCAGGCATGCGCTGAAAACTGAGCATGTGTAGATGCATGTATCGTGGAGATTAGCGATTTCGTTACCATCAGGGGGAAGACTCCAGCTGGTAGAGCTTGGGATCCCCACCAGCTACCGCTAAACGTGTGCTACTGTTGGGTGGGCCTGAGCCCTAAGTGGTGGGCCCCGGCCCACCCAGGCCCACCTGTGGGTATGCCACTGGTCGATATTCAAATGATTTAACTGGCTGGAAATGGCTGCTGATTAGTTAAATTGCTTGTTTGAGGCTATCTGCTCATTTTCACACTTAACTGGTTATGGCTGCTGAAAATTAGCGGTTAGCACCAAAGTAAAAAACGGCTATTTGGGGGACGTTTCAGGGGGCGAAGTCAACACTTAGCCAGTTAAGGGCCGATATTCAGCCAGGGTAACTGCATAAATGAGACGGCATAAAACATAGTCCGATCTTTAAGTGGCAACTCATGACCAATTAAGAGCCCCTTTTACTAAGCTGCGGTAAGCACTAATGCAGATTAAAAACCACTACTGTGGGGGGCGCTCAGGCATCCTGCAGTCATTTTAGGATGAGAACGCGCTTCCCATGCACTAAAAAATATATATAATTTTTTTGCACTAGGGGTGCGAGAGTAGACGTGTATTGCACTAATTGGTTAGTGCAGCTGCATCGCCATGTGCTAAATAATTATGAGCCCTTTTACAAAGTGTTGATAAGCCCAACGCGGGCTAATGGCATGCTAACCTGGAATGACCACTGGCCCAATGCCTGTAAATTCAAGGAAAAAAGACAATTTGAAGTGTCTATATACAAATGCAAGAAGCCTTAAAAATAAGATAGGAGAATTGGAATATATAGCACTGAATGAAGAGACAGATGTAATAGACATTTCAGAGACCTGGTGGAAGGAGGACAATCAATGGGATGCTGTGCTAGCAGGGTACAAACTATATCACAATGATAAAGTGGATCAAATTGGGAAGGGGGGGGGGGTTCGCTATATGTTAAAGAGGGAATTGAATCAAGCAAAATAAACATTCTACATTAAATGGATAGCGGGGTGGAATCTTTATGGATAGAAATTCAAGGTGTGAAAGGGAAGAAATATACTGGTAGGGCTGTATTACCATCCACTGGGACAGAATGAACAGACAGATGAAAATATGTCTACAGAAAATAGGAAAGCTGGCAAATTAGGCAACATTATAATAATGACTGCTTCTTGGAGCAACTGTTCCAGGAACCAACGAGAAGGGGAGCTATATTGGATCAAATCTTTAGTGGAATGTGGGGAATAGTACAGGAGGTAACGGTGTTGGATCCACTGGGAAACAGTGGTCATAACATGAACAAATTTGAGCTATCTGGAGTGAAATCACCAAGGAAATCAACTGGAGGAGCTTTTAATTTTTGAAAGGGCAACTATGACAAAATGAGGAAAATGGTTAAAAAGAAGCTGAAAGGTTCGGCAGCAAAGGTTAGGACTCTGAATCAGGCGTGGACATTGTTTAAAAATACCATCATGAAAGCCCAGACTAGATGTATTCCACGTATTAACAAAGGTGGAAGAAAGAGCAAATGACATTCAATGTGGTTAAAAGATGAGGTGAAAGAGACTATTAGAGCCAAAAGAACATCTTTCAAAAAATGGAAAAAGGATCTGAATGAAGAAAATAAGAAGCAACATAAGCACTGTCAAGCTAGATGCAAAGCACTGAGGCTGAAAGAGAATATGAAGAAAAACTTGCCGCGGAGATGAAAGCTCATAGTAACACTTTTTTCAGGTATATCAGAAGCAGGAAGCCTGTGAGAGAATCTATGGGACCGTTAGATTAGGAAGGAGTAAAAGGAGCACTCAGGGAGGACAAGGCTATAGTGGAGGGATTGAATTAATTCTTTGCTTCAGTCTTTATGGAAGAAGATGTAAGAGATCTATGTGTTTAGAATCAACTAAACCAAAAAACTAAGTGGATGTGTAGTCTATCTGAGCAACACTCTCACAATCAAAACAAAAAGGAAGACCCACTATAACTGGGTCACTTTCCAGTGATCCAGCAAGCATATCGCAGAGCAAGATTTAATAATTGGGATCTTCTTTTGGTCCCCAAGGCACATGCTGCTGATGACGGAATGACTTTAACTTATGTTATGAAGTATGAGCTCTTTCAAGGTAGTGTGGGCTGTATGAAAGAACTGGGAAGTGGTTCAGTCTCTACCTGTGTTTAAAGACCTGACCTTGCTTACAGTCGGGGAAAGAACTTAAAAGAACTTTTGTGTCCTTCAGCTTTGCCCTCAGTGGAGAGGTCTTTGTATCTGATGAGAAGTGGCTGACACGAGACATGTGGGAATTGTTCTATGTGCGAAATTATGCCAATAACTTCAGAATGTACAAATCTGGTGACAGGGAAGACATATTTTTTAAAGTACACCACTTCCTGTAAATCTAGTATGGTGGTTTACTGCCTGCAATGTCCTTGCAATAAGATCTATGTGGGACAAACTTCAAGAAGTTTGCAAGTGCGTTTAGTGTAGCACAGGAGTGCTATCCAAATGGGGAAAACTAATTTGCCCTTAGCAGCGCATTGTCTCTTGTTTAAGTACTCATTCAATGAACTTTAGTGTCTGGTCCTGTAGCAAGTACAGTCTTTGGTTAGGAGTGGTGATATTCGCAAACTATTATTACAGAAAAAACAGAAGTGGATTTTCTTGTTACACTCCCTGGAACCCGAGGGTTTAAACTCTCGCATTGAATGGTGTCATTTTTTCTAAATTCATCATTTTATTGGCTGAGTACTGCCCGGCCTCTGACATCATCTTTATTTAAGCCTGCCATTTTGGGGGGCTGATTAGAGTCGTCAGACAGTAGTTATGTTTGGAGTTGCCGTCCAAATTGGAGTAAGAAATGTGTGACTGAGTGCTTTATGCTGATGTGGTTATGCTCTTTGACTTAATATACTTTTTTTCTTCACAGCCCCAATAATTGAGCCCCTGAAGCAGCAATGCTAATCTGAGCTGAGCAAAATGCTAGCCAACGTTGGTCTGGGGACTGATGGACACTGAAAATAGCCACAAGAACTGTTTGAGCTCCAGGAGGGATGTTTGAAAGTTTGTTGAAGCTAAGTACGTTTCATGGAGTTTTCTAGACTCTATTGGATTTTGCTTTATTAATGAGAATAGATTTTTTTGATACACAGCAATTATTTTCAGTTGTGGGATTTTCTAGACAGTTATTTTTTTATTCATTTGGAAGGTTTTTTAGCCAATGATGATCAATTTGTTCTTTAGCTCTATAGATCTTTAGATCTGGAGCTCTTTGAGGCTTTTTTCTTCCATGTATAGCATATTTGTTTTGCTCACACACATTTTTGCAATTACAGTGGGTCTTCCTTTTTGTTTTGATTGTGAGAGATCTTTGTGTACCAGAAATGGTTTTCAGAGGTGACAATGCAGAGGAACTGAAAGAAATCTTGGTGAACTTGGAAGATGTCCTGAGCCAAATTGCTGCTAGTGATCTGTAACCTGTCGTTAAAATCATCTGTAGTACCTGAAAATTGGAGGGTGGCCAATGTGATGCTGATTTTTAAAAAGGGTTCCAGGGGTGGTCCGAGTAATTACAGACCAGTATGCCTGACTTCAGTGCCGGGCAAAATAGTGGAAACTATTATAAAGAATAAAATTACAGAACATGTAGACAAACATGGGAAAGAGTCAGCATGGATTCAGCCAAAGGAAGTCATGCCTTTCCAATTTGTTTCATTTGTTTGAAGGCGTGAATAAATGTGAGCCGGTTGATGTAGTGTATCTAGATTTTTCAGAAAGCTTTTGACAAAGTACCTCATGAGAAACTTCTGAGAAAATTAAAGAGTCATGGGATAGGAGGCAATGTTCCTTTGTGGATTAGGAATTGGTTATTGGACAGAAAACAGAGGGTAGGGTTAAATGGCTATTTTTCTCAATGGATGAGGGTGAATAGTTGAGTGCTGCAGGGATCTATACTGGGACCGGTGTTACTTAACATTTTTATAAATGATCTGAAAATCGGAACGACGAGTTAGGTGATTAAATTTACGGATGACATGAAACTATTAAAGTTGTCAAAAGTTGTGAAGAATTGCAGGAAGACCTTAGGAAACTGGAAGACTGGGCATCCAAATGGCAGATGAAATTTAATGTGGACAAATGCAAAGTGATGCACATTGGGAAGAATAATCCAAATCATAGTTATCTAAGGCTAGGGTCCACTTTAGGAGTCAGCACTCAAGAAAAAGACCTGCCATTATAGACAATACGCTGAAATCTTCTGCTCAGTGTGCAGCGGTGCCAAAAAAGCAAACAGGATGCTAGAAATTATTAGGAGAGGAGACCAAAATTATTATAATGCCTCTGTATCGCTCCATGGTACAACCTCACCTTGAGTACTGTATTCAGTTCTGGTCACAGTATCTCAAAAAACATACAGTATAGCGGAATTAGAAAAGGTCCAAGGAAGAGCGACCAAAATGATAGATGATGGAACCGTTCCTATATGAGGAATGGCTAAAGAGGTTAGGGCTCTTCAGCTTGGAAAAGTGATAGCTGAAGGGGGATATGATTGAGGTCTATAAAATCCTGAGTGGAGTAGAATGGGTGGAGGTGAATTGACTTTTCTCTCATTCAAAAAGTAAAAAGACCAGAGGACACTCAATGAAATTGCATGGGAATACTTTTAAAATAAATAGGAGGAAATATTTTTTCACTCAAAGAATAGTTAAGCTCTGGAACTTGTTGCTGGAGGATTTGGTAATGGTGGTTAGTGTATCTGGGTTTAAAAAAGATTTGGACAAGTTCCTGGAGGAAAGGTCCATAGCCTGTTTTTGATATGGATGTGGGAGAATCCACTGCTTGCCCTGGGATTGATAGCGTGGAATGGTGCTAATTGTGTTTCTGACAGGTACTTGTGACCTGAATTGGCCACTGTTGGAAGCAGAATACTGGGCTGGATGGATCATTGGTCTGACTCAGAGGCAGATGCACTAAACGTTTTTCATCGTTAAATGAGCCCTCGGGGAAGAATTTCCGATCCTTTCCATGCACTAAAGCCTATTTTTCGACGGTAGTAGCAGCTAACGAAAACGGAATGGAGATGAGCAATTAGTGTGAAAACCCCATTGAAACGACATGCACTAACCTTTTCCGATTGCCTTTACGCAGGAAAAAGGCAGGAAAACTAACGAGAGGTCTGGACCTCTCGTTAGGACAGCTCCGTGGCAGGAAAAAGTGTTAAGTGAAAAAATAAACAAACTTTGAGCCAATCCCAGCGCATTAGCAGAGCTAAAAGCGCTGTGATTGGTCCAAAGGACCTCAGAAAACACATAAAAAAATAAAAATAAAAAAAGGATCGGGAGGGGGCAAGGGCGCTCATCAGGAGCGTCCTGTACGGACGGCCTTGCCCCCCCCCGCTGCTCCCCACTTTCCGCTGCTCCCCCCACCCCGAAAAAGCAAACTTCTAGAAGCCCCTGCCCCCCTCCCTTCCTCACTACTCTCAGCTCCGCCTCCCGACATCCTCCGTCTGTGCCCCGCCCCCTTTGGGGATCGTCGCCGCCATTCCCCTTCTCCATCGGGCCCCCCTCCCTCTTACCGGGCCCGTGCAGCGCCTCTCTCCTCTGTCCGAAGGCGCTGCACGGGCAAGAAGAACGCTGAATCAGCTGATGACTGCCTTCGCGATGGCATCGATAGAGCGTCTTTCTCCTCTTGGGCCTGCCCCTGTCTGACGTCAGTAACCTACGTAGGTTACTGACGTCAGACAGGGGCGGGCCCAGGAGGAGAAAGACGCTCTATCGCGAAGGCAGGCATCAGCTGATTCAGCGTTCTTCTTGCCCGTGCAGCGCCTTCGGACAGAGGAGAGAGGCGCTGCACGGGCCCGGTAAGAGGGAGGGGGCCCGATGGAGAAGGGGAATGGCGGCGACGATCCCCAAAGGGGGCGGGGCACAGACGGAGGATGTCGGGAGGCGGAGCTGAGAGTAGTGAGGAAGGGAGGGGGGCAGGGGCTTCTAGAAGTTTGCTTTTTCGGGGTGGGGGGAGCAGCGGAAAGTGGGGAGCAGCGGGGGGGGGGGGGGCAAGGCCGTCCGTACAGGACGCTCCTGATGAGCGCCCTTGCCCCCTCCCGATCCTTTTTTTATTTTTATTTTTTTATGTGTTTTCTGAGGTCCTTTGGACCAATCACAGCGCTTTTAGCTCTGCTAATGCGCTGGGATTGGCTCAAAGTTTGTTTATTTTTTCACTTAACACTTTTTCCTGCCACGGAGCTGTCCTAACGAGAGGTCCAGACCGATGTGTATTGTGATTCTTTGATACATTGTACGTTTCACTACCGATCTCAGCATGTGTGACTTTTTTTTTTGGTGCATTTTTCGTTATTTTAAAATCGTTAGGGACTTTAACGATTTAGATTTTTTTACGTTTGGTTGCTGCATCTGCCTCTCAGTGTGGCTGTTCTTATGTTCTTAATCACTGCATGTAGACCCATCCCCACCCTATTTCAATAGAAAAAAAATCCCAAAACAACACAGCAAAAACAAAAAACCATCATCACCAACAACAAAACAATCAAATCAATTACATGTGTCTTACTCTATAAATTTTATTTGATGCAGTTTGTGATGATGAGGTAATGGTTGAGCAGGTGTCCTATGTATTACAACAACCATCTCAAGTTTCAATAGCTACGGAACTAACACCAACTGTACGTTCATTAAGAAATTTGGAAGTCATGATAGATAAACCTATCAATGAAAATTCAGGTGGCACAAATGGTAAAAATGGTATTCTACAAGTTGCTCATGTTACATCATCTTAAACTATTTCTGGCGTTGCATAGCCTTTGTGCGTTGTTTCAATTACTGATCCTTTCATATATAAACTATTGTAACAGTTTATTTCTGGGTCTTCCAGAAATAGCATTGAGTTCATTACAGGTTATGCAAAATGTCACAGTGTGTGTTCTGAAAGGAGCAAGTCTGTGTCTCAGGTACACCTCTATTGCCTCAGTTGCACTGGCTGCGGATTGCGTTATTACATAAAGTTCACAATTTTGATAGTAGTACATAAAGTATTAAGGGGGCAGTTCTATATGAGGGTGCCTTCATTTAGGTACCCTGATGCTGTGAGGTGAGAGCCTATTCTATGAAGGAATCTGTGTGCCCAGTTCCACTATAGAATGCTAGTGTAACCCGGGTGCCCGATTCCACTATATAATTTATTTATTTATTTGTTGCATTTGTATCCCACATTTTCCCACCTATTTGCAGGCTCAATGTAATGCCTATGTAACCCGGGTGCCCAGTTCCACTGTAGAATGCCAGTGTAACTGGATGCCCAGTTCCATTATAGAATGCTAGTGTAACCCAGGTACCCGGTTCCATTATATCATGCTAGTGTAACCTGGGTTCCCCCTTCCACTATAAGATGCCAATGTAACCCGGGTGCCTCATTCCACTATATAATGCCAATGTAACCTGGGTGCCCCATTCCACTATAGAATGCAAGTGTAACCCGGGTGACCATTTCCACTATAGAATGCTAGTGTAACCTGGGAGCCTGGTTCGATTATAGAATGCTAATGTAACCCAGGTACCCGGTTCCATTATAACATGATAGTGTAACCTGGGTTCCCCCTTCCACTATAAGATGCCAATGTAAACCGGGTGCCTCATTCCACTATAGAATTCCAGTGTAACCTGGTACCATGTGCCTAACATTTATGCATCTGCATTTACACCAGCCATAGAGATGGGATAAATGTGGGCATTAAATATTTCTTTCTTCTTTCTTTATGGCATTTATATCCTGCATTAGCCCGAGTAGAACTCAGGTTCAATGTGGCTTACATAACAATTAGAAAAGCATGAATATGTTCAAAATATATTAACAGAAAGTAAAATACATCATATAATGATAGACCAGTAAAACATGAGTTAGGAGCAGATGTATGGCAGAGTTGTACATAACGTACAATATTCTGTAAGTTTATGCACATAAGTGGGAGCCTTGCCTATGTGCCAACCATACTCTGCCCATGTTCAAGCCCCCTTGCATTTATACACCATGGACCAGATTCAGAACATAGTGCTCAAAAATTGACACTGCAAAATGTTATTATATAAAGGGCGTGTGCTCTTCTATTATAGAATAGCGCAAAGCGCCCATCCCCATGCCTACCTGTAGACACCAGACTTATACCTACTGAAACCTGGTGTAAACAGGGCCGCCGAGAGGAGGGGGGGGGGCAATCCCACCCGCCCTCTGTCGTTGACCATCTGTCACCGGGCCGGGCCCCCTGCGTTGAAATCAGAGCACCTCTCACCTCCGTATGAAAGCACTGCAGGCAGCAGCAGATCGTTTACCTTTGGGCCTCCTTCCCTCCCTGTGTCCCGCCCTCACGGAAGTTACGTCGGACGAGGGCAGGACACAGGGAGGGAAGGAGGCCCGAAGGGAGGCGATCTGCTGCTGCCTGCAGCGCTTTCACACGGAGGTGAGAGGTGCTGTGATTTCAATGCAGGGGGCCCGGCCCAGGGGCGGACGGAGGTGGGGGCGAGTGGAGGAGGGAGCAGCGGCGGCGACCTCGAGGTGGGGGATGGTGGCAGGGGCGGGGCCCCAGGGGCGGCCTTGCCCCGGGCCTGGCCCAGTGTCTCGGCGGCCCTGGGTGTAAATGTTGGCACCCAAGTTAGGCACACTTACCCAGTATTCTAAAACTATGCACGCAAGTTTCCTCAATAGCCCCAATATATTCCTGGCCACGACCCCTTTGAAGTTACGTGCTATTAGAGTTAGGTGCTGTGCCTTACAAAATAGTTCACAGCCAGATGCACATACAAATTTTAATGTGGCAATTAACTGCAATAATTGTTGTTAGCACCCAATTATTGATGGTTAAGAGCTCATTAACCAATTAATTTGCATGCACATTTTGGCAGCGCACCCAAATTTGGGGATATGCCACTTAGACATGCTGTTACAGAACAGTGCGTAGGTGGAGTATGATGTTTACACGCATATGTCAGTATTGTGTGCATTTCAGTGGGGCCTGAATGCGGAGCCCCTGGTTTGGCTGGTAGAGGTCCCCAAACCCCCTCCAGCTGAAGCCTTTCTCCAGCACTATTTTCTGCACAATGCCTGCACTGCTTCTTCTCATGTCGTGTACATGCTCGCCAGCCAAGGTATGTGGGGTTGCGGTGGGGTGGACCATACTGTGCCCCTCACTTTGAGCTCCTGACCCCTCCCCCCCCCCAATGTTGAGGTCTGGCTACACCCCTGGTACATTTACACATGTAGCATGTGTGTAAATGTAGACATCCCATTATAGAATTGCCTCTTTTAATGGGGAAGTTCCTGTAATAGGTGTCAGTCTACACTGTCCAAGCAGAACATAATTTGAGAATCAGGGTTTATTTATTTATTTATTTATTTATTACATTTGTATCCCACATTTTCCCACCTATTTGCAGGCTCAATGTGGCTTACATAGTACCGTGAGGCGATAGCCACCTCCGGTGATGAAACAAATATAAAGTGATGTTATTAAAATGAGATAAATATGTTACAGACACATTTGAAATCATAGAGAGGGAAGTTATATAGCACTCATAGTGTTTAGGTTTCTTTGTGTTGCTGGTTCAGTCACTTAAGTTGGGTCAGTGGAGTATGCCTTTTTGAACAGGTTGGTCTTTAGTGATTTCCGGAAGTTGAGGTGGTTGTACGTAGTTTTTATGGCTTTAGGTGCATTCCAGAGTTGCGTGCTTAATTAGGAGACGCTGGATCCATAAATTTATTTGTATTTCAGTCCTTTGCAACTAGGGTTGTGAAGATTTAAGTATGTTCGTGATGATCTTGTTGAGTTTCTGCTTGGCAGGTCTATGAGGTCAGTCATATATCCCGGGGTATCACCATAAATAATTTTGTGGACCAGGGTGCAGATTTTAAAAGTAATACATTCTTTGATTGGGAGCCAATGTAGGTTTTTCACGAAGGGGTCTGACGCTTTTGAATTGTGATTTTCCAAATATAAGTCTGACTGCTGTGTTTTGAGCGATCTGAAGCTTCTTTATAAGATTCTCTTTACATCCCGCATAAATTCCATTGCAGTAGTCGGCATGGCTTAGTACCATTGATTGTATCAGGTTTGCTAGTTGTCCCTATGTTCCAGCAGATTGGGTTATTGGAAAACTGGAAGTATGTTTTCTTGGTTGTAGCTCCTGTTTTATGGAACAATTTACTCACAGAATTGCGATTAATAACAAACTACTACTACTACTTAAACACTTTAGAATTCAGGAAAAGTATTGAAAGTCTTTCTGTTTAGACAAGTAGGCACCGAGTTGTGATGACTCTGTTTGTTCACTGACTAAAGTCAAATGTAGTATGATGGGTATCAACTGCAGTATAGTGAGTACTAACTGTAGTATGATAAAAGTTATGTGAGAGTGCTGCAATATTTGTTACTGTGTGTTTTTAAAACTGATTGTATATGTTAGTTGTAAGCCACACTGAACCCTGGAAGTAGGAGAAGGGGATGCGGGCAGTCAGGGCTGGTGTTAGACATTCAGGGGCCAAGGGCAAAAAATGGGGAGGGGCCCTAAAGCCCACCTGCAGGCTGTGCCAGCTTGAGACAGGTTTGGGGCCCCCTGTGGCATGGAGGCCCAGGGCAAGGTAAAACCACTGTGCTAAGTGGCAAACATCTGATTGGCACAGGGAGGGCCAGAAACACAGTGTCTTTGGGAGCACAGAACTACTCCCTAAGGGGCCATTTTACTAAGCTGTGGTAAAAAGGGCCCTGCGCAAGCGGCAGAGGCCATTTTTGCCATGCGCTGAGGGCCTTTTTGCTGCAGTGGGTAAAAAGGCCGAAAAAAAACATGGCCATGCGGTAAGATTGCTTTGGTGGTGGTGGTGGTGGTGGTGGGGGGGGGGGGGGGCAGCACTTACCACCACCCATTGAGGTGGCGGTAAGGGCTCCTGCATTAACCTGGTGGTAAACAGGTAGTGAGCAGCACTGCCCGGGGGGTTCCCTGTGGAAATATTTTTTGAATATTTCCGCTAGCACCAGAAATGCCATGCACTGGGGTGAAACCTACCGCCGAAGCCTGCGTTGGACTGGCTGTAGCTCCAGATTGGCACACAGTAAGCCCACTGTGGGCTTACCCCCATTTAGTAAAATTGCCCCTAAGGTTGGCTGTGTCCCAAAAACATACTCTAGCACCATTCCATCAACAGCAGGTCCACACTGGTACTTTTTCAAGATCTTGCCAGGTATTTGTGACCTGGATTGACCACTGTTAGAAACAGGATGTGGGCTTGACGGACTTTTGGTCTAGCCCAGTATGGCAATACTTATGTATTTTTGCATTATAACAATAGACTTCCATTCCTGATGCCTCTCCTCCACACACACACATATCAGTGCCCTTTTATTACAATCTAGCTAATTTCATGTCGGCCACAAAATACAGTGATGTAAAGTTAGAAGAATTTGTGTCCTTGAGGCAGTTCACTGACTCAGAGGTCATATGCAGTACATAACAACTGACCGAGTCAATGAAGAAAGAGATACATAGTAAAATAGAAAATAATGTCAGATAAAGACCTGCATGACCACTTAGTCTGCTCAGTGAAGTGTTTAGGGTTATAACTACTGTTCTGTGCAGCTTACGTCCCCCCCACCCCATACACACATTTTTTTTTTTAGACTTGTAACTTCTGACCTTGCATGTTACCCTGCTCTATTCCTTTGTTTAGGTTGTAACTGTTTCTCCACTCAGGTTGCCCTCTTCTGGTTCCTTTCTTTAGTTTGTAACTGTTGCTCTGTGCAGGTTACCCTCCTCTGTTCCTTTGTTTAGGGTTGTAACTGCCACTTCATGTAACTTACTCCTTCTATAGCCTTTAGGGTTGTGCCTGCTGCTCTGTGCTTCTCCATGCCTATTTTTAGTGAAGAGACAGGGTGAGGGGTATTCAACTACTATTAAGATACAGTGATACCTCGGTTTTCGTCGATAATCCATCCGAAAACAATCGGCGAAATCTGAAACTGACAAAAAACCAAGGCAATTATTTCTGAGCAGGAGATCCCAATCCCACCCACCTTCTTAACACCATCTCTCCTGCTCTTATTCCTTTTATCTGTCACATTCTCAACCTCTCACTTTCCACTGCGACTGTCCCTGCTGCCTTTAAACATGCTGTGGTCACATCTCTCCTTAAGAAGCCTTCACTCGACCCTACTTGTCCCTCTAATTACCAACCCATCTCCCTCCTTCCCTTTCTCTCCAAATTACTTGAGCTTGCTGTTCACCGCCGCTGCCTTGATTTTCTGTCCTCACATGCTATTCTTGACCCACTACAATCTGGTTTTCGCCCTCTCCACTCAACCGAAACTGCGCTTACTAAAGTCTCCAATGACCTACTACTGGCTAAATCCAGAGGTCTCTATTTCATCCTCATTCTTCTTGATCTTTCCGCTGCTTTTGACACTGTCGATCACAGCATACTCCTCGATACCCTGTCCTCACTTGGATTCCAGGGCTCTGTCCTGTCCTAGTTCTCTTCCTACCTCTCCCTCCGCACCTTCAGTGTTCACTCTGGTGGATCCTCTTCTACTTTTATCCCTCTGCCTGTCGGCGTACCTCCGGGTTCTGTTCTTGGTCCCCTCCTCTTTTCTATCTACACTTCTTCCCTTGGTTCATTAATCTCATCCCATGGCTTTTTCTACCATCTCTATGCTGATGACTCCCAAATCTACCTTTCTACCCCTGATATCTCGCCTTGCATCCAGATCAAAGTTTCAGCGTGCTTGTCTGACATTGCTGTCTGGATGTCTCAACGCCACCTGAAATTAAATATGACCAAAACCGAGCTTCTCATTTTTCCCCCCAAACCCACCTCCCTACTCCCCCCGTTTTCTATTTCTGTTGATGGCTCTCTCATTCTCCCTGTCTCCTCAGCTCGAAACCTTGGGGTCATCTTTGACTCTTCTCTCTCCTTCTCTACTCATATCCAGCAGATCGCCAAGACCTGTAGTTTATTTCTTTACAACATCCGTAAAATCTGCCCCTTTCTTTCCGAGCACTCTACCAAAACCCTCATCCACACCCTTGTCACCTCTCGTTTAGACTACTGCAATCTGCTTCTTGCTGGCCTCCCACTTAGTCACCTCTCCCCTCTCCAGTCGGTTCAAAACTCTGCTGCCCGTCTTGTCTTCCGCCAGGGTCGCTTTACTCATACTACCCCTCTCCTCAAGTCGCTTCACTGGCTCCCTATCCGTTTTCGCATCCTATTCAAACTTCTTCTACTAACCTATAAATGTACTCACTCTGCTGCTCCCCAGTATCTCTCCACACTCGTCCTTCCCTACACCCCTTCCCGTGCACTCCGTTCCATGGATAAATCCTTCTTATCTGTTCCCTTCTCCACTACTGCCAACTCCAGACTTCGCCCCTTCTGTCTCGCTGCACCCTACACCTGGAATAGACTTCCTGAGCCCCTACATCTTACCCCATCCTTGACCATCTTTAAATCTAGATTGAAAGCCCACCTCTTTAACATTGCTTTTGACTTGTAACCACTCGCCCCACCTACCCTCCTCTCCTCTTTCCTCTACACATTAATTGATTTGCTTGCTTTATTTTTGTCTATTAGATTGTAAGCTCTTTGAGCAGGGACTGTCTTTCTTCTATGTTTGTGCAGCGCTGCGTACGCTTTCTAGCGCTATAGAAATGCTAAATAGTAGTAATAGTAGGGTCACCCTTTGTTTTCGCAAAATTATCAGCGAGGTCATGTGGGCACGCCAACGAAATCCGAGACAAATTTTTCATGGAAAAAAATTGACGAAAACCAAAACCGACGATAACCGGTCAACGAAAACCGAGGTATTACTGTAATTTATTTGTTTAGTTTGGGCTTGCTTAATAGAAGGCCTAAACTAAATGGATAGTGGTGGCAGCACTGACCACATTATACTTATGTTTAGTGCAAGTAAATATATGCATAAGGCACTTAATATATGTAATAATTTAAATGTTCTGGCAGCTGTTTAAATTATTGGTCACTACCATCTCTGAACATCCAGCTCATTAATTCGAAACTGAACTTGATCAAATGGGATTCCAGAGAAATAAAGATCCCCCACCCGATGACCCTATGCATTTCTATGGGAGAGGTAGTTCCAGCAGCTGCAAAATAATAAATCTGTTCATCCTCCCCACTCACCCATATGCCATTGCCACACCCATCCCTATTTTGAAACCTAGTGATTGAACCATATAGCTCTCCTAATGGTTGCTATAGTGACACCGAATGACTAACTATGTAGTTTGATGCTGGTTACATAGTGGCTCATTTTCAAAGCACTTAGACTTACAAGAACTTTGTAAGGTTACTATCAGGCTCATTTTTGAAAGAGATGGACATCCAAAAAGTGACATAAATTGGCACTTGGATGTCCATCTCTCAGAGACGTCCAAATCGGTATAATCGAAACCCAATTTTGGACGTCTCTTACTGAGGTCCATCGCAAGGACGTCCAAATTTCAAGGGGGCATATCGGAGGCATGGTGAAGGCGGGACTTGGGCGTTCCTAAGATTTGGACGTCTTTGACCCATAATCGAAAAAAGCAGAGATGTTCATGACTACAACTTGGATGTTTTCACCTGGACCTGTTTTTATTATGAATAAGGCACAAAAAGGTGCCCGGAATGACCAGGTGACCACTGGAGGCAATCGGGGATGACCTCCCCTTACTCCCCCGGTGGTCACTAACCCCCTCCCACCCTCAAAAGACTTTATTAAAAATATTACTTGCCAGCCTCAGATGTCATACTCGGGTCTATGACAGTGCATGCAGGTAGGTCCCTGGCGCAGTTTTAGTGAGTGCAGTGCATTTCAGACAGGTGTACCCAGGCCCATACCCCCATTTGTGGAGGAAACAGCAAGCCCTCCAAAACAGGGGCGTAGCCACAGGTGGGCCTGGACGGGCCCAGGCCCAGCCACTTTTGCTCCAGGCCCGCCCAGCCTCTTCTGCCCGCTCTCCCCGTCCACGTGGTCTGCTCACTTTTACTGCCCTGAAGCGCCGTTCTCCCTCCAGCACCGGCGATTTCCATAGCCAGCCTTCTGCCAGCGTGCGTCTTCGGGGCCTCTTCTCAGGCACGTCCCGCCTACTCTGCAGCTTCCTGCGCCCCACCTTTGCGGAAAACAGGAAGTTGCAGAGTAGGCGGGACGCACCTGAGAAGAGGCTCCGAAGACGCGCACTGGCAGAAGGCTGGCTATGGGAATCGCCGGTGCTGGAGGAAGAACAGCGCTTCAGGTCAGTAAAAATGACCAGAACTGACCATGTGAAGGGGGCTGTCGCGGGGGGAGGGGGGAGGGTAGCAGGTGGAGAGGAAATGCGGCGGAGGGGTGGTGGTGGTAGCAGGTGGAGAGGAAATGCGAGGCCTGTGCCCACCCAGTCCACCTCCAGACCCATCTAAAAATTAAACTATGGCTACGCTACTGCTCCAAAACCCACCAGAAACCCTCTGTACCCACATCTAGGTGCCCCCCTTCACCCGTAAGGGCTATGGTAGTGGTGTACAGTTGGGGGTAGTGGGTTTTGGGGGGGGGTTGGGGGGTTCAGCACACAAGGTAAGGGAGCTATGTACCTTGGAGCATTTTATGAAGTTCACTGCAGTGCCTCCCTAGGGTGCCCAATTGGTGTCATGGCATTTCAGGGGGACCAGTGCACTACAAATGCTGGCTTCTCCCACATCCAAATGGCTTGCATTTGGATGTTTTTGACTTGGACGCCTTTGGTTTCGAAAATTGCCGAAAATCAAAGATGTCTAAATCTAAGGATGTCCAAATCGAAGGACGTCCTTGGTATTTTTGAAACGAAAGATGGGCATCCATCTTTTTTCGAAAATGAGCTTTACCCTGCCTCAGGATTTGGACGTTTTACAAAAACGTCCAAATCCCAACTTAGACGTCTCTTTCGAAAATGCCCCTCTATATAACTTTGGAAGTCTAAGTGCTTTGAAAATATGCCTCCATATGTATACTGCCATGCTTCTGCAAAATTAGTAGGTAATATCTATTGTCTTGGGACAGTGACACCCTGTGGTTTTAGTTTAAAATCCATTTGAAATCTGTTGACAGTAACCTCTAACATGTGTCTATCACATTTTGTTTCACATTATTTTTTCCACACTAACAACATGTTTGGGTATCACTCCATTCAAATTGCCCCTTTCCTCTCTCAGAGACAACACATACACACATGAGGGGTTATGCAGAATTCCATGAGCCATACTCTGCATGCTTTTCCTACTTGCTCACATTGAAATAAAAAGTGAACACTGTTCAGGTCATGATTCCTAACACTAGCTCTCCATGCTGTTGCTCAAACCAGCAACAACAGGCAATTGCTTAAGGGGTCCATTTACTAAGCTGCAGTAAAAGAGTGCCTGCTCTAGCATCAGCTAGTGTTTTTGATGCACGCTAAGGTTCCCCTTTACTGCAGCGGGTACGAAGCTGTCTTTTTTGCTGGTAAGTGAACCACTTACCGTGTGGCCATTGCAGAAAGAAACACTTACTGCCACCCAGGTGGCAGTAAGGGCTCCTGCGCTAATCCGGTGGTAACCAGACAGCGCGCGGCAGGTAAGCACATGCTGGAGGGGTGGGACTCCTGCGGTAGCCCGATGGTAGTTCTGGATTGGCAAACGGCAAGCCTGTTGCTGCATGCCAACCCTTTAGTAAAAGGGTCCCTCTGTGAATGATGAAGTCTAGAAAGCAAATGTATTCAAAGTTAACTATTTTCTACTATAGAAAATGTACTGGTATAAGGAAGGCCAAATAAAGGGAAATGGGACTTGATATACTGCCTTTCTGAGGTTTTTGCAACTACATTCAAAGCGGTTTACATATATTCAGGTCAGGAGCGTAGCCACGGGTGGGCCTGGGCGGGCCTGGGCCCACCCATTTTCATCCCAGGCCCACCCAGCAGAAAAGCAGCCACTATCCCTCCTCCGTTGTAGCACCTTCAGCAGCAAAGTTATCTCCCAGCTGCACACGCCAGCTCAGCAACCAAGTTGCAGCATCTGATTCCGAAGATCCATGGCAGAGGAAATCAGCTGATTGAATCCCCAAGCACTTTCTTCCGACTGCAGCGCGGGACCAGCCACATGCCAGCTAACAGCTCTGCGCAGCGTTCTGACTCCAAGTCCCGCCCCTTAATACACAAACAGCCTGTTTCCGATACAGAGAAACAGGACGTTTGTATCTTAAGGGGCGGGACTTGGAGTCGGAACGCTGCGCAGAGCTGTTAGCAGGCATGTGGCTGGTCCCAAGCTGCAGTCTGAGAAATGGATGATGACATCTCCCCACGGATCTTGGAGGCAAGCAGTAATGAAGGTCCAGCAGCGGAAAGGAGCCACTGCAGTGAACAGGAAGATTAGAGAGCTGAAGGGAGAGGGGGGAGGGGTGGATGGCTTGGCAGGCAGAATTCTGGAAGGTAGAATTCTAGCCACAGGGAGGAGCAGGTTACGGAGAGGGGGTGCTGGGTATGAGGGAAGGAATGGATGAAATCCTTGCCATGGGGAGGGATAGGTCATAGAGAGGGGGAGTTGGGCATGAGGGAAGGAATGGGGAAGATCCTGGCCACACTGGATCACGGGAGGGGTGGGGCAAGAGGAAAGAAAGAAGTGACAGGAAGATGCTGGGAGGGGGTGAAAGGTGGGGAGAAGACAGGGAGCAGATGCTGGACTAGAAGGGTGGAGGGAAAGAGACACTGGGAAAGGTGGAACCATGTGGGAGGCCAAGTGGGTGGCAAGGAAATTAACGCGAGGAGGATGGTGATTACAGGGGAAAGAAATATGGTAATGGGGAATAGATTGTAGATGGAAGGGAATGGATTGCAGGGAAAGTAGAGAGATGGGGACTAGAAGAACTAGTGGATGAAAATAAAATGGAAATCTGACAGGTATCTGAAAAGTAAACCAAAGGAAAAGGGGTTAGGATAAAATTTGGGTGGACAGAGAAAAGAAAAGAAAAAAAAAAAGAGAGAAAAGAGCTAAAATGGAAAGGTCAATATGTCAGAGGCAAGTGAAATGAGGGAATGGAACAAGAAAAGAGAAAAAGACAAATGGACAACAGCTGCTTGAAGGAGAAATAGCAGAAAGATTGGAAAGTTCAAAAGAGAAACTGGATCAACATGATGGAAAAGAAAATGACCAGACAACAAAGGTAGAAAAGGCATTTTATTTTGAATCTTAACTGAAATATGATAGCTTGAGAAATGGGCATTGCGGATGTCACTTTCATCATGAGCTAAACTATTTCTATTTCTATTTTGAGTTGGGAGGTGCTGGGGGAGAGGGGGAGGAAGGGGGCGGGACAGAGAAACTTTTGTGCCCACCCACTTTGGGCTCAGGCCCACCCAAAATTGGCTGTCTGGCTACGCCACTGATTCAGGTATTTATTTTGTACCAGGGGCAATGGAGGGTTAAGTGACTTGCCCAGAGTCACAAGGAGCTTCAATCAGAATTGAACCCAGTTCCTAACCACTAGGCTACTCCTCCACAGCCTTCTCCCCAGAAACATCTGATGCTGTCCGCCTAGGCACCTCAGACAGTGGAAGTCAAAAGATTGGCTTTTGATTGGCATTTTTTTTTTTGCTCTGCATTATCTATTAAGACTCAGAACATGGTAAGTGCTGCAGTACTCCAACCCCAACCCTCTCTTACCTGGTTAAGGGGCCCTTTTTCTAAACTGCGTTAAGCACTAATGCATGCTTAATGTGGGATAAAGGCTTACCACAAAATGTGTTAAAGTTTTGTGGTAAAATGTCTGTCATAATCACACATTACTTTTTTGGTAATTTTTTTGGGAGTGGGCATGTCATGGGTGGTGAATGGGTGGGGAAGTGTTATCCAGCTAGCATGTTCACATTAGTACGTGCTATCTGGCTAACGTGGAGTTAATGCGCGAGCACTTACCACCTCCTAGGAAAGGGTTCCATAAGAACATAAGCACTGCCATACTGGGACAGACTGAAAGTCCATCAAGCCTAGTATCCTGTTTCCAACAGTGACCACTCCAGGTCAGAAGTATCTGGCAAGATCCCAAGAGTAAAATGGATTTTATGCTGCTTATCCTAGAAATATTTTGTCATAACATACAGCCAAACTATTATCTATGAGACATCCCCAAAAATTTAAGTTATATCATACTATGTGACACACACTTATCTATTTTCTACTTTTCGTTTTTGGTTGTTGAGTTTTGATAACTTAATAAGTAGAACGCCTAATCCTTTTTACAGTATCCTAGAAATAAGCAGTGGATTTTCCTAAATCCATGTTAATAATGGCTTATGGACTTTTTGTTTATGAAATTATCCCAACTTTATTAAACCCTGCTAACTGCTTTTACCAAATTCTCTGGCAATGAATTCCAGAGTTTAATTACATGTTGGGTGAAGAAATATTTTGCCCGATTTGTTTTAAATTTACAACTTAGTAGCATGTCCCCTAGTCCTTGTATTTTTGGAAACAGTAAGCAAGTGATTCATGAATACCCATTCCACTCCACTCAATATTTTATACACCTCTATCATACCTTTTCTCTAAGCTAAAGAGCTTTAGCCTTTCCTCATAGGAGAGTTGTCCCATCACCTTTATAATTTTTGTCGCCTTTCTCTGTACCTTTCCTAATTCCACTGTATCTTTTTTGAGATGTGGTGACCAGAATCAAACACAGTATTCGAGGTGCGGTTACACCATGGAGTGATACAAATGCATTATAACATTCTCATTTAGGTTTCCCATTCCTTATAATACCTAACATTCTATTTGCTTTCTTTGCTGCCGCTGCACACTGAGGAGAAGGTTTCAATTTATGATCAACAATGACACATCGAACCCTTCCCTGGACACTGACTCCTAATGTGGAATATTGCATCACATAGCTATAGTTTGGGTTCCTCTTTCCCACATGCATCACTTTGCACTTGCTTACATTAAAATTTCATCTGCCGTTTGGATTCCTGTCTCCCAGTCTCGTAATGTCCTCTTGCAATTTTTCACAATCCTCTTGCGATCTAACAAATTTGAATAACTTTGTATCATCAGCAAATGTAATTACTTCACTAGTTACTCCCATCTCTAGGTCATTTATAAATATGTTAAAAAGCAACAGTTCTAGCACAGACCCCAAGGGAACCCCACTATCTATCCGTCTCCATTGAGAATACTGACCATTTAACCCTACTTTCTGTTTTCTATCTGTTAACCAGTTCTTAATCTACAATAGGACACTACCTCCTATCCCGTGACTTTAATTTCTAATGTTGTGACCCTCTGTGTATAAAGGTTGCCCACTCTTGCTTTAGAGGAAAGGGAGACAGAGAAGATGTGATATAGAAGTTTAAATCCTTGAAAGGCAATATTATACAAACAAATCTTTTTTTCAGAGATGGGGAAGCGGTAGGACTAGAGGGTGTGTATTGAGTTTGAAGAGTGATAGAATGGAGTAATATCAGGAAATGCTTTTTCATGGAAAGGATGGTGGATGCCTGAAATACCCTCCTGCTGAAGGTGGTGAGTTCAAAACATGTGGGATAAACACAGAGGATCCCTACATAGAGAAGATGGAATCAAAGCAAAACTTAATTGATCTTCACATTTTAAACAGGGCATAGAGTGGTGTAACCTGCACAGAGTGGCATGTTGGGCTGCCATGTTGGGCAGACTAGATGGACTATAATTCTTTATCTGCCATCATTTACTATGTTACTGTTACTATGTTATATGCAAAGAAAAGAATAGTTACAACCATGAGTCTCTCATGTGTCCAGGAACATCAGAATCTCATATTTGGCTCTGTAGACAGATCTGTGTTATGTGTTGCTGCGAGTTCAACCCCTAGGTCTTTTTCAAGATCTCCTTTTCTTCCCAGCGACATTTTATTTGATCGCACATTACAGAGACTCCTGAGGCAGGCCTATGGCCAAAACACAGATCCATGTCGAGTCTGTAATAAAATCTCTTAGTTTGACCCCCTGCTGCCCCAGCCTCTGGAGTCATTGGTTCACTTCCCATTTTCTTTTAGTGTTTGTTGTTCATCTACCTAGGTGGATTACCTGTCCCTGTTCTCCCTCACATATGTGACCCCCCCTGAAAAATGTTCCTGCTCTAGAGCAGTGGGAGTGAGGATTTTCAGGGAGATCACTACGGCAACAAGGGCTGGAACTGACAGCGTGGTGGGTGGACATGGGAGAGGCCAGCCCATTTGGGCAGGGCCAGGAGTTAATAAAAGAAATGGTTGTGTGGAGAATGTGCTCTTTGGTTGCCCATCCCTGCCAAGATCCAAGCACCGAGGGGGAAGTCCTGGACACTAAAGGGGGGGGGGGGGGTGAGAACGCCTGTAAAATCCAGTATATGAAGCCCCTATCACAGGGCAGAGGGTGCCTGTGGGGTGTTCCTGACTTGAGAATGTAAAGGAGTGCACGGGGGGGGGGGGGGGGGGGGGAGGACACCTCAGGTAGGCGAAGTGAGAGCATGGAAGCTTCACTTCTGGAAGGACATTCAATGGGTGTTCGAAGGGGAATCCTGATCTGGGATGGGACAGAAATAAAAGAGAAACCGTGCTGCTGGTGATCAATAACTATTTCCATTTCTTTTGGTGACTGGAGGAGATTCTGTTTGAAGCTGACCTGGAACTATTATGTGCCCTGACTGTACATATCAATTTGCATTTCTGAACTGTTTTCAAGTTGTTGATAAGTAAAGCCGGTTAAAGTTTAACCCAACAACTGCTGGTTGTTTTGGAATGAGAGTGGACTTGAGAGTGCCCAGAGAAAGATTACTCTTTGTCCTTGCCTGACTCCGGCCTGTGCCCAGTTCACTACAGTCTGTTTTATGACCCCTGATCCCGGAAACCTGGCCCAGGGAGCTTTGCCTGTGGCCCTGACTGAGGGGTAAGCTAGGGGTTAAACACATCTCTCATGAATATTCATTGTGGATATCCCGAAACCTGACTGGCTGGGGTGCCTCCAGGTTTGGTAACCACTTGGTTTGATATACCACCCAATCTGAGCAAGCAGGTCAGGGCAGCTTACAGTATAAAAATGAAATAAAGAAAAGAACTCCAAATTGCATAGGACAGCCACAATCATACAAGATATCAAACATAATAAATTAAAAACAGATAAATTATAGCATAAGGATCAGACTACCAGATATCCTGAATGCTGCTGAATATCCTCAGTTAGCTCCACACAAGCAATTTAAATGGCCTAGAGCAGGCTTTCCCAAACACGGTGCTGGAACACCCCTTGCTATTCAGGTTTTCATGATATCCACAATCAGGGGCGTAGCCAGACCGGCGGGAGGGGGGTCCAGAGCCTGAGGTGAGGGGGCACATTTTAGCCCCCCTCCCCGGCACTGCTGACCCCCCGCCATTGCCCCCCCCCCCCCCCGCTGCTACCAACAACAACTTTGACCCCCCCCCCCTGCCGACGACCCTCTGGACCCCCCTCTCCCACCACCAACCTTCCTCCGCCGCCGCCGTTGCCTACCTTTAAAACTATACTGTTCTGCAAATATGTCCTAAATTAATCTTTTAGTATAGTATACTCTTTCTTATTATGTAAATCCCAGGAATTATTTCTAGTTGCCTTGTTATATATACTCTGCTTAGAACTGTGTAGTTACAAGCGAAATATAAATTCCAATGTTATTATATATTATGAGGTGAATTTGAGGCAAAGGTCTAAACTTGTTGAACACATAGCTTCAATTACATCAGGAAGGAACCAAACTGTAGCTGCAGCCCTGGAGTCCACATTGAACTGGACAAGCACAGCTGGCCTAGGAGAGTAGCCTGATGGGGGTGCTGTGGGGAAGGAGGGAGAGGAGACAGTGGAGCTGTAATGTCTGATGCCATAGACTATGGAGATCTGCCAAGCAGATAATGGAGCCAGTGTTCATGACAACAGCAGGTCCAGAAGACTAGCTGAAGTAGAGGACCTCCCACAAGTAGGGAGGTGTATGGTCAACTGGCGAAGCAGAGAAAAGGAGACTGAGAGTGGTGGCCCCAGGATAAGAAACTCCTGCAGACTGGATACTGCTGCAGCCCCATGTGTAAGAAAGGGCAGAGAGGCACAGTGCTGGGTACGATTAAGGAGAGGTGAGGCATACTGCTGGGGGGGGGGGGGGGGGGTCCTGCATAAAGTGGAGTGGAGGAGTGGCCTAGTGATTAAAGCACTGGTCTTGACATCTAGAGGTGACCGGTTCAAATCTCACTGCTGCTCCTTGTGATCTTGGGCAAGTCATTTAGCCCTCTATTGTCTCAGGTACAAAATTAGATTGTGAGCCCTCTTGGGACAGAGAAATATCCAGTGTACCTGAATGTAAGTGGAGGAGTGGCCTAGTGGTTAGGGTGGTGGACTTTGGTCCTGGGGAACTGAGGAACTGAGTTCAATTCCCGGCACAGGCAGCTCCTTGTGACTCTGGGCAAGTCACTTAACCCTCCATTGCCTACCGCATTGAGCCTACCATGAGTGGGAATGCGCGGGGTACAAATGTAACAACAACAACAACTCACCTTGATATACTACTGAAAAAGGTGTGAGCAAAATCCAAAATAGCCACTAAAAGAACTCTAAGACTGGGGTAAGGGTAAGAAAATCTCACTGTATTTGAATATCCCTTGGTGAACTGCTACAGTAAGTCCATCACTGTAAAGTGGAAATAGTTGGGCACCCAGCAATACACTGCCTCAGTCAGGCTGTCCCTGTAAAGTCAGTACCCAGGGTGAAAGAACTGTTGAGGAAGGTCTCTGTGAGGTATAAGGTTCCTTAAAAAGAACTACAACAGTCTCTAAGACGAGAAAATGTTTACAGTTCAACAATTTCTACATTTCTCAGCAAACATGGCCTACATAAGAGGGTAGCATGAAGGAAGCCATTGCTGAAGAAAGGCCATTTCATGTGTCATACAGAGTTTGCAAAGAAACACTTTGGGGACACTGTGCTCTCCTGTAGCAGAAGATTCCGTGGTCTGATGAGTCCAAAAGTTTCTGGTCTCAATGCAAAGCAATATGTGTAAAATAAATACAGCATTTCACCCTGCTAATACCATCTCTACAGTAACACCTGATGGTGGCAGCATTATGTTTTGGGAATGCTTTGTAGCAGTGGGGACAGGGAGGCTTGTGATAATCAAGGCAAAATGGATGGTGCAAAAGTACAGCCAGATCCTGCAGGAAAACCTGTTTGAGTCTGACATAGATCTGGAATTGGAGACACACACAAAGGAACAGTGACAATGGAATGACTCGGAAAAATGAAAACGAACATCCTTGAGTGGCTCATTCAAAGACCAGACCTGAATACAACCCCCCCCCCCCCCCCAAAAAAAAAAAAAAAAACTGTAGCAAGACTTGAAGACTGCAGTCCAGATTCAATCCCAAACCAACTGAAAAGAGCTTGAACAGACACATGTGCAACCTCCTTAAGAGGCCTTTGATCAGTCCTTGGTAGAATGTATTAAAATAGTCAAGACAGCTAATTATCAAAATATGAATCACAAGCCACAAGTGATCAATAGAAAAATAGGATCTCAAAAGTCGTACGTGTCAATGGGACATAAAAGATGTTCTCACAACACAGGATACTTGTGCCTCAAAATTCAATTGAGAATCTGTTTGTACTCCTAATTCTTGTACTACTAGCTTTGGTTGTAGTGCAGTATCTGACAATCATGGGTGGACTCATAAATAGGGTTACCATATTTTGTCCCCCCAAAAGGAGGACACATGCCCCACCCCCTTTCACGCCCTCGCTCCGCCCCATCACATTTTCCCCTCCCCCCTATCACATACCCCGTCAAACCCCTCCCCTTACCTTACTACTGCCCTGGTGGTCTAGTGACCTCTTCGGGGCAGGAAAGAGCTGCCTCTTTCCTGCCCAGAGCGCTGCCCTGCACGTATCCTTCCTGTTGGTGATCTCGGCACTGATTCAAAATGGCCACCAAGAGTTGAAGTCTCACGAGGTCACTTCAACTCTCGGCGGCCATTTCGAATCGGCGTCGAGATAGGCAACAGGAAGGATGCATGCAGGGTAGTGCTCTGGGCAGGAAAGAGGGGGCTCTTTCCTGCCCCGAAGGCAGAAGAGGTCACTATATCACCAGGGCACTAGTCAGTAAGGGGAGGGGAGGCTAGCAATCTACCCGTTTGTCCGGATTTCTGGACAAACGGGCAGGCTGGCAAAACCCACCCGGTTGCCCGGACATGTCCTCAAAAAGAGGACATGTCCGGGTAAACCTGGACATATGGTAACCCTACTCATAAAGGAATTCTTTTATGGCTAAGCCAAAGTAGATCAATTTTTACAGGACTCAGTTTCAATTTATTAAGTTCCAACTGTACACAACATCAGATTGGCAGCTATTCAGGTGCTCGCCAGCCTTTAATTGATCATTACCAATTCGTGAAATAATTATGTATCATCTGTGTAGAAATAACATATTACTCTTTATTATGTAACTTCATGCAAATGAATAAGATCTTCTAATGGACAAACATATAAATTAAAAGTTCAAGGTTCAAGGTTTCATTTATTTGATTGGCCACTTATGGTCAGACCATCAAAGCGGATTACACAGATTAAAAACAAAGTAAAAGTGAAACTACAATCCAGTGTTAACAGAAAAGATAGATAACACAAAACATCACAAATCTACTATGCTCCACAAGACACCAGCAGTGAAACAGGCCGTGTCCAGATTTAAAATGCTAAACAAAATAAATGTGTCTTCAACAAGGTCTTAAACCTGGCCAAAGTATCTGCTCTACATATGGATAGAGGGTGAGCGTTCCAGACTGTAGGACCTGCTACACTAAACATCGACTTCCGATATGTACTTAAAGGCACGTGTTGGCTTGAGTGGAGAACTCTTGTTGGAAATACAGTACAAGATGGGCAACCAAAAATAAAGGGGAGACCAAGTGGAGGATTTTATAGATCAGTAGCAAGATCTTATAACAATTCTCTGTTCCATCTAAAGCCAGTGTTCATGTCGCAGCAGTGGGGTCACATGATCAATTTTTTTTGGCATTATAAAGCAGTTTAACAGTGGTATTGTTCGATAAGCATTGGTGATAAGATTGTACCTTGTGGAATGCCACAGATGAGAGAACTAGAGACAACACCAGTATTTCCATTTTACTCAATATGACCTACCAGTAACAAAACTTTCAATGCATTTCATCATCAATGAAAGTGACTCTGTCACATGGATTGAGCAACACCATAGGATAAAATACCAGAATACTGTCAAGAAAGCCTAATATGTGATGGTAAACTCATTTCTCTAAATGTGTTCCTACAAATGGAGCATACAACATAGACGAATACATCATGCAGATGGTTCTGCCTAGTATAGAGTAATCAAGCATTCCTGATGCAGCGGCCTCTTTGGCTCCAGGAGCCTGTGAGAGTGCAGTCGCAATAGTGACTCAACAAATACCCCAATATCATATCCATAAGCATCCCACTGCTGAGGTTCACATGAGTACACTGCATCACACTCTGGGTTCATAGGAATCTTTCCTTCATTTCCAAATACCTCAGTCACAAATGTTAATTACCTTCACATTTCACCATCATTAAGCAAATTGATTTTCCCATTTACTCATTCACTAAAAGCTAAGTGATGCTTCAATTTGTTATTCTGTGCTAAATCATGGAATATGTGAAGTACTTGGCTGTTCACTGCAGAAGCAAAGATTCACTAACCCAACTTCTCTCTCTGTCTCTCTCCCTAGTTCTTCTCTCCACTCTTTTCTTCTAGAGTATATGTTCCCAGTGTAACTCCTTTGTTTTCCTTGGCTACTATAAAAGGTATTTTTGAATGCTGCAGGTTATTGTCTAGCTTGCTTCATCCCCCAAGGTTCTTCAGTGGGGAAAATCAATAGCTTCAGCTCCATAGGGTTAGACAAAGACACCAGTCAGGAATAAATCCTGTGTCTATATCCTGTGGAGGAGTGGCCTAGTGGTTAGGGTGGTGGACGTTGGTCTTGAGGAACTGAGTTCAATTCCCACTTCAGGCACAGGCAGCTCCTTGTGACTCTGGGTAAGTTACTTAACCCTCCTTTGCCCCATGTAAGCCACATTGAGCCTGCCATGAGTGGGAAAGCACGGGGTACAAATGTAATAAAAAATCTTGTTTTTCCAGAATTGAAGACTTTACACAAACACAAATCCCCAAATTCTATACATTTGTGCACTCAAATTTCCAACTAGTGCACAAATTTGCACTTTCAAGTTATAGAATAAGGTCAGTTGCACACATGGCTTAATTAAATAATTGTTTGTTAACTGGGGTTAACAGCTATAATTGGTGCTTATTGGCATCAGTTAGCAGTTACGTGTGTAACTGCCCTGAGACGCTATTCTATAAGTTGCATGCTCAAATTCCAGAGTGCACAACTAGGGGCCCTGACCTGAGGGGGGCAGGCCAGGCCAAGGGTGTGTCAGGTACTTATGCATGCAGCTTATAGAATACTATTATTTATATGCCTAACTGCTTACAGTTAGATGTGAAAGTTCTAATGAATAGTCCAACTTGTATAGATATATGTGGGGACTGAATTCAGCAAATATTTCATAAGGTGTCCCAAACATTCAATATTTATCTAACTTTCATCCTGAATACAATGGAGAAAAAGAATTTTTTTAAACTTTTTATGGGGACCATCAGATATGGTAGCAGCTCACACCATAGAGAACAATCAGTTCCTTTCTCAGTTTGACCAAAGAAAATGGTTGTGGTGCAGAATCTTCATTAGCTCGCCCTTCAAAGTCCTTTTTTAGAAACTATATATCTCATATTGCTTTTAGTCTTAAACTTTTAGTCTTAATCTTAGTCTTAGTCTTAGAAAAAATATATTCTCTATACGATTTAGTAAATATCTTAATGTGCATATTAGCCCAGCACTTATCTTCAAAGATGGCAGCAATTTCAGTTCACAGGAGAACCTCTGCCAACATGGCCAGGTTTGGCAAAACTTCCTCAGGGAAGAGGCTCTCGTTGCATCGCATGCTCACTCCTGTCTACAGAGAAGAAAAATGGCCACCATTTAGACGGCACCAAAAGACTGGCCAAAAAAGGAGCCTAATTTGTTTGCTTTAGGTAGGCCTGGATGCAGACATGCCAAGTCACACACATTTACTGCCTTTGTCCAGCTCATATGCCAAAGTGCCCTTCCCTCCAGCATTGGCTTATCTCCTCTCTTCCCCCCACCCCCATTTGGTGCCTCTCTCCCACTTACCTCCTCCCCTACCTCCAGTTTGGTAATCTGCTATTCACCCCCCCCCCCCCCCCCAAACACACACACACAGGAACCTTTAAACTTGCCCTGATCCTCGCTGGCACTGGCAGCAGTTGTAGCTCTGAAAACAAGCTGCCTGTGGGCAGTCTGTGGGGCCCTCTTTCTGCCAGCCCCGCCCCTCTGGAAACAGAAAGTAGAATCAGAGAGGCTGGACCGGCAGAGGGAAGGCCCCCGTGGACTGCCCTTAGGCAGGTTGTTTTTTGTGCTGTGGCTGCTGCTGCTGTCCATACCGATGAGGATTGAGGACAAGTTTAAAGGTCCTGGGGGGGGGGGGGGGATGAGTGATAGATTGCTGAATCAGGTGGGAGAGAAGGAGAGAGATGTGGAATGGCGGGGGAGGAGGAAAGCAGGAAAGATGTGGAATGGGAGAGGGAAGTGAGAGATACCATACCATGAGGGGGAGGGTAGAGCTAAATGGCGTGGGACCTGCTGGAAAAGAGGGAGATATACTAGAATGGAGGGGGGGGGGGGGGGGGGAGGGAAGGAATGATGCCAGGACCTACAGGGGAAGAAGGAAGCGGGAGAGTTACTGGACTTGCAGTAGGTGGTGGTGGTGGGGGGAGAAAGGAGATAGGGGGATATTTGCTGAATTCCTGGGGAGGAGGGCAGGAGGAAGGGAAGAAAGAAGAAGAAATGCTTTTTGTGTGGGGAGGGGTAGGGACACCGAGGGGGAATACTGGCCAGGTAAGGGGACAGGGACACAGAGGGATGATTATAGACATGCGAGGAGGGATGAGGACACAAAAGGGCAATACTGGACAGAGCTAGAATACACACACAGAGAAAGGGGATGCTGAACATGGTGGGAATATAGGAGCAAGGACACAGAGGGAAAATGGATGGTAGACATGGAGAGAGAAGAAATGCCAAATGGATAAAGAGACCCTGGCAGGAAAGTTAAGAGAAGACAGAAGAAAGCAGAAACCAGAGCCTAGGGCTAACACAATTAGAAAATTAAAATGACCAGACAACAAATATAGAAAAAGGAATCTTATTTTCTATTTATTGATTAGAAAATGTCAGTTTTTGGAATGTACCTCTGCCAGAGCTGGTTTTAGACATGGCTGGGGCCCACAAGAAAAACGTTCAGCATAGTGGTGGTAAATCTCCAGCTTTTGGATCAGCCACCCTTGGCATCTTTGTGGATGTAGGCATAGTCAACATAGGCAGCTGCCTGAGAGGCCAAATGCCCAGGCAAAAGAGGAGCCTGTTCTTGCTTACTTTTGGGCCTCTGCTCCTCTTCTTGCTTTCCAATGTTTGGGATCTGTGATACCTCTCCCCTCCCAGCAATCTGGGTTCTGCTGAGTGGTCTTGCCTATGAGCCACCATTAAATATCCCAGGTGAAAAAATTGTTTCTATCTCTTCCCCAAGAAAATCAATGTTAAATAAATATACAAAAAGCTAGATCACCTTTAACAACTGAATCTATTAATATATAAATTGTGCTCGGAAAACAAATTATGCCTACATACATATATATGGACACTGTTATCTATCATTACACAAAATGTAAATTGTATGGTCCAATGTTGCTCCATCATCAAATATATATTAAATATAGTGCTCAGCACTTATCTTATTAGCAGCTCATAGAAATTCGAAGATGAAAGGGTAGTAATCCATGAATTCACCGGCTGATGAATATAAATCCATATCATAATAACATACTAGGAGCAATCCATATTCAAAATGTACGGCAGCAACATTTTGAAGTAGGAGGTTCCCCTCTCGCAGTTTTGTGGTTTATACCCCAAGAAAGCCAGCATTCGTGAAACCTAGATCCAAGTCGGGATGAGTAGTTTGGCACTGTTTCTGCCACACATTTGAATATGGATTGCTCCTAGTATGTCAAAATGGTGACAGTGGCATCTAATGGTTATATCACTCTTGGTTCATTTTTTGTTATATATGAAACAAAGTTTAATATTTCAAAGTATGTTGTCGATAATATGTTTTTATATAGAATCATTCTGAGAGGTGATGTTATTGGAATAATCATGATTGTTAAGTCCAGTTATCAAAGTTAATTGATAGGGCACAAGGCTGACTATTCATCTAGGGCTCCTAATACTCTTGCACTGGCCCTGTATCTCCTGGTGACTCTGAACGCCTGCTAACAAGCTGCAAAGGACTCAAATACAAATCAACCTATGCGTCTAGCTTCTCCTACATAAGCACACAACTATGGAACGCATTACCAAGCGCCTTGAAAACAAGATAGACCACCGAAACTTCCGGAAACTACTAAAAACTAACTTGTTCAAAAAGGCATACGCTAATGACCAACTTAAATGCCTTAACCGGCGGCACTGTCGAAACAAAGCTAGAACTGGACATAATTTAACTCTTCCTCCTTACAATTCCCAATGTCTTTGTCACACATAAACTTTACTCTATCACAACCTCACTATGTATTTGTTCAAACCGGTACTAGTGATTGCCTCTCTGGTACTATGTAAGCCATACTAAGCCTGCAAATAGGTGGGAAAATGTGGGAAACAAATGTAACAAATAAATAAATAATAAACATTTCTTTTAAACAATATCTGTAGCAGCCAATGGAATAGCCAGGACTGATTTTTGGTGGGACCCCAAGCTAGCAGGGCTGGCCACTTGGTCTGTGTCACTGCCATTGCTGGATAGGCTGGACTCCAAAGTGGGATGACCACGGTCAGCTCAGAGCTATGCCCCTGGCAGCAGGTCCATAAATGTGGCAGTTCTTCTTCTAACTCTAGCAGATAATTTACTTGACAAACTAAGCAAAAAACATCTACAGTGCATACTTAGAGTAGGGAGCTAATCCCCATCTTACACCAGATCATCTTCTGATTCTCTCAGGGTTCTCCTGAACCCTGAGATCTCCTTGAAGCCTAGAAACTCTAATCTTAAACCACCTTCCTTGGGAGACAGGTAGAAGGAAATACTAGACGGTCTTCTTAGTTTCTCTACTAGAGGTTTTCCCACACCTGTCCTGAGATCCCACAGCTAGTTGGGTTTTCAGGATATCACAATGAATATGCATGAGATAACTCTGGATATGCTAACTCTCCAAAGTGTATGAATTTAACTCAGACATACCCGTTGTGGATATCCTGAAAGTCCAACTGGCTGTGGAGTCTCCAGGACAGGTTTGGGAAGTCCTGAGGTATATAGATATCAACTTCAAAATGATTGGTGGTGCCAAGCATAATACAAAATTACCCTTTCCTGGATACAATGAAAGAGCTTACTCAATATTGGAGGTGCTCAGCACCCACTGGCACCTACACAGCTGGCTCTTAAGCTGCCATATTATATAGAAACCTCCCATCTTAATATTACTCCCAGAGGGAAGTGTCAGAAACACCATGTTACTTCCTGTCTTTCTGATATAAGCTGTTTGACAAGACACTGAGACCATTAGTAAGGGAGAAGGACTTTTAGAACCCCCTTACACCATTCTCTATCTTTCTCATTCTCCTTGTCTCAGTATCTTGTTCTGTCTCTCATCCAGGTGGCGTAGCTAGACAGCCAATTTTGGGTGGGCCTCAGCCCAAAGTGGGTGGGCACAAAATTTTCTCTCTGCCCCGCCCCTTCCTCCCCCTATTCTCCACCTCTCCCCCAGCACCTCCCAACTCAAAATAAAACAGAAACACTTTAGCTCATGAGGAAAGTGACATCCGCTATGCACATTTCTCAAGCTATCATATTTCAGTTAAGATTCAAAATAAATAAAATGCCTTTTCTACCTTTGTTGTGGTCATTTTCTTTTTCCATCATGTTGATCCAGGTTCTCTTTTGAACTTTCCAATCTTTCTGCTATTTCTCCTTCAAGCAGCTGCTGTCCATTTGTCTTTTCTCCTCTCTTGTTCCATTCCCTCACTTCACTTGCCTCTGACATATTGACCTTTCCATTTTAGCTCTTTCCTCTTTTTTTCTTTTCTTTTCTCTGTCCACCCAAATTTTATCCTAACCCTTTTTCCTTTGTTTTACTTTTCAGATATCTGTCAGATTTCCATTTCCTTTCCACACACTAGTTCTCCTATTCCTCATCTCTCTACTTCCCCAGCCATCCATTCCCTTCCATCTTCAATCTATTCCCCATTACATATTTCTTTCCCCTGTAATCACCATCTTCCTCGCGTTTATTTCCTTGCCACCCCCTTGGCCTCTCCCAC
Organism: Microcaecilia unicolor; assembly: GCF_901765095.1. Lineage (NCBI taxonomy): Eukaryota > Metazoa > Chordata > Amphibia > Gymnophiona > Siphonopidae > Microcaecilia > Microcaecilia unicolor. Next base: position 179,552,786 of record NC_044036.1, read on the forward strand.
ATGGTTCCACCTTTCCCAGTGTCTCTCTCCCCCCACCCTTCTAGCCCAGCATCTGCTCCCTCTCTTCTCCCCACCTTCACCCCCTCCCAGCATCTTCCTGTCACTTCTCTCTTTTGTCTTGCCCCCCTCTCCTGTGATCCAGTGTGGCCAGGATTTCCCCCACTTCTTCCCTGATGCCCACACACACATCCAGAACCTGTCCCTTCCCTTCAGCCCGCTCCCCTTGTCTTCCTCCCCCCCCCCCCCACACGTCCAGAACCTCTCCCTTCCCCCACACACGTCCAGAACCTGTCCCTTCCCTTCAGCCCACTCCCTTTTGTCTTCCTCACCCCCACACATGTCCAGAACCTCTCCTTGCCCCCACACGTCCAGAACCTGTCCCTTCCCTTCAGCCCACTCCCTTTGTCTTCCTCACCCCCCCCACACACGTCCAGAACCTGTCCCTTCACTTCAGCCCACTCCCCTTTGTCTTCCTCACCCCCCACACACACGTCCAGAACCTCTCCTTGCCCCCACACACGTCCAGAACCTGTCCCTTCCCTTCAGCCCACTCCCCTTTGTCTTCCTCACCCCCCACACACACGTCCAGAACCTCTCCTTGCCCCCACACGTTCAGAACCTGTCCCTTCCCTTCAGCCCACTCCCCTTTGTCTTCCTCACCCCCCACACACACGTCCAGAACCTCTCCTTGCTCCCACACACGTCCAGAACCTGTCCCTTCCCTTCAGCCCACTCCCCTTTGTCTTCCTCACCCCCACACACACGTCCAGAACCTCTCCTTGCCCCCACACACGTCCATGAACCTGTCCCTTCCCTTCAGCCCACTCCCCTTTGTCTTCCTCACCCCCCACACACACGTCCAGACCTCTCCTTGCCCCCACACACGTCCAGAACCTATCCCTTCCCTTCAGCCCCCTCCCCTTGCAGGGCAAGCAGACCACTGTCTTCCTCACCCTTTCCCACCCCCGCCGCAGCGCTTGTATTCGACGCTATTGGCGCTGCCTCCTCCACCTCACAGTCGCCGTCTCCCCCCCCCCCCCCCCATGGCAGCGCTTACAATTTGCTACCGGCGCTGCCTGACATCACAGACGTGGAGCTGACGACCTGCTCCAGACCAGGACCTTCCCTCTGCTGCGTGCGTTCTTCTGCCCTGCGTAAACAGGAAGTTGAATCAGCGCAGCAGAGGGAAGGCCCCGCCCCCGGAGCAGGACGTTGCGCCGCGTCTGTCAGCTGTCAGGCAGTGCCAGTAGCAAATCGCAAGCTGCCACAGGAGTGGGAGACGGACTAGGAGACTGTGATGTGGAGGAGGCAGCGCCGATAGCGTAGAAGACAAGTGCTATGGCGGGGTGGGAGAGGGTGAGGAGACACAGGACATCTGGGTGGGCCTGATCAAAAACTGGGCGGGGCCTGGGCCCATCCAGGCCACCCGTAGCTACGCCACTGCTCTCATCATTTATTTATTTATTTATTTCGTTTATATCCCATATATCCCAATACACCAGATTCAACTGATTGTGATTAACAGTACAAATGCTGATGCAGGATAGTATATATTTAAGTAGTAATAACAAAATAAATGAGTATTGAGTAGTTGCAATATGTAATATGGAAACGAATGCTAGACGCAAAAAGGTAACAATTTATAGTCATCCATCTATCATATCAATTAGAATGGAACTGAAAAATTGAATAATTGAACAACTGTACATCATTTGTCTGCCTCCTTCTTTTTTCTCTGACTCTCTTTCTCCTTTTAGAATCAGTATTGGGATCATGTAAGCATGGAATAAGTAGAGAAGATGAGTAGAAAATTAAGAGTAAGGCTTGAAATCATGTGGCATCAGCATTATTGCAGCCGGAGGCTTTGTGTCGTTATCTGCCTTTCATATTCTGATTACATAATGTCTTGTAATCTTATTCTTCCTCCAGTATCTTTTTTACCACATTTTCTCCGTCTCTCACTTCCCTTGTCCTCTCATTTTTCTGTCATTTTGTCTTCTCTGCTTTCTGTTCCTCCTCTGACTACATAAAAGTAGGAGAAACATCCCACAATAAGCAGCCATAAATAAAATTAAGAAATACAGCAGTTGATTTATGATCACATATTAAATAGCAGAGCAGGAGCTACAATTTATAACCTGCATTAAACACATAACGCTTGTTATGTCCTTGTCATCCAGGCTGTGGAATCACAAATGAGCACAGTATGCAGTGAATATTTATTTTCCAATTATTAGACAGTGACATGATTTTAATAGCTCAGCTAGTCAGCATCCTTTGTGAAACTCATCTCCTGCAGAATATCAGTCATTACCCCAATCCCCCCCCCTTTTTTTGCCCTTTTCTTGTTGTCTCCTATAGCCCTCCCTCTCTCTCTCTCTCTCTAAACCAATGACCCTATGAATGCAAGAAAAACAGATTTCCATGTAAACAAACTAACTCTACAACAGGGATGGGCAAACACGGTCCTCGAGGGCCACAACCATTCGGGTTTTCAAGATTTCCACAATGAATATGCATGAGATCTATTTGCATATAAAGGAAACAGTATATGCAAATCGATCTCACGCATATTCATTGTGGAAATCTTGAAAACCTGACTGGGTTGTGGCCCTTGAGGACCGTGGTTGCCCACCCCTGTCTTACAACCCACTGAGGTATGGCTGAGCGTTTAGGCATACTTATATAAACATGACCAAGACTGAGCTTCTCATCTTTCCCCCTAAACAAACCTCTCCTCCTCTCTATTTCTGTGGATAACACTCTCATCCTTCCTGTCTCATCTCGCAACCTTGGGGTCATCTTCGACTGCTCCCTCTTCTTCTCTGCACATATTCAGCAGACTGCTAAAACCTGTTGTTTCTTTCTCTATAATATCAGCAAAATCCGCCATTTCCTTTCTGAGCACACTACCAGAACCCTCATCCACACTCTTATCACCTCTCACTTAGATTATTGCAACTTGCTTCTCACAGGTATCCCACTTAGCCATCTCTCTCCTCTTCAATCTGTTCAAAATTCTGCTGCACGACTAATATTCCGCCAGTGTCGTTATGCTCATATTAGCCCTCTCCTCAAGTCACATCACTGGCTTCCTATCCATTTCCGCATACAGTTCAAACTCCTCTTATTGACCTATAAGTGCATTCACTCTGCAGCTCCTTAGTACCTCTCCACTCTCATCTCTCCCTACATTCCTCCCCGGGAACTCCGTTCACTGGGTAAATCTCTCTTATCTGCATCCTTCTCCTCCACTGCTAACTCCAGACTCCATTCCTTTTATCTTGCTGCACCATATGCCTGGAATAGACTTCCTGAGCCGGTGTGTCGAGCTCCATCTCTGGCCGTCTTCAAATCTAAGGTAAAAGCCTATCTTTTTGATGCTGCTTTTAACTCCTAACCCTTATTCACTTGTTCAGAACCCTTATTTTATCATCCTTACTTTAATATTCCCTTATCTCTTGTTTGTCCTGTCCTGTCTGTCCTAATTAGATTGTAAGCTCTGTCGAGCAGGGACTGTCTCTTCATGTCAAGTGTACAGCACTGTGTACGTCTAGTAGCGCTTAGAAATGATAAGTAGTAGTAATATAAGCTCCCTACTTTTAGGTGCTAGGAATGTGTACAGATGCAGTATTTTAGTTAGTTACATCTGTAAGTGGCCTCTTGTAAAATATTTACTAGTGCGGTGGTTTCCAAACCTGATCCTGGAAGTACCCCAGCCAGTCATGTTTTTAGGATAACCACAATGAATATTCATGAGAGAGATACCCCAACCTGCCCGTGCCCCCTTTTTAGATCCACACACTAGAATTTAAGTGCATCTATATACAGAATTTACCTAAAAACATGCGCACATAAATTCTAATTATTGCCAATTAGTGCTGATAATTGCTTTTTAGTACATAAGCACCTAAGTATTGCCATACTGGGACAGACTGAAGGTCCATCAAGCCCAGCATCCTGTTTCCAACAGTGGCCAATCCAGGTCACAAGTACCTAGCAAGATCCCAAAAGTACAAAACATTTTATGCTGCTTTTCCTAGAAATAAGCAGTTGATTTTTCCCAAGTCCATTTTAATAATGGTCTATGAACCTTTCCTTTAGAAAGCCAACCAAACCTTTTTGTAAACCCCACTAAGCTAACCACCTTTACCACATCCTCTGGCAACAAATTCCAGAGTTTATTTACATGTTGAGTGAGGAAAACTGACTCCGATTTGTTTTAAATTTACTACTTAGTAGCTTCATTGCGTGCCCCTAGTCTTAGAATTTTTGGAAAGAGTAAACAAGCGATTCACGTCTACCCGTTCCACTCCACCCATTATTTTATAGACCTTTATCATATCTCCCCTCAGCCATCTTTTCTCCAAGCTGAAGAGCCCTAGCTGATTCAGCCTTTCCTCATAGGGAAGTTATCCTACTACTACTACTTATAATTTCTATAGCGCTACAAGGCATAAGCAGCGCTGCACACCATACACAAAAAGACAGTCCCTGCTCAAAGAGCTTACAATCTAGATAAGCCAGGAGACAGATAGAACAATTAAGGGTAGGGGAATAAAGAGGTGAGGATAAAGGAGGGGAAGTGAGCAGTGGTTAGGAGTCAAAAGCAGTGGTAAAGAGGTGGGCTTTAAGTTTGGACTTGAAAACGGCCAAAGAGGGGGCTAGACCATCTCCTTTATCATTTGTAGTATGGAGTGTTGCCACGATTTGGGTTTCTGCCAGGTACTTGTGACCTGGCTTGGCCACTGTTTGGAAAACAGGATAGTGGGCTAGATGGAACATTGGCCTGACCCAGTATGGCTACTTTTATGTTCTTATGTTATCATTTTCATCGCCCTTCTCTGTACCTTTTCTAATTCCATTATATCTGTTTTGAGATGCGGTGACCAGAATTGAACACAATATTCGAGGTGCGGTAGCACCATGGAGCGATACAAAGGCATTATTGTAATGCAGAGTGCCTGAATTCTAATATGCGCAGCCAAAATGGGCATGGTTATGGGTGGGGATATGGGCATTTGTGGGTGTTCCAAAATTTACACACACTGTTATAGAATATGGCCCTTTGCGTCTAATCTATGTGCTGGTATTTATGCCACGTTTACCTGGGATATCACCTAATTGTATTCTATATACTGTGCCTAAATCAAGGTGCTGGTTATAGAATATGCTTAGGTGGAATTTTGTTCCGTGCTGATTTTTCAGGCACCATATATAGAATTTGGTCCTATCTGTATTTATATTTATTTATTTACTTGCATTTGTATCCCACATTTTCCCACCTATTTGCGGGCTCAGTGTGGCTTACAATACATTGTAAATGATGGAAGTACAATTGGTTGCAGTACAATTATGGGTTACATTGTGAAGAGTTATATAAGACAGAGTAAATTCAGGATATTATTAGGGAATAGAACAGTGGCAATATAACAGTGGTGAGTTGAGAGGGGGACAAAACAGTATCGAGGGAACAGGGAGGTCTGACAATTTATCTGTGGGTAGGGTTTAAGAGTGGTGAGAGCGCGGGAGAAGAGATTTCAGAGAGTGTATTGGTACGTGTCTATGAGATTGTATGGGCTTCATGTGTTTTGATCCTTGCCGTAGATTTTCTCGAAGAGATAAGTCTTTAGTAGTTTGCGGAAGTCAGTCAGTTCATAGATCGTTTTCAGGCTGCGCGGTAGTGTATTCCAGAATTGTGTGCTCATGTATGCGAAAGTCGATCCGAGCAGTACTTTGTATTTATGCCTTTGCACTTAGGGAAATGGAGATTGAGGAAGGTTCGGGACGATCTTTTAAGCGTTTCTGGGTGGCAGGTCATTAGGTCGGACATGTATGCAGGGGCTTCACCGTGAATGATTTTGTGGACTAAGGTGCATACTTTAAAAGTGATGCGTTCCTTGAGTGGTAGCCAGTGTAGTTTCTCCCGTAAGGGTTTTGCACTTTCGTATTTTGGTTTTCCGAAGATGAGTCTGGCTGCTGTATTCTGGGCTGTTTGAAGTTTCTTCAGTATTTGTTCTTTGCATCCTGCGTATAATGAGTTGCAATAGTCCAGGTGACTGAGTACGAGTGATTGCACTAGACTGCGGAAGACAGATCTTGGAAAGAATGGTCTAATTCTTTTCAGTTTCCACATGGAGTAGAACATTTTTTTTGTTGTGTTGTTCGCATGAGTCTCGAGAGTTAGGTGGCGGTTGATAGTGACTCCAAGGATTTTTAAAGTTTCTGAGATTGGCAGATTTAGTTTAGGTGTGTTGATGGCGGTAAATTTATTCGTGTTGTATTGGGAGGTAAGTATGAGGCATTGAGTTTTTTCTGTATTCAGTTTCAGTCGGAATGCATCTGCCCAGGTGTTCATGATGTGTAGACTTTGGCTGATTTCGTTAGAGATTTCATTGATGTCTTTTTTGAATGGAATATATATCGTTACATCATCGGCATATATATGTGGATTAAGGTTATGGTTAGATAAAAGTTTTGCCAGGGGGGTCATCATTATAAAACACAAGTGCAAGTGGCAGAAATTGTGCCTACCTTGCAGGTGTGGTGTTACTGTTCAGAGCTATAATTTTTAAGTATGCAGGTAGATTAGTATATGTTATCATCTTTGAATGTACTTGAGACCTCCCAGCACACTCTGTCCAAACTCTGTACCTGTATGTGTCGACTAACAAAGTACACACTTTCATAGTAACATTACATTATGGTAAGGTCCTATATCCAGGACCTCTTTATCTCGCGTCACCTCCATCTGCTCGCCATAACAGAAACCTGGCTCTGCCCTGATGATTCTGCTTCAGTCGCAGCCCTCTGCCATGGCGGTTATCTTTTTTCACATACTCCTCGCCCTGCTGGTCGCGGGGGCGGTGTTGGACTACTTCTCTCTCCCTCCTCCAGATTTCAACCCCTTCTTCCACCTCAATCTCACTGTTTTTCCTCCTTTGAAGTCCACTCTATCCGCCTTTTCTCTCCTCTGCCTCTTCGAATAGCGGTCATTTATCGTCCCCCTGATAAGTCCCTTTCATCCTTTCTCAGTGACTTTGATGCCTGGCTTGCCTTCTTCCATGATCCTTCCTCCCCCTCTCTCATCCTTGATGACTTTAATATTCCTGCTAATGATCCTTCCAACTCTTACATTTCCAAGTTACTCGCTTTAACATCCTCCTTTAATCTCCAACTATGCTCCACCTCCCCCACTCATCAAAATGGTCATTGTCTTGATCTCATCTTCTCCTCCAACTGTTCACCCTCTAGTTTCCTTGCCTCTGATCTTCCCCTCTCTGATCACCATCTTATAACTTTCACACTTAAATCTCCTCCCTCCCAGTCCCGTCCTATCTTATCTAATTTATCTAGGAATCTTCACGATATTGACCCTTCATCTCTATCCTCCCATGTTTCAAACCTCCTCTCTACTGTGGCACCATCCATGTCTGTCAACGAGGCTGTTTCTTCTTACAACAATACTCTATTCTCTGCCTTAGACACTCTTGCACCTTTGATGACCCACCCTATAAGGCGTACAAAACCCCAGCCTTGGCTGACTTCTAATATCCGCTACCTACGTTCCTGTACCCGCTCCGCCAAACGCCTCTGGCGGAAATCTCGGGCCCTTGCTGATTTCTTACACTTTAAGTTCATGCTGACCTCCTTCCAATCTGCCCTTTTACGGCCAAACAGGATTATTATATCGAACTGACCAACTCTCTTGGCTCTAACCCTCGACTTCTCTTCACCACATTGAACTCTCTCCTCAAGGTGCCCCCTCCCCCAACTCCCCCTTCATTATCTCCTCAGACCCTTGATGAATTCTTTCACGACAAGGTTCAAAAGATAAACCTTGCATTCTCTACCTCCCCACCTCTCCCTTCACTAGTCTGTTCCCCTCTCTCTCCTTCCCCTTATTCCCTTTCCTTCTATCCTGAAGTTACTATTGAGGAAACTACACTTCTCCTTTCTTCCTCAAAATGTACCACCTGTTCCTCTGATCCCATTCCCACCCACCTTCTTAATGCCATCTCTCCTGCTCTTATTCCTTTTATCTGTCACATTCTCAACCTCTCACTTTCCACTGCGACTGTCCCTGCTGCCTTTAAACATGCTGTGGTCACACCTTTCCTTAAGAAGCCTTCACTCGACCCTACTTGTCCCTCTAATTACCGACCCATCTCCCTCCTTCCCTTTCTCTCCAAATTACTTGAGCTTGCTGTTCACCGCCGCTGCCTTGATTTTCTGTCCTCACATGCTATTCTTGACCCATTACAATCTGGTTTTCGCCCTCTCCACTCAACCGAAACTGCGCTTACTAAAGTCTCCAATGACCTATTACTGGCAAAATCCAGAGGTCTCTATTCCATCCTCATTCTTCTTGATCTTTTCGCTGCTTTTGACACTGTCGATCACAGCATACTCCTCAATACCCTGTCCTCACTTGGATTCCAGGGCTCTGTCCTTTCCTGGTTCTCTTCCTACCTCTCCCTCCGCAACTTCAGTGTTCACTCTGGTGGATCCTCTTCTACTTCTATCCCTCTGCCTGTCGGCGTACCTCCGGGTTCTGTTCTTGGTCCTCTCCTCTTTTCTATCTACACTTCTTCCCTTGGTTCATTAATCTCATCCCATGGCTTTTTCTACCATCTCTATGCTGATGACTCCCAAATCTACCTTTCTACCCCTGATATCTCGCCTTGCATCCAGATCAAAGTTTCAGCGTGCTTGTCTGACATTGCTGTCTGGATGTCTCAACGCCACCTGAAATTAAATATGACCAAAACCGAGCTTCTCATTTTCCCCCCAAATCCACCTCCCCACTCCCCCCGTTTTCTATTTCTATTGATGGCTCTCTCATTCTCCCTGTCTCCTCAGCTCGAAACCTTGGGGTCATCTTTGACTCTTCTCTCTCCTTCTCTGATCATATCCAGCAGATCGCCAAGACCTGTAGTTTATTTCTTTACAACATCCGTAAAATCCGCCCCTTTCTTTCCGAGCACTCTACCCAAACCCTCATCCACACCCTTGTCACCTCTCATTTAGACTACTGCAATCTGCTTCTTGCTGGCCTCCCACTTAGTCACCTCTCCCCTCTCCAATCGGTTCAAAACTCTGCTGCCCGTCTCGTCTTCCGCCAGGGTCGCTTTACTCATACTACCTCTCTCCTCAAGTCGCTTCACTGGCTCCCTATCCGTTTTCGTATCCTGTTCAAACTTCTTCTACTAACCTATAAGTGTACTCACTCTGCTGCTCCCCAGTATCTCTCCACACTCGTCCTTCCCTATACCCCTTCCCGTGCACTCCGCTCTATGGATAAATCCTTCTTATCTGTTCCCTTCTCCACTACTGCCAACTCCAGACTTCGCGCCTTCTGTCTCGCTGCACCCTACGCCTGGAATAAACTTCCTGAGCCCCTATGTCTTGCCCCATCCTTGGCCACCTTTAAATCTAGACTGAAAGCCCACCTCTTTAACATTGCTTTTGACTCGTAACCACTTGTAACCACTCGCCTCCACCTACCCTCCTCTCCTTCCTGTACACATTAATTGATTTGATTTGCTTACTTTATTTTTGTCTATTAGATTGTAAGCTCTTTGAGCAGGGACTGTCTTTCTTCTATGTTTGTGCAGCGCTGCGTACGCCTTGTAGCGCTATAGAAATGCTAAATAGTAGTAGTAGTAGTAATGGTAGTTATATTCCACATCTACCCTAATGTGTTCTAGGCAGATAACAAAAAATGAGACTAACAGGCTCATTTTTTAAAGAGATGGATGTTCATCTTTTGACATAAATCGGAACATGGACATCCATCTCCCAGAGACGTCCAAATCGGTATAATCGAAACCTGAATTTTGGACTTCTCGAACTGCAGTCCGTCGCAAGGACGTCCAAATTTCAAGGGGGCATGCCGGAGGCGTGGTGAAGGTGGGACTTGGGCGTGCCTAACACTTGGAGGTCTTTGAGCCATAATCGAAAAAAGCAGGGACGTCCTAAAGGAAAACTTGGACGTTTTCACCCGGACATGTTTTTTTAATGAATAATGCACAAAAAGGTGCCCAAAATGACCAGATGACCACCGAAGGGAATCGGGGATGACCTCCCTTTACTCCCCCAGTGGTCACTATCTCCCGCTCACCCTCAAAAAACATCTTTAAAAATATTTTGTGCCAGCCTCTATGCCAGCTTCAGATGTCATACTCAGGCCCATGACAGCGCATGTAGGTCCCTGGAGTGCACTTCAGACAGGCGGATCCAGGCCCATACCTCCCTACCTGTTAGGTTTGTGGAGGAAACAACGAGCTCTCCAAAACCCACTGTACCCACATCTAGGTGCCCCCCTTCACCTGCAAGGGCTATGGTAGTGGTGTACGGTTGGGGATACTGAGTATTGGAGGGGGGTTTTGAGGGCTCAGCACACACGTTTTTGACTTGGATGTCTTTGGTTTTGAAAATTGCCTAAAGTCAGACGTCCATCTTTTTTCGAAAATACGATTTTCCCCGCCCCCATATTTGGATGTTTTACAAAGACGTCCAAATCCCAACTTGGACGTTTCTTTTGAAAACGCCCCTCTAGGTGTACTTATGAAATAACATTTCAATAACAGTTCAATCAAAATCTGGTCAATAAATACTTTTGAAACAAAAATTTTTTAACAGCGTTCCCATATAACCTATAGTTAGATAATTGTCTAGTTTCAAGAGGTAAATAATTCCATATATTTGTGGCTTGATATGAAAAGGATATAGTAAATAATCTTCTAGATTGAATTCCACTAGGATTTGTAAAATTTAAATCAAATTTCTTCCGCATCAGTCTAGAGATGAATTTTGTGAGAAAAGCAATAAATTTGATAGATATAATGGAGCTTTACCATAAAAGATTTTGAAAACCATCATACACAGTTTAGATAAAATCCTTGCATCCATTGGTAACCAGTACAGCTGAACTAAAAGAGGGGAGACCAGTGACGTAGCCATGAGGGGGCCTTAGGGGCCTGGGCCCCGCACCTTCAGCGCGGGCCCCCTCTGCTTTAATGGCTGGTGGGGGATGCCAAGTACAAAGAGGTCTCCTGCACGAGTCCTACCTGTGCTATCTGAGCAACACTTAAGTCAGCAGATGCGCTTCAGCTGCCTATGCCAGCTCTCTCACACATGCTCAGTTCAGCGACTGAACTGAGCATGTGCGGGAGTGCCAATGTCGGCAGCTGAAGTGCACTGCCAACTTGAGTGCTGCTCTGGGAGTACAGGCGGAACTGGCAAAGAAGACCTGTTCCACTGGTGGGGCTTGGCATCCCTGTCTGCAAAGGTATACTTTAATGTGGCTGGATTGGCTATGGGGGGGGGGGGGGGAATACTTGGCCTTCTCAATCCACCTTTGCCCCCCCCCCCCCCCCCCGAATGAACTTCTGGCTATGCGTCTGTAGGAGACTATCTCCGATTGATGGGCTGTGAATATTAATTGGGCCGCTACATTTTGTATAGTTTGAAGTTTTTGAAGTAAATATGTCCCCCTGAGTATAGTAGATTGTAATAATCAAGCTGTCCAACTGTGTGGGGAAGCAATCCCAGTGGTTGATATCTGGGTGTCTGGTTGGATTTTCAACTGGAATTTACTGGTTAGATAAACAGGCTTGTAAGTCGCGGTTTTATGATTTTGCATAAATTGCTAGCAATTCGTGGTTACGTGGATGATAAGGCTTTTCAATATTTAATGTATGCTTTATTTATGATTCAGCTAGATTATGCTAATGCAATTGTTTGAGAAAACTTCAAACTTTGCAAATACAGCAATTCGCATATTAGATAGGTTAGGTAGGAAAGATCATGTGAGTCCACTGTACATTCAGTTTCATTGGTTGCCTGTGCATTTTCAAATACAATCTAAATTATTAGTTTTGATGTATAAGGTGTATTATGAACAGGCGCCATTGCCCCGTGCATCGTTAGTAAAAACCTATGTTCCGGGGAAAGAGTTATCTTCCTCAGAAGCTTTATACTTGGTGGTACCAGGGATTAAGGAGGCTTGACATTGCTACACATAAGAGGGTCTTCCATGTTGGAGCCCTAGATCTTTGGAATAAGAGTCCTGTGGTTTTGGGGGCAGAGTGTTGTTTATTTCATTTTAAACATCTTTTGAAAGCACGTTTGTTTACTGTGGCTTTTCCAGCTCTCAGTATGGGGGTTTGAATGTTGATAAATGAAATGGTATTTCATTGAAATGAATGGTCTGAGTTGAGAGGACTTCCCTATTTTAATGTAGTTCTTTTTCTATTTTTATATTAAGTGTATTGTAAACTGGTTTGATATTGAAATTATGTAGCACATTATAGTAAATTTAATAAACTATAAAGACTGTACTACCAGTATGAACCATTCAAGTTACAGATAATTTCTTATTCTTCTTAGTTTCCATAATGTTATAAAAGCACACTTAGTTACAGTATTTGTGGCTTCATGGTTAATTCAGTCTAAAAGAACTTCCAAAACTTTTATATGTTGCTCCAATATGTAGCTATCATTGTTGATAACTAGCTTTTGATCAGTTTCCAAATGTAGTTGTGTCCCAAATATTAGAAATTTAATTCTCTCTTTATTTAATTTTTAAAGTGGGAGGCAGGCCAATATTCTACTAATCCAAAATATTTTTGAATTAATGGAATTATTTCTTCCATAGAGGACTGAACTGGAATCAGGACCGAAATATGCACCAAAATCAGGTTTATTTTCGAAAGAGAAGGGCGTCCATCTTTCGACATAAATCAGGAGATGGGCATCCTTCTCCCGGGGTCGCCCAAATCGGCATAATTGAAAGCCGATTTTGGGTGTCCTCAACTGCTTTCCGTTGCGGGGACGACCAAAGTTTACGGGGCGTGTTGGAAGCGTAGCGAAGGCGGTACTGGGGCGTGCCTAACACATGGGCGTCCTCGACCGATAATGAAAAAAAGAAGGGCGTCCCTGACGAGCACTTGGGCGACTTTACTTGGTCCATTTTTTCTTACGACCAAGCCTCAAAAAGGAGCCCGAACTGACCAGATGACCACCGGAGAGAATCGGGGATGACCTCCCCTTACTCCCCCAGTGGTCAACAACCCCCTCCCACCCTAAAAAAACTTTTTAAATATTTTTTGCCAGCCTCTATACCAGCCTCAAATGTCATACCCAGCTCCATGACACCAGTATACACGTCCCTGGAGCAGTTTTAGTGGGTGCAGTGCACTTCAGGCAGGCGGACCCAGGCCCACCCCCCCTACCTGTTACACTTGTGGTGGTAAATGTGAGCCCTTCAAACCCCACCAGAAACCCACTGCCCCTTCACCCGTAAGGGCTATGGTAGTGGTGTACAGTTGTGGGGAGTGGGTTTGGGGGGCTCAGTACACAAGGTAAGGGAGCTATGCACCTGGGAGCAATTTCTGAAGTCCAATGCAGTGCCCCCTAGGGTGCCCGGTTGGTATCCGGAGATGTGAGGGGGACCAGTGCACTACGAATGCTGGCTCCTCCCACGACCAAATTGGATTTGGTCGTTTCTGAGATGGGCATCCTCGGTTTCCATTATTGCCGAACATCGGGGACGACCATCTCTAAGGATGACCATCTCTAAGGTCAACCTAAATTTCACAATTTGGGCATCCCCGACCGTATTATCGAAACGAAAGATGGACGCCCATCTTGTTTCAATAATACGGGTTTCCCCGCCCCTTCGCCGGGATGTCCTGCGAGGACGTCCTCAGGAAAACTTGGGCGCCTCTTTCAGTTATGTCCCTCTATATAAATTATAAACCCTGTATTTTCCATTAAAGTCCCTAAGCAAATTAAATAAGATTGGGGATAATGGAGAGCCCTGAGGTACACTGGAAACAGCAAAGATGACTCAAAAATTAGTCTCTTGACAATGCTTAGTATGTCCAAGTTTTATTGTATATCTGTATAGACTCGATGTGGCCGTGTTTCGGCCAACTAGCCTGCCTCAGAAGTCTGTACAATCTAATTTAAAACACATAAGGATGTACAATGTGAACAAATTAAAACATTGATAAAATTAAAACATTAAAATGTGATTAAAAGCAATACATACAATGAAAGGAAAACTGCAAATATGACACAAACATGAGAAGAAAAATATATGCCAGTAAAACATTGTCATTTCACTTATATAATACATCTCAACGACAAGCTTCAGCAGTCATTTCCAATACAATACACATACAGTATGATTATATCTCATATGTTATACCCTTTATTCATCACAGCAGTTGTTTACTTATTCTGCTGTTGCAGTAATCATAGACAGAGAATTTTATACGTTTAGAGACACTTTAGCATCATTGCAAAAGCGTCTCTTTTAATAGCAACCTACTGCTAGCTATGTTGTTTTCTTTCACAAATAACAGCTCTCATGAGCCTTAATACAGATACTTTAGTCCGGTCCCAAGATTTTTTTGTTTACCGGCGTTCAGTATTTGATTCCATTCACTTATTAGCTCTGGGTTACAAAATATTTACAAAACTGATGTTTTTCGGACTTCATTTAGATCTCAATTTCGGAGGTGTTGTGCATAGATAATTTTACGTTTATTTCTTAGAATACACCATTATTTTAGATTTGACAACTTTTATGAACAAATAAGTATTGAGATCAAGGCAACTATCCAGCTCATTTTCGAAAGTGATCGCCGGCCATCTTCTGACACAAATCGGGAGATGGCCGGCAATCTCCTGAAACCGGCCAAATCGGTATAATCGAAAGCCGATTTTGGTCGGTGCCAACTGCTTTCCATCGCAGAGCCGACGAAATATCAAGGGGGCGTGTTGGTAGGGTAGTGAAGGCAGGACAGGGAAAATAAGCCAGGCTTGACTAGCATTTCGCCGGCTTTACTTGGTCCCTTTTTCACGACCAAGCTTCAAAAAGGAGCCCCAACTGACCAAATGACCACCAGAGGGAATCGGGGATCACCTCCCCTTATTCTCCAGTGGTCACTAACCCCCCCCCCCCCCCAATTTTTTGCCAGCCTCTATGCCAGCCTCAAATCTCATACCCAGCTCCATGACAGCAGTATGCAAGTCCCTGGAGCAGTTTTTAATGGGTGCAGTGCACTTCAGACAGGTGGACCCAGGCCCATCCCCCCCTACCTGTTACACTTGTGGTGGTAAATGGGAGCCCTCCAAACCCACCCAAAACCCACTGTACCCACATGTAGGTGCCCCCCTTCACCCCTTAGGGCTATGGTAATGGTGTAGAGTTGTGGGGAGTGGGATTTGGGGGGCTAAACAACCAAGGGAAGGGAGCTATGCACCTGGGAGCTGTTTTTATTTTTATTTTTTCATTTTTAGAAGTGCCCCGGCACGTGAGGGGGGCCAGTGCACTACAAATGCTGGCTCCTCCCACGACCAAATACCTTGGATTTGGCCGGTTTTGAGATTGCCAGCATTATTTTCCATTATGGCCAAAAACCGATGCTGGCCATCTCAAACCCAGCGAGTTCTGATATTTGGCTGGGCCCAACCGTATTAGCGAAGAAAAAGATGGCCGGCTATCTTTTTCGAAAATACGGTTGGCTCCGCCCACTTATGGTGCCGGTCCCGGAGATGGCCGGGGCAGTTCGATTATGCCCCTCTGAGTCACCAAAAACGTCACACTTAGGGTTTAAATTGTATACGCTGCCATATTTACAAGAAGATGACTGTTCGTTAATCCAGAGCGGCGCTTTTGAGTGTTGGTAAGTACGTGACGTATTTTAGCAGGCCACATAAGGTTTACATAGTAACATAATAAATGACAGCAGATAAAGACCTGAATTATGGCACATAGTTGTATTTTCCTTTTTATTTTTAACATAGTAATGTATATATATTTTTTATCGCCTAATATCCATGCTTTAAGTGACACGCATTCATGTTTTACTAGCATATAATACTGCTTTGTTTAAGATTGATATAATTTTATTTATTCCCACACAGTGCGGTACGTTTTGGCGGTCCATCCTTTTCCCGCCAAAAGAGAGTCTTTCGCATAGCGTGAGTTTTCAAACGTCATTTTAAAACTCTTGCTAAGTGTATCGTTGCCACTTAATCTGTTTACTTTTTAAATCCAGCAAAGTGCACCGTTGCCACATTTATTTTACTTCACAGTTTGTATTGCATAAATCCGGTAGCCATCAATTTTACTTCTAGATAAACATCGTTCACGTTGATTCATTTGCTGCACTCTTTTTAAAACATGCGGTTTTATATATCAATAATTAGTATGATATGTACATTTTTCATGGTTACAATAGCTATTGGCATATCTTCTCACCTTTTACAATTTTCTGGCACATAGGTACCATAAGAGTTGTTTCACTAATATTCACAATATTCCCTTATCCATGTTTCATCCTCATAGTTCCTTTTCACATTGTTTTCACTCAGGACTCTACCATACCAGTTTATAAAATAGCTTTCATCTCTTGCAAGAAACACTGGGGTCCTTTTACTAAGAAGTGCTGAAAAATGGGTTGTGGTAGCATAGGCGCGGGTTTTGGGCGCTCACCGATCCATTTTTCAGCAGGCCTGTAAAAAAGGCCTTTTTTTTGCTGAAAATGGATGTGCGGCAAAATTGCCACACATCCATTTTGGGTCTGAGACCTTACCGCCAGCCATTGACCTAGAGGTAAAGAATGAGGGCGGTAATGACCTATGCATGTCAAATACCACTTGGCGTGCGTCCGTTACATGCGCCTGAAAATAAAAAATATTTTTCAGATGTGCGTATCGGACACGCACCAAAAATGAAATTAGCGCAAGATCAATGTGGTAGTCAGGCAGTACCTCCATTTTGTCACGCATTGGGCGCTCGTAGACGCTTATGTGGCTTAGTAAAAGGGCCCCATTGTTCTTTTCATTAAGACGTCTTTGAGATATATATATATTTTTTTTAATCATACATTTACACACATTTATCCATGGTATAGGTTTACACATTTTTGTGTTTCTGTACATACTACATGTGTTTGAATACATGGTTTTTCATGTGACTGGTTTGATATGAGGTATGGATTGTACTACAAATCTACCTATAGTAATTCTGGATGAATATGATGATTCTATGCTTCATTCATTTTGGATCTACAGCATGATTTTATGCTTAATTATGTCTTATCCTAGTGTTTTAGAGCTTACCTTATCTTATACATTGATTGTTAGTGTAGTCTTTTAGTTTCACAATATGTTTGTATCTTTTATTCTTGTTTTACTGACATATACATTTTTCTTCTTATGTTTGTGTCATTTTTGCAGTTTTCCTTTCATTGCACATATTGTTTTTAATCACATTTTAATGTTTTAATTTTATCTTCATGTTTTAATTTGTTCACATTGTACAGACTCCTGAGGCAGGCCAGTTGGCCGAAACACAGCCATGTCGAGTCTATACAGTTATACAATAAAACTTGGACATACTAAGCATTGTCAAGAGACTAATTTTTGAGTCATCTTCTCTGTTTCCAGTGTGCTTTTGAGTGTGCAAAGATTAGTGTTTTTCTGTGCCTACATCAAGCCCTGAGGTACACCACATGGTAATCTCCAATTCTCTGATAATTTACCAAACATCTTCACCCTATAAAACCAATGGGACAAAAAACTACTGAACCAGTTCCACACATTTTCAGTGATTCCAATCTCACTTAGAATAGATCAGCCTCAGGTACAAACTTAGATTGTGAGTCCTCCTGGGACAGAGAAATATCCAGTGTAGTGCTGGGCAGACTTATACGGTCTGTGCCAGAGCCGGTGCTTGGGAGACGGGGCTGGTGGTTGGGAGGTGGGGATAGTGCCGGGCAGACTTATACGGTCTGTGCCCTGAAGAGCACAAGTACAAATCAAAGTAGGGTATACACTAAAAGTAGCACATATGAGTTATCTTGTTGGGCAGACTGGATGGACTGTGCAGGTCTTTTTCTGCCGTCATCTACTATGTATATGTTACCTGAATGTAACTCACCTTGAGCTACTACTGAAAGAGCAAAATCCAAATAAATAAATAAACCAGATCAAAGGCACTGGAAAGGTGACTACTGTTTCTGTGCAATAGTCATTATGAAATCCTGATTAAGAATAGTGCAGAATAGTGTTCTTCAATGCAAGGCCCAGGGGCCAATGGAAGCCCTTAGAGAGAGACCTCTGGGGCAGCCCCTATTGTCTTTCTGGGTGTTCCCCCCCCCCCCCCCCCACGTTCAGGACAGAAAGGGGACAGTGGATTATTATTAACATTTGTATAGTGCTACCAGATGCACGCAGTGCTGAACACCTGACACAGAGCGACAGTCCCTGCTCGATAGAGCTTACAATCTAAAAATACAGACAGACAAGACAATTAAGGGCGAGGAAAGTACTGGGTGAGAAGGAACAAGGATAGGGGAATTGAGTACTGGTTAGGAGCCAAAAACAGTGGTGAAAAGGTGGGTTTTCAGCATAGATTTGAAAACAGGTAGAGATGGAGCTAGGCGTATAGGCTCAGGAAGTCCATTCCAGGCACACAAGGGAAAAGGAACGAAGCCTGGAATTAGCAGTGGAGGAGAAGGGGGACGACAAGAGAGATTTGTCCAACGAGCAGAGATTACAGGGAGGAATGTAGGGAGAGATGAGAGAGGAGAGGTAATGGGGAGCTGCAGAATGGATGCATTTAAAGGTCAGTAAGAGAAGTTTGAACTGTACGCTGAAGCGGACAGGGAGCCAGTGAAGTGACTTGAGGAGTGGGCTAGTGTGGGTAAAACGATTTTGGTGGAAAATAAGTCATGCCGCAGAAATTTGGACAGACTGGAGAGGAGAGAGATGGCTGAGCGGAAGACCAGCGAGAAGCAACTTGCAATAATCCAAGCGTGAGGTGACCAGGGTTTGGGAAAGAGCTGCATACTTGAAGGGCAAGGCATTTCTCAGTAGACAAAAAAGAATGCATTTGGAAATGCTCACAACCTTGAGGATACCCCCTCCCCCCCAATGAAGTTTGAAGGTGGGCTGGAGGGGATGGATGTCATTGATATGCACTGGTCAGCAGTGTTGTGGCCCTGCATGGAAGACATTTGGTTGTTCTCCTTCAGTTCATTAGAATCCAAAGTTGCCCCAGCTTAAAAATTAATGAAGACCACTGGTGTAGAATATCAAAAACATTCCTCTGTTTTGCCACTAAGCCCTCTATTAATTTTTCAAAGAAAGGAATAGAGGCTACTGGTCTGTAATTTGTAGTATCTTTAACACCTATGTTTTTGCTTTTTTAAATATAGGTGTGATAATTATGCCTTCTAATGTCATAGGGAATGTGTCTAGTGCTAACATATGTTTGTAACCTATCTGCTAAAATTCTCTGAAAGCTTGAGGTAGCTTTACATTTAAAAAATGGAGGGCAGATATCTGACAAGCAATACGATTTAACAAACTTCTTAAACAGCTTTTCCATATCTTGATAGAGAAAAGGAGAAAAATCAGACCAACACCTGTCTGCCAGAATATTTATATTGTCTAGAATTGTAATTCTATCTGAACATGGTTGAGCCTCTAAGAAAAGTCAAGATTTCTTGACTTTTGTTCTAAAGTAAAATGCTAGTTGTTCTGCATTTGGAGCACATTTTTTACTTTAGGGAAGAAGGTCCCATGGATTAAACAATTAAAAAAGCTTTTTCTGATCTACTATCTTTGAATCTATAAGTTCAGAATAATATTCTTTTTAGCCATTGTAATCTGTGTTTTAAAGCATTTAACTGCTTTCTGCCATAAGGTAACATAGAAGGGCATTTTAGAAAGGATGTCCAAGTCAGAATAGAGATGTCCAGTTCATAACATCCAAAACGGACATCCATGTCACAAGTATTTTCCAGCAGGAAACACATCAGGATTTCCTGTTCGAAAATACATGTGAGATGGACGTCCTTGTGCTGATGACATCCAGCATGAAGAACCATTTTACAAACTGGAACGTCCAACATATGAACAGCAATAAAGCAGGATCCAGGACGTCTGTCTGGCAGCCTTTTTAGAAGAATGGCCACACAGATGTTTTTGCAGAGCAGAGGGGCGCCCAGTGGTTAGTGCAGTGGACTTTAAACCAAGGGACCCGGATTCACATCCCACTTTAACTCTACTTTAGCCTAGTGGTTAGTGCAGTGGACTTTGATCCTGGGGAACTGAGTTCAATTCCCACTGCAGCTCCTTGTGACTGTGGTCAAGTCACTTGACCCTCCATTGTCCCTGGTACAAAATAAGTACCTGAATATATGTAAACCACTTTGAATGTAGTTGCAAAAACCTCAGAAAGGCAGTATATCAAATCCCATTTCCCTTTCCCTTTTATTTTGTAATTGTGAGCCCTCCAGGAACAGTAAAATACTTACCTGCTTATAATCGAAAGAGAAAAACGCCTATATTGTGACCCAAATCGGGAGATAGACGATTATCTCACAAAAATGAATAAAGCGGTATAATAGAAAGCCGAATTTGGACGTTTTCAATTGCACTCCGTCGCTGATGCGGACAAAGTTGATGGGGGCGTGTTGAAGGCGTGGTGAAGGTGGAACTGGGGCGTGGTTATCGGCCGATCAGAGATGGGCGCCTTTCGCCGATAATGGAAAAAAAATATGCGATTTTAGCGAGAATTTAGGGCACTTTTCCTGGACCCTGTTTTTCCACGAATAAGGCCCCAAAAAGTGCCCTAAATGACCAGATGACCACTGGAGGGAATCCGGGATGACCTCCCCTGACTCCCCCAGTGGTCACAAACTCCCTCCCACCACAAAATATGCCATTTCACAACTTTTTATTTTCACCCTCAAATGTCATACCCACCTCCCTGGCAGCAGTATGCAGGTCACTGGAGCAGTTATTAGGGGGTGCAGTGGACTTCAGGCAGGTGGACCCAGGCCCATCCCCCCCCACCTGTTACACTCGTGCTAGTAAATGGGAGCCCTCCAAACCGCCCCCCAAACCCACTGTACCCACATGTAGGTGCCCCCCTTCACCCCTTAGGGCTATAGTAATGGTGTAGACTTGTGGGCAGTGGGTTTTGAGGGGGATTTGGGGGGCTCAACACCCAAGGGAAGGGTGCTATGCACCTGGGAGCTGTTTTACCTTTTTTTTTTTTTGTAAAAGTGCCCCCTAGGGTGCCCGGTTGGTGTCCTGGCATGTGAGGGGGACCAGTGCAGTACGAATCCTGGCCCCTCCCACGAATAAATGTCTTGGAGTTATTCATTTTTGAGCTGGGCGCTTTTGGTTTCCATTATCGCTGAAAAACAAAAACGCCCAGCTCAAAAAAAGATAAACGTCCATGTTTTTCGAAAATACGGTTCGGCCCACCCCTTCACGGACCCGTTCTCGGAGATAAACACCCATGGAGATAGGCGTTTCCGTTCGATTATGCCCCTCTTAGTGTACCTGAATGTACACTACTTCAATAGCCTTCAGGCTTGCAGATGGATTATATATTTAGGTACAGTATATATTTTTCTATTTCTGGAAGGCTCACAATTAAGAAAAGAGTTAAAGTGAGATTTCAACCTGGGTTCCTTGATTTAAAGTCCATTGTACTAACCAGTAGGCTAGACTTGCTTCATGCTTTGCTAAGAATGCCCATAATATGTCATAGAGCCTGGACATCAGCTTCTTGGGAGCAGCAGTCAAAGCAAAACAATAGGTCCTGATAACCACACAACTACACAAAGTCAAAGAACCATCAGCACCTACTTTAACCTGCATTGTTATAGAATGTTTGTGTGATGATCCTGATTGTTGAGGTGAACGCCTTTATGGCAGGGGCGTAGCTACATGGGGCCACGGGGGCCTGGACCCCCATAGATTTGGCTCTGGACCCCACTGCCAACGACCCTCTTGATTCTCCCTCCCGCCGCCAACCCGCCGTCGCCATCGCCTACCTTTGCTGGCGCCGGGGTCCTCTTCTTCCTTCATTCTGTTTCTGAGTCTGAGTCAAAGGAAGAAGGGGACCCCCACCAGCAAAGGTAGGCGACGGCGGGGGAGGGTTGGCAGCGGGAGGGGGGGGGGTCGAGAAGGTCGTCGGCAGGGGGGTCAAAGTTGTTGGTGGTGGTGGCAGTGGCGGGGAGGGGGTGTCGGTGGTGCCGGGAGGGGCGGCTAAAATGTGCCCCCTCACCTCGGGCTGTGGACCCCCCTCCCTCCGAAGTCTGGCTACACCCCTGCTTTACAGTACTATGTAAGCCACATTGAGCCTGCAAATAGGTGGGAAAATGTGGGATACAAATGTAACAAATAAATAATAAATAAATTATCAAAATCTTGGAGAAGCTGCAGGATAGGAACCTGAAAGTTAATTGAGTGGCACCAGATCGGCACCTATTCTGACCCTATGATATAGTAACAGATGGCAATTGAGGACTAGCATGGTTCATCTAGACTGCCCATTATGGTGGGTACAGTCTTACCTGCCGCTCCATGCAGGAAGTGCAGGCTACCCTCTCTATGCCTTTTTTGGGGGGTTGTACCTGCCATTACATGCAGGGTACACCCTTCTATGCCTTTTTTGAAGTGTGAACATCATTTGTTTGGCTTTGATATTCAGGAATCCTTTGTGTTTATCCCATACCTTAAATTCTGTCAACTGCTTTTGTCCCCACCACCTCCACTGGGACGACATTCCAGGCAATTGGGCCAGTGCTAGATGTGCAGGGGCCCAGAACAGAAAACTTTGTGCTATGTTTCTTTTAGCTTGAAGCAGATTTGAGGCTCCTTGTGGCATGGGGGCCCACAGCAATTGCCATCCCTAACACTGGCCCTGCCAAGCATCCACCACCCATTCCATGTGTGCTGCTGCGGCTAAGAAAGCAAATAGAATGTTAGGTATTATTAGGAAAGGAATGGAAAACAAAAATGAGGATGTTATAATGCCTTTGTATCGCACCATGGTGCAACTGCACCTTGAATATTGTGTTCAATTCTGGTCGCCGCATCTCAAAAAAGATATAGTGGAATTAGAAAAGGTGCAGAGAAGAGCTATGAAAATGATAAAGGAGATGGGACGACTTCCCTATGAGGAAAGGCTAAAGCGGCTAGGGCTCTTCAGCTTGGAGAAAAGGCGGCTGAGTGGCGATATGATAGAGGTCTATAAAATAATGAGTAGAGTTGAACGGGTAGATGTGAAGCATCTGTTTACGCTTTCCAAAAATACTAGGACTAGGGGGCATGCGATGAAGCTACAATGTAGTAAATTTAAAACGAATTAGAGAAAATGTTTCTTCACTCAACATGTAATTAAACTCTGGAATTCGTTGCTAGAGAATGTGGTAAAGGCGGTTAGTTTAGCAGAGTTTTAAAAAGGTTTGGGCGGCTTCCTAAAGGAAAAGTCCATAGACCATTATTAAATGGACTTGGAGAAAACCCACTATTTCTGGGATAAGCAGTATAAAATGTTTTGTACTTTTTTGGGATCTTGCAGCAGAACCCATACCATTTTGGTTGCCTTCCTCTGAAATGCTTCAAATCTTTTTATAGCAATATAACGACCTGAGGAAATATGTCTTCATGGAAAGGGTGGTAAATTCGTAGAATGGCCTCCCAGTAGAAGTGGTGGAGAAGAAAACAATATCTGAATTCAAGAGAGCCTTGGACAAGTACATAAGATCTCTAAGGGAGTGATACAGAGAGTAGATGGTATGCATGGGCAGGCTGGATAGGCCATACGGTCTTTATCTGCATACATTTTTCTCTGTTTCTATGTTCTGGTCTGAAACAACCTATTGGGTTGAAGTACTGCTACTAGCCTCCAATAAGGTTAAGCTGTCACTTGGTGAAGCTCTGGCACTTCCTGATTGAATATTTAAATATGGATTACTAAAGTGTGCTGTTGTGTTATTATGTGCCAGCATGCATCAGGAGCGTAGCCAGACCGGCGGGAGGGGGGTCCAGAGCCTGAGGTGAGGGGGCACATTTTAGCCCCTCCTGGCACTGCTGACCCCCCCCTGCCATTTTTGACCTCCCCCACCACCACCTTTGACCCCCCCGCAGCGCCAACCATTTCGACCCCCTCTTCCCGCCTCCGCCAACCCTCCACCGCCGCCGCCGTCGGGTACCTTTGCTGGCGGGGGTCCCCAACCCCCGCCAGCTGCAGTCCTCTTCTCCGGCACGGCCGCATTGCTGATCTGCAAGGGCAACGGCAGGACGTCAGAGACTCACAGAAACAGAAGCCTGCCCTTGCAGATCAACGTGGCTGCGCTGGAGGACTTCGGCTGGCAGGGGTTGCGGACCCCCGCCAGCAAAGGTACCCGACGGTGGCGGGGGAGAGTTGGCGGCGGGAGGGGGTTCAAGGGGGTTGGCGGCGGGGGGGCCAGGGCCAATTCTACAGGGGCCCATGCTCCCATGGCCCCACATAGCTACGCCCCTGGCATGCATTATTGACCACATGTCCCATTTTATACAATGGGACTTATTTACTAGAGCTGTACTAAATATTCATATTCGATTCAATTCGGCCCTGAATACATTATTCATATCTGGCCTCATAGGGGCCCTTTTACTAAGCCGCGGTAGGCTGTATGCACGTGCAGCATGCGCCAAAATGAGACTACCACCAGGCCAGCATGCCCTTCTGGCTGTAATTTCAGATTTGCTGCACACCTGTAATGCCTGGATGATTGATTTATTTATTTCTTCCTACACACGCTGGTTCCATCAGTAATCGGCACTTGGTGTGCGCCAACCGGTCACCGCACGTATAGTGCGTGAGCTTTTACCGCTAGATTAATGGGTGGCATTAAGGGCTCAGGCCAGTTTTGGGTCCGCGCTGGTTTCATTTTTACCGCAGGCCCTTTTCCCATCCCATTAAAAAAAACCCACTTTTTGTAGATGCAGTAAAAACTGGCCTGGCACACGCCTAATACATGCGCCTACACTATCGCAGGCCACACGTTGTACCGCATCTTAGTAAAAAGTCCCCTAAGTGAATATGAATAATTTGGGACTCTAATGTGCTAAATCCTAATGGAATAAACACTTGATCTCTGATTTCACATTGCTTCTTTTATTATTTGTTATGTTCAAGCTCAGTGCGCATTATTCATATTTGGTATTCGTATTTGACTGAATAATATGTTTCAATCAGGGGCGTAGGTAGGTGGGGCCACGGGGGTATGGGCCCCCACAGATTTAGTCTGGGCTCCTCCACCACTTTCGCCGCCCCCCCCCCCCGTCACCACAAGGTACCTTTGTTGATGGGGGTCCCCAACCCCCGCCAGCCTTAGTTTTCTTCAGCGCTGGTCTCCGGCATGTTCGCTCACTTCACTGATCTGTGCTGTGAGTCCTGCAGGACGTCAGGACTCACAGCACAGATCAACGAAGTGAGCGAACGCGCCGGAGACCGGCGCTGAAGAAGACTAATGCTGGTGGGGGTTAGGGACCCCCACCAGCAAAGGTACCTTGTGGCGGGGGGGGGGGGGGGTTGAAAGTGGCAGGGGAGGGTCAGCGGTGGCGGGGAGGTCAAAAGTGGCACGGGGTCAGCGGCTGGGGGAGATGGGCTAAAATGTGCCCCACCACCACCTTGGGCTCTGGACCCCCCTCCCGCCGAGGTCTGGCTACGCCCCTGGTTTCATTATTCGTATTCAGCCGAATAGTAACATATGCTATTCGATACTGCTCTACTACTTACTAATAATGCATGTTAATGGCATGAGCTCATGCTAATGTGGTAGCACATTTTGGTAAATCTAGCTCTTATTTTACTCTCAGAGAGAAATCCTTCAGTGACCTGAGGTGCAAGAGAAATAAAAAATACATAAATACATAAAATGTCTTTGTTTCTCTTCACCAAACACCTAAGTTTCCATGAGAGGGAATTAGAGGTGCAAATAAGAAACCGGCAGCCTTTTCAGTGCGTGCAGTCAAGTGACCCAATTTCTGAGAGTTTTATTGCCTCTTTTTGTGATTCTATGCTTACTGTAGTGTTCTTTGCAAATGGATGATGCTGGTAGTATCATAAATACTACAATGCTGTGGACTGTCGGGTCAAAAACCAGGCCAGCTCAAAACATTTTTTCTAGAAACTGATCCCATGGTATCCATTCCAGCAAGTGATCTTTCCTATTTAGATCCTGCTGGTTCTAAATGTTTAAAATTATTTTTTCAAATTAGTTTATGTAGTCATGACCACAGCTAGTATTCACAATCTACTCAGAGTCTTAGCAAAATGGTTCACAACATCTCTCAAACCTGTACACCGCCTTGAGTGAATTCCTTTAAAAAGGTGGTAAATAAATCTTAATATATAAATAAATAAAGCATATGTTCTCATCAACACAATGATATCCGTCTAAATCTCTTCAGCGTATCAAGTTATCCTAATGCAGCATAAATCCCAGGCACACCAAAATATCTTATATACAGTATATCTAGTCTTTAAGCGGAAATAGTTTTAAAGAATCCAATCCTGTATACAGTAGATATTGTCTGAGACATAATGAATCTAGCTGTAGGCAGCAGCAGATGAGATAAACCAGAAGAAAACCCCTGATGAAGGTTCTGCTTTTGGAGACAATGAGGGGCATAATCAAAAGGGATGCCCAAGTTTTGCTGAGGACGTCCTCGCAAAACGTCCCGATGGAGGGGCGGGGAAACCCGTATTATTGAAACAAGATGGACGTCCATCTTTCGTTTCGATAATATGGTTGGGGACGCCCAAATCTTGAAATTTAGGTCGTCCTTAGAGATGGTTGTCCCTAGACTTGGTCGTTTCTGATTTTCAGCAATAATGGAAACAAAGGACGCCCATTTCAGAAACGACCAAAGGCAAGCCCTTTACTCATGGGAGGAACCAGCATTTGTAGTGCACTGGTCCCCCTCACATGCCAGGACACCAACCAGGCACCCTAGGGGGTACTGCAGTGGACTTCATAAATTGCTCCCAGGTACATAGCTCCCTTACCTTGTGTGCTGAGCCCCCCAACCCCCACTCCCCACAACTGTACACCACTACCATAGCCTTAAGGGGTGAAGGGGACACCTACATGTGGGTACAGTGGGTTTCTGGTGGGTTTTGGAGGGCTCACATTTACCACCACAAGTGTAACAGGTAGGGGGGGATGGGGCTGGGTCCACCTGCCTGAAGTGCACTGCACCCACTAAAACTGCTCCAGGGACATGCATACTGCTGTGATGAACCTGGCACAAAATATTTTTAAAGATTTTTTTTTGAGGGTGGGAGGGGGTTAGTGACCACTTGGGAAGTAAGGGGAGGTCATCCCCGATTCCCTCCGGTCGTCATCTGGTCAGTTCGGACACCTTTTTGTGCCTTGGTCGTAAGAAAAACAGGACCAGGTAAAGTTGTCCAAGTGCTCTTCAGGGACGCCCTTTTTTTTCCATTATGGGTCGAGGACATCCGTATATTAGGCACGCCCAAGTCCCACCTTCGCTACGCCTCCGACATGCCCCCATGAACTTTGGTTGTCCCTGCGACGGAAAGCAGTTGGGGACGTCCAAAATTGGCTTTTGATTATACCGATTTGGACCACCCTGTGAGAAGGATGCCCATCTTCCGATTTTTGTCGAAACATGGGCGTCCTTCTCTTTCGAAAATGAGCCTGAATACCTCAGAGGGATTTTCGGGGGGTTAATCATTTTCTATAAATAAATGGCTTCTTGTATTGTCATGTGATCTAATGGTATCACCTTTTTGATATCTGATATCTACTTGACACTGGAATCAGGATTATCATATGGCACCAAGACTAGACCACCACATCAATGACCTTATGATCAGAATACTGAAAGGGAAATCCAAAGCAATCCAGGTATGTAAGATATTTGAAGTTAAAATGATCAGACACTTCAGAACAGACAAGAAAACATTTGGCAGAGACCTGGGTGCATAACTCATTGTGAGACATGAAATTTACCCTGTCTGCCACTTTTTGATCACTAACCTATCAATCACCTCCACCCCCAAATCTCCGCCCTCCAGATATATGGGTCCATTTCACAGTATATTGGAATGTATTTTATTGTTTACTCATTTTCTGGCAATGTCATCTTCTACTTATCCTGTTTTTCAGACCTGGTTTGGTTAGATAGCTTTAGTATTCTCTCTCCATCATAAATTTATATACTGTATTTCAATTGTTCAGTTTTGGCCAGTAAGATTATTGCAATGCCTTTTTATGTGAGCTTCCTGTAGCTTCACTTACAGCATTCCAGTTGGTTCAAAATGTCATGGCAAAACTAGTGGTTTGTTGCAGACCTGAGGAACATATTGCTCCCATTTTGAGAAGATTACATTGGTTGTCAATTGCACAGAGGATTGTTTTTAAGGTTTCTTGCTTGATCCATTTGGTTTTGCACAATGGTAGCTGTACTTATTTGGCTAAGATGTTGGATAAGCAACAGTTAGGACAAACCTTGAGACCTATAAAGACAAATTTGTTGTGGGTACCAGCTTTTCGGTTGGTGAAGCCATGTTAACATGCAGAATGGCGTTTTCAGTGGGTGGACTGTCCTCTTTGCATCAGCTGGAATGAAAGTATTTGCAGTTTTGGAAGCAGTTGAAAACATTATTATTTAGATAGATCTGTGGTTCCTCTTATTTATTTATTTAATACATTTATACCCCACATTTTCCCACTAGTTGTAGGCTCAATGTGGCTTACACATAACCGTAGGGTAGGCTACAGTTCAGAAAGTATAAATGAACAATGTAATAGTAGGTTATTAAGCGTATAGATATCATATAAAACAACAGAAATAACAAAAGATAGTACAGGGTAATACAAGATAATAAGGTCCATGGATTTTGCTGAAAACAGGAAAAATTAAGATTAGGTTGAGTCAGGAAGGTATGCCTTTTTGAACATGGGGGTCTTCAATAATTTTCTGAACTTTAAATAATTCTGAGTTGATTTTAAGGTTCTGGGTTGAAATTTGTAGTGGAATGTAGTATGGTATTTTTTTGTTTTGTTATTTCATATACCAGATTGTTTTTTAAATAGTTGTTCTCCATTGAGATTGATAAGGTTAGGTCATGTGGAATACAAATTGAAATAAAAAAAGAAAGAAAGAAAGAAAGAAAGAAAGAAAGAAAGAAAGAAAGAAAGAAAGAAAGAAAGAAAGAAAGAAAGAAAGAAAGAAAGAAAGAAAGGATGCGTAGCTCTTGAGAACTAGTCAAGAAGAGTATCAGCTTAATCCAATAAAAAGGTAACACTTTGCAGTTCTTTTACTAAAGCATGCTGATAGATTTAGTCCGCGCTTAGTGGTCCTTTTACTAAGCCATGGCAAAAAGTAGCCTGCGGTAGTGTGGTTGCGTATTTTTGGCATGCACCGGGCCAGTTTTTACCATGTCTTGGAAAACGGACTTTTTTTCAATGGGACTGGAAAAAGACCTGAGGTAAAATTGAAACCAGCGTGCGTCTATTTACAGTCTGAGCCCTTAACATCACTCATTGATCTAGTGGTAAGGGCTCACGTGCTACATGAGCGGAGACCGGTCGGCGTGCACCAACTGCCGATTAATGCCGAAAGCGCTGCTTGTGGTAGGAAATAAAAAAACAATTTGTCCTGGCATTATGGGCACGAGCCAAATCTGAAATTACTATCAGGGGGCACGCTAGCCTGGCAGTAGTCTCACTTTGGCACACACTGCATGTGCATAGAGAGGGGCATTTTCGAATGGGGACGCCCATCTCTAAGGGCGCCCATCTCTGAGGACATCCCCATGAAGGGGTGGGGCATCCCGTATTATCGAAACAAGATGGGCGTCCATCTTTCTTTTCGATAATACGGTCAGGGATGCCCAAATCTCAACATTTAGGTCAACCTAAGAGATGGACGACCTCAGTTTTCACCGATAATGGAAACCAAGGACGCTCATCTCAAAAACTACCAAATGCAAGCTCTTTGGTCATGGGAGGAGCCAGCATTCGTAGTGCACTGGTCCCCCTGACATGCCAGGACACCAACTGTACACCACTACCATAGCTCTAAGGGATGAAGGGGGGCACCTACATGTGGGTACAGTGGGTTTCGGAGGGCTCACATTTACCACCAGAAGTGTAATAGGTGGGGGGGGGGGGGGGTATGGGCCTGGGTCCGCCTGCCTGAAGTACACTGCACCCACTAAAAACTGCTCCAGGGACCTGCATACTGCTGTGATGGAGCTGGGTATGACATTTGAGGCTGCCATAGAGGCTGGAAAAAAATGTTTTTTAATTTTTTGGGGGGTGGGAGGAGTAAGGGGAGGTCATCCCCCATTTCCTCCGGTGGTCATCTGGTCAGTTCGGGCACCTTTTCGAGGCTTGGTCGTGAAAAAAAAGGGACCAAGTAAAGTCGGCCAAATGCTCGTCAGGGATGCCCTTCTTTTTTCCATTATCGGCCGAGGACGCCCATCTCTTAACCACACCCCTGTCCCGCCTTCGGTACACTGCCGACGCCCCCGTGAACTTCGGTCGTCCCCGCGACAGAAAGCAGTTGACGCCCAAAATCGGCTTTCGATTATGCCGATTTGGGCGACCCTGAGAGAAGGACGCCCATCTCCCGATTTGTGTCAGAAGATGGGCGTCCTTCCCTTTCGATTATGCCGCTGAAAGCCTACTGTGCCTTTGTAAAAGGGCCCCTAAATGATAAAACGCCCAGAGGAATATAATGGGCATCTTAGCATTTAGCATGTGTGAATTCTGTTAGTGCATCTTAGTAAAAGGACCCGTTTTATTTATTTGTTTAATTTGTTTGCTTTTATTTATGTGTATTTAAACAGAGGTACAATAAACACAGGTGACACCAAGTCATGAAGGATGGGCTGAGATATATGAACTTATATGTGCTATGTTAATTGGTCCCCCTGGCATTGTAGATCCAGTATTTCCAATCTACTAAATTGCATTAATATTAACACATGCGTTATCTAGCGCAAGTGGTTAATGCACATAAAATAGTTTGCATTAGTGTTAATGCAAAATCTATGCTAATGAGGTACTGAAATGCAAAATGATGCTAAACTGCTCATTACCTATTAGTACAATGAAAATAACATACATTAAAATGTGCAATGTATATCACAGATGTATGTAGTCTGTTCACTTAAATGTGTTACAAAAGGTACCTAGAGTAGATGCAGTTTGTGTTTTTATTAGATTTCTCATCATGGTCATGACACCAGACTCTTTCCGCACTGATGAGCTAAGTTTTTTTGGACTCATTGAAGTATAAATTGATGTTTGTTAATGTAGACACTCTGCGTGAGAAGGGCCATTCATTTTCACCAGTTGTTCTCAACCCAGTCCTCAGGACACGCCTAGCCAGTCAGGTTTACAGGATACCCATAATGAATACAAGCGAGAGATATTTGCATACAATGGAGAAAGTACAGGCAAATTTATTTCGTATCCTGATATCCTGAAAACTGTCTGGGTGTGTCCCAAGGACTAGTTTGAGAATCCCTGATGTGCAAGACCCTCAGAAAACTTTTGGCAATGTACCCCTTTTATTTTATACTAGTAAAAGAGGCCCGTTTCCAAAAGAAATGAAACGGGCGCTAGCAAATTTCCACGCCCCCTCCCTACCTCCCTCCCTACCTCCCTCTCTCTCTGTCCTCCGAGTTCTAGCCCCCCTCCCCTCCGAGATCCATGCCCCCCTACCTCACTCCCTTCCTCCCTCACCTTCGAGTTCCAGGCACCCCTCCCCTTCGAGTTCCAGTACCCCCTCCCTCCTTCCCCTCCGAGTTCCATGCCCCCCCCTCCGAGTTCCAGACTCCTGCGCCTCCCTCCCTCTCTCTCTGTCCCCTCCGAGTGCAAGCACAACCTGTCCTCCGGCAGCCCCTTGTCTTTCTGCGTGCCGGCTGTAATTTAAAAATTCTTACCTCGGGGTCCGGCGTCTACAGTGAAGGCGAGCAACACTTCAGACTGCCTTCCCATGTTTTATTCAGGTAAAATAACTATTAAAAAAATTGTGGTGGGGGATACATGTTTAAAGAGATAGGACTAGATTCAGTAAATGAAGCTCAAATTTGGACACTGAAAACAATGCACGCTAAGTGCTATTCTATAAACAGCAGTCTGAGTTAGGTGCTATTTAAAGTGACGGGATCCGCACCCAACTTTGGAAACGAGGATTTACACCTACTGAAATTTGGGATAGATCCTCGTGCCTAAGTTAGGTGCAGATCCTCCAAATTCTTTAATAATATGTGCATCTTTAGTAAATACCCATGACCTGCCCATACCCCTCCTATGGCCACACCCCTTTTCAGTTGCATGCTGGGAAATTTGTGCTGGCATCTTCACAGAATAGTGCTTAGCAAGATGCGTGCTCAAATCCGAATTGGAGCCAGTTAACTACAATAGTTGGCTGTTAGCACCTAATTATTTCTAGTTATCAGCTCGTTACTCAATTAAATTTACAGGAAGTCCACTGCAGCACACCCTAGAGTGCCCCACTGTTCTGCTGGGATGTCTGTGTGACCAGTTTACTAAGACTGCTGGTCCCCCATGTACCAATGGCTTGATTTTGAGCGTTTTTCTCAGGGATGTTTTTTCTATCGAAAATGGTCACAAAAGAAAAACACACTGAGCACAAAATGTGTAGGAAATGGCCATTTTCCAAATAAAAAGATAGATGTTTTCTGGTTCAAGAATAGCCATTTGAGTTTTGTCCATTTTCAGCAAATCATCCAAAATTGGATTTAGAGATCATATCGAAAATGCCCCTTCATGGAAGCAGGAAAGTGTTTATGTGTCTTTATAAAATACTAGCAGAATCATGCCTAGGTTGAATACATGAATATCATGGGATTCAATAAACGGTGTTCAAAATTTGGTGCCAAAATAAATCAGCACTAAGCGTACTCTGTAAAGAGCACATGCACTGAACGCCGATTCCTGCATCTAACTTTAGGTGCCAGACTTACATCTACTGAAATCAGGTGTCAACGATGACACCAAATTTAGACATGCTGAGGCCATGCCCCCTTTTGAGTTACATGCTAGTAGAGTTAGACGCCATGCCTTATAGAATAGCATGCAACCAGATGTGTGCACAAATTTTAATGAGTGCCAATTAACATCAATTATTGCTTGTTAGCATCCAGTTATTGACTGTTAAGGGCTTGTTACTCAATTTGAATGCATTTCTTGTGCATGCAAATCTCGGTGCTACATATATAGAATCTGCCAAAGAGTTAGATTGAAATGTACATGTGCATTTTATAAAATATGCATGTAAAACATGAATAACACTCCACCTAAACCCCTCCTCTGAGCACGCCCACTGAAAAATATGGTCTGATTTGCACTGCATGTACTTTTAATCGTGACCTAATTTTATGAGGCCATATAGGTGTAAAAAATGAATGTGGTTTATAAAATTACCCTAACAGAGTACAAACACACATTCATACCTTCCTTAAGCCATTCCTTACCATTCCTTAGCCATGCTAGGTGCTAACACACACCTAACACAGCAAAAAAAATGAACTACCATAGAATGCGCTACAGTGTCACATGGTAGGTTTTGAATGTGCACACACAAATCACACACTGGATAATTTTCGGGTTTTTTTTGAGGGGGCACATCAGAAGCATTCCTGCACTACCGTTCACTAATTGGTTAGCGTATGTATAATGCATGAGCCCTTACGTGCTAATGGCACCATTAGTGCATGGCCAAATAAATAAAAAGATTCTTTATATTCTTATCAGTAAGCAATAAAAATAATAAATAGGGAGGAAAAAGCGTCAAGAAGCTCACAGCTATTAGCCGAAAGAGCAGGGCTTCTTCGTCAGAAAACCTCCCTAGTGGGTTAAGTGTAAATTGTGAAATCTAAATGAGTTTATAAAAAATACCAACTTCAACTACTTAGTTGTTGAGTGTCTTTCTTCCAGCTACACCAAAAATTGGACCATGACCAACAGTGACCAGTGTTTCGTTGAGCTGCGTCAGAAAATTTAGACTCCGTTCAAAATCGACCAACTGTAGAGATATGTTAGTGCACGGCCATTAATAGAAAAAAAAAAAAAGAAAATTCAGTATTTTGTGGCCACAGTAAAAATGGCTATAACATGCGAGAAAGACCCGCATAAGGGCATGCTAAGACCTATTTTTACTGCAGATTAGTAAAAGGAACCCTTAGTGCAGGTATAGATTTGTGCAGTGCATTTATGTGTTACTGGAGCTAGTTTGGGGAGTTTCTCTTAAAAAGGCACACAAATGCCAACCTAATCTCTATAAAATAGGTTTAAAATAAGCGCCTTTTTAAAATAAATTGTAGGTGCTTTGATATGAAATCACACCCCATAAAGGATTATTTTCAAAGCCATTCCCACTATTTGAAAATTGCCCAGCCTGTGTGCACGTAAAAAGGACACGTTCCTTCCACAATTCATCTACTTTTACTGGCACTGAGCAGAGAAATTCTCTGGGATGAAGTTAACAACATCTGCACTTAGATATTTTCAAAACTAGTTGCATTGTTTTAATCAGAAACTTACCCACAGTAAAAAGAAGTGCAAATGTGTGCAGGCATTTTAACCTTTAGGCAGTTTTCAAAGTGAAAATTATGTGCGTGTTTTCACTTTGGAAACTGATAGAAAACTCCTGTTTAAAAATACCTATAGACTCAACAACAAGGGTAGTGTGAAAATAGCCCTTGTAGGGTCTTATTTCAAAAGAAGGCTTTCCCTTTCCGTGCCTGTGGAGTGTATTTTTTATTAAACAAGGTTCTGAACAGTGGTGAGGTCTAAGAAAGGAGCAGCTAGCGGTTACCTCAGTCAAATAAACCTGGAAAGGAAGATTCAGTCCTAGGTTTGCCTCTGCAGTCTTCCTTTCGGTTGGCAAATCAGAGCTAGACTACCATTCACACTGGGAGAAAACCAGGACCAGATCAGCCTCATAGTTTTAACCGGGCAGAACTGGCACTGCTGGAAATACCAGGGATGCAATGGGAAACAATTTTGTAACACTAGACTGACACTACAGGCAGAGGATATGCTGAAGGAACATATATTATATGGGTGACATTTTAAAAGGTGCTAATTTTACCAATACAGTATATACTGCACTGATAATATTGACAGGGTGCTGCCTTATCAAAGCAACATTCTAGAAATGGTATCGAAAAAACTGGCACTGAAAAAAAATGCTGAGTGCTATTCTATAAGCCATGCCTAAAGTTAGGCATGATTTATTTATTTATTTTAAAAACTTATACCCTGCTTAAACCTAAACGGCTAAAAAAAAAAATATATATATATATATATATATATATATATATATATATATATATATAATAAATCATAAACAACAATTATATTATTTTCCCACACAGACCTCTCCAAACAATGTGCTGCGAATACTTTTACCTAACTTTTTGGAAAGAACCCTCCTATTATATAATTGTGTGCCTAAAGGTGGTTAGCTTAGCTGGGTTTAAAAAAAGTTTGGATGGCTTTCTAAAGGAAAAGGCAATAGACCATTATTAAAATGACTTGAGGAAAATCCACTGCTTATTTCTGGGATAAGCAGCATAAAATGTATTGAACTTTTTTGGGATCTTGCCAGGTATTTGTGACCTCGATTGGCCACTGTTGGAAACATGATGCTGGGCTTGACGGACCTTTGGTCTGTCCCAGTGTGGCAATACTTAACTAAAAATCACACCCATGATCCACCTCGAACCGCCCATGACCCTCCCATTTT
The DNA here is from genome assembly GCF_901765095.1 of Microcaecilia unicolor. NCBI lineage: Eukaryota > Metazoa > Chordata > Amphibia > Gymnophiona > Siphonopidae > Microcaecilia > Microcaecilia unicolor. Next base: position 179,588,423 of record NC_044036.1, read on the forward strand.
TGTGCCCCCTTTTTTTGGGACACGTGTAAAACTAGGCACACATCACGCACCTAAATTTACACACATACATCTTAATTGATTTCAATTAGCGCCAATAACAGCTTGTTAAAAAACAATTATTGGTGCCAATTGGCTAATTATTCAATTAAGATGCGTGTACAGTTTTGGCACTTGCCCAAATCTGCATGTATATCTCAAAGTGCCCTTTATAGAATTAGGGGGATATTGTACAAATACCACTGACAGGGCACTAATTTACCACTGACAGGACACAGATTTACCAAAGTGGCTTACACTGTACCAGTAACACTGACAGCTGTTGATTTACCAAAGCAGTTGACACTGTATTAATAACACTGAACTGTCAAGGTGCTGATTACTAGAGTGGCATATACTATGCCAATAACACTGACAGGGTGCTAGTTTAGTACTGACAGAGTGCTGATTTACTAGAGTGGCATACGCTATATTTATAACACTGACAGGGTGCAGATTTACCAGAGTGGCATACACTATATCAATAACGCTGACAGGATGCTGATCTATCACTGGCAGGGTGCTGATTTACTATAGAGGCATACAGTATATCAATAACACTGACAGGGCACTGATTTACTAGTGACATGGTGCTGATTTACTAGAGTGGCATACACTATATCAATAATGCTGACAGGATGCTGATTTACCATTTACAGGGTGCTGATTTCTCAGTGTGGCACACTGACAAGGTGCTCTGATTTATCAAAGTGGCTTACACTGTACCAGTAACACAGACAGGGAGTCAATTTACCAAAGCAGCAGACGCTGTATTGATAACACTGATGAGGGAACTGATTTACCAAAGCCACATTTGTTGTGTGGATAACACAGACAGGGTACCTGTTTTTCAAAGGGGCATATAACTGTACTGATAACACTGACAGGGCACTGATTTATCAAAGCAGCATACAGTGTATTGAGAGAAATGAGAGGGTGTTCATTTACCAATGCAGTTGGTATTACATCGATAACACTGACAGGGAGCTGATTTACTAAGTAAACATAGAATGCAGCAATAACACTGTATGAGGGTGTCCTGTCTATACCAATTGCTACCCAGAATGGGCACCTGACACTGCTAAAAGGTCTAATAATATATAAGTAGATACAGCTTTGCAGTAGGGCAAGTGCTGAGATGCATGTTATGAGATTATACCTATCCCAGTTAATGACAGAGCGAGAAATACATCTCTTGGAAGGTGGGTGGGTGTGTGCACGCGCATTCACACATATACTCATACAATTTTATTTATCAAGTGTTATACAATCTCACTGGCAAGGCTGTTGCATGGGTATTAGATAGCCTAGGCAAACTTTTGTTCTGTGCTTCCGCCCTTAATTAACTTTCAGACCTCTCATACCCCCTCCTTGAGATCTGAATAAACTCATCAATCATGATTAATCCAACACCCCCCCCTAAAAAAACCATAATTGAACATCGTAATTATACAGATATAGATATATAGACAGAGACACACACACACATATACATGGAGCAAGGGCAAGTTCCAAAAGCTATTTACCCAGGTAAATAAGCTACTTGAAAAATGCCACCATCCCGGTGGAACAAAGGTCATGCTCAGGGTTCTGAGAGTTAGTCTGGCTGTAAGGAGAGCGGCTCTTTGCATCCCTCTAGAAACTGTTGCCCTAGGCAACTGCCTAGTTTGCCAAATGGTTAGGCTAGCTCTGTTCCCTGGTCCAAGATTAGGAAGGTGAATGAATATAGCAAGGTAAGGAAAGTGTTCCCTGAGCTCACAGTCATATCAAGAGTGTGGGCAGTGACTACTCTATCATCATCCCTTCTCCTATGTGGCTTCCTTAAAAATTCTCAGGGTCACACGAGACAGCACCCTCAGCTTCAAATCACAAAATACCTCCCTCGTAGAGCGTTGCTTCTTCAAGCTACGAATGTTCAGACCAATCAGATCACTACTTCAGCAGTCTGCTCTTCTGGTACTGGTACACTCTCTCGTGCTCAACCAATTAGACTATTGCAATGCACTATATAAAGGTCTCAGGCAAAAAGATTTACACCGTCTGCAATTAGTTCAAAACACCTCCATCCAATTAATCACTGGTTCCAAGAAATTTGACCATGTCACACCCCTTCTTAAAACCGCACACTGGTTGCTGCTCTTGCAGAGTCACTTATAAGATTCTACTACTACTACTACTTAGCATTTCTATAGCGCTGCCAGGGCTACGCAGCGCTGTACAAGTTTAAACATGGGGAAGGACAGTCCCTGCTCAAGAGAGCTTACAATCTAAAGGTAAAAACTATGTAGTCAGTGTAGGTATCAGGAATGGGAAGGTGGTTAGGCACCAAAAGCAAGGGAGAAGAGATGGGCCTTGAGTAAGGACTTGAAAATTGGCAGGGAGGGCGCATGGCGTATGGGCTCAGGAAGTCTGTTCCAGGCATAAGGTGATGCTAGGCAGAAGGGGCGGAGTCTGGAGTTAGCGGTGGTGGAGAAGGGTACAGAAAGGAGTGATTTGTCCTGAGAGCGGAGGTTACGGGTGGGAACATATGGGGAGAGGAGGGTAGAGAGGTAATGGGGGGCTGCAGATTGAGTGCACTTGAAGGTCAATAGGAGAAGCTTGAACTGTATACGGTAGCAGATCAGGAGCCAGTGAAGCGACTTGAGGAGAGGGGTGATATGAGAGTATCGGTTCGTGCGGTAGATAAGACGTACGGCGGAATTTTGGACAGATTGAAGGGGGGATAGGTGGCTAAGCGGGAGGCCAGCGAGGAGAAGGTTGCAATAGTCAAGACGAGAGGTAACGAGCGAGTGGACGAGGGTTCGGGTGGTCTGTTCAGAGAGGAATGGGCGAATTTTGCTAATATTATAGCGGAAGAAGCGACAGGTCTTAGCTGTCTGCTGGATATGGGCAGAGAAGGAGAGGGAGGAGTCAAAAATGACTCCGAGATTGCGGGCTGAAGAGACGGGGAGGATGAGGGTGTTGTCACCTTGATCTTCAAAATTCAGACCACAGCTCTTGCACTCTTCCTGTCTTGATTTCTGACCCCCTACTCCCATCTTGCAGTCTTCGATCGTCACAGCAGAACCTTTTAGTCGTTCCATCTTTCAGACAAATTAAGGGCCCCTTTTACTAAGCCGCGTAGGCGCCTATGCACAACCAATGCGCACCAAATTGGAGTTACCGCCCGACTGTCGCGTGGCTCTTGCGGTAATTTCATTTTTGGCACGCGTCCGATACGTGCGTCTGAAAAATATTTTTTATTTTCTGGCGCGCGTAGCGGATGCGTGCCAAGTGGCATCTAATGCGCGTAGGTCCTTACCGCCCAAATTCTTTACCGTTAGGTCCACGGCTGGCTGTAAGGTCTCAGACCCAAAATGGACGCCCGGCCTCAGACCCAAAATGGACGCCCGGCAATTTTGATTTTGGAGCACGTCCATTTTCGGCAAAAAGAAAAAAAAAGGCCTTTTTTACAGGTGCGCTGAAAAATGATTCTGTGCACGCTCAAAACCCGCGCCTACACTACCGCAGGCCATTTTTCAGCACGCCTTTGTAAAAGGACCCCTAAATGACACCACCCAATGCTCTATTTTTTTCTGTCACTGGCCCCACCCTCTGGAATGTTTTGCCCTCCCGCCTACGCCTATAGACCTCCTTGTCAAAATTTAAATCTGACCTTAAAATCTTCCTGTTTCAGGATGCCTGTACCTAATCCATGTGACTCCCTCTGACAAGGATCTGCCAGATATGCAACCTATTCTCTCCTCTCTCCCCCCTCTATCCTTTCATATGTTGTGGTTCTCCCTTTCCCACTCACATTCCTTTCTTCTTTAATCATTTTCTCTTCCTCACTACTGTTTCTCTTTTTCCATAGAATTGTAAACTGCTCACATAACCTGTTTGATGTGCAGTGTAACAAATCCTGAACAAACTTGGAAACCATGGTAATAAAAGTCTTTAGCATAGCAGTGACACTCGGAGGTATTGAGGTACCATGATATTTTCAGACAAGTGAAGCCTGTTCAAACAGCAAAACAGTGAATAAGAGGTTTATGTCTCTTCATATACAAGTGCATTAAAGATAGACAGTGAGGATATCCTTACGGGCCTAAGAAGTAGTTCCCAACTCTGACTGAACCTGATTCTGGAGGTTTTGTCATATGATGGAATTAATTCGAGGACTGGCTTATTGTGAATTACTTATCATGCGGAAAGAGCAGTTTACTAAGGGTGAGTTTTCCATCACTGCTAAGAGCAATTGCTGGAAGTATGCTTATTTTTATGTATTTATTTATTTAAAATATGTATAACCTGCATTTACCACAGCTCATGGCGGGGAACAAAAACTAACATAATAATTACAATATAAAAGACAGCATAATACAAAGTATACATGATAATTAAAATAAAGATATAAAAACAATATACTTTCCATCAGAGCTCACACAGGTTTACCAATGACCTTGCCATCATAATGCAGCATAATTATGCTCCAACCAGCTATGTACTAAAAGCCTGCGAGAGTAAAATGTTTTCAATCACTTTTGAAAACAATGTTATCCACCATTCTTACATCAAGTGGCAAAACATTCCATTCAAATGGCCCACGTTAGGCCTTCAATTTCAGGAGATGCCATCAATAGAAGTAAAATTAATCAAAGAAAAGAAAATAAGCTGATAACTTTTTTAATTGGACTAACTTAATACATTTTTTGATTAGCTTTCAAAGGTAACTCTTCTACATCAGATCAGAAATAAGCAAATGTTGATAAATAACAGTATATATAAGTGAAACATAAAAGCATTCAAATGATAGTCTCACAGGAAGAGGGTGAGGTAGGTTAGGTGAGAAACAGGGAGAGCTGGGTGGATGAGAGATGGGGAGACATGCATATTGATAAGGAGATGCCATCACAGGGATAATTAGGGGTCCTTTTACTATGCCGCGGTAAAAAGTGGCCTGTGGTAGTGTGGGTGCAAGTTTTGGGTGTGCGCTGGGCCATTTTTTACCGCGGCTCGGAAAAAGGTCTTTTATTAATGGGTGTGAGCTGAAATTAAAACTAGCATGTGCCTATTTACAGCCTGAGCCCTTACCGCCACCCACTGACTTAGCGGTAAGGGCTCACGCGCTATCTGTGCAGTAACCATGCAGCACGCGCCAACTGCTGATTACCGCTGGGAATGCCACCACGCTAGAAAATTATTTTCTACTGCAGGATTTGGCACGCGCTAAATTTAGAATTATCACCAGGCGCATGCGCTAGCCCAGCAGTAGTACCGATTTTGCACACGCTACCGAAGCGTTAGCCCTCCTGCACCTTAGTAAAAGGGCCCGTTAGTAACTCTATCAGGAGATTTAGGTTTAATTCCTGCTTATCAGTCAACCTAGAGGGAGGGAACAGCAGCCACTGAGCCACAGAAACACCTGCTGATTGGCTGAAGAGTCTGCTTGTGTTGTGTTCCTGCACTCTGTACCATCCAGCTAGAGATTGGACTGGATGGGGAGAGGGAATCAACTGGGGTAAATAAAGTCCCCAGGTAGCTGTGAATGCCATAGACCATTTAGGGTGATCAACGCGACACTTCCAAGACACCGTGAAGGAGAGAGATAATCAAACTTTATTAAAAAAAACTGTAAAAAAACTCAAAAGACTCGACACAGAGCCATGTTTCGGTGAAAAATGCCTGCTTCAGGAGTCAGTTTGTTCTGTAAGCCAATGGATGGGGCAGCTTAAGTGAGTAAGCCAAATCAAGCCTTTAAAAAGACTAGTGATTAGTGAATGCACGAAGCATAAGCTTTAAACTGACAATAGAGACTGTGAGAAGAGTCAGTAGTGCTGAACAAAAATGCTGAGGCATCGTTTTTCACCGAAACACGGCTCTGTGTCGAGTCTTTTGAGTTTTTTACACTGTTTTTTAAAAATAAAGTTTGATTATCTCTTACTCACCTCCATGGTGTGTCTTGGAAGTGTTGTGTTGATCTCGCTACTTTTTTGTTTTTTTTATCTTTACCCTCATAGCGGATCTAGTTTCTCCACTTTTGTTGGTTTTTTTACATAGACCATTTAGGAACACTAGAAAACAGACTTCTTACAAATGTCTACCATGTGTCTGGGCTAGCTGCTAAAGCAGCTGTGGGAAAAAGGATTGGACCTGGTTAGTGCTGTTCCCTGATTTTTTGAAGTGCTCCATTTTTTATTCTTGCATTCAATTCTGGTCGCCACATCTCAAAAAAGATATAGCGGAATTAGAAAAATTTCAAAGAAGAGTGACCAAAATGATAAAAGGGATGGAACTCCTCTCATATGAGGAAAGGCTAAAAGAGGTTAGGGCTGTTCAGCTTAGAAAACAGATGGTTGAGGGAAGATATGATTGTGGTCTACAAAATACTGAGTAGTGTAGAATGGGTAAAAGTGAATCAATTTTTCACTCTTTCAAAAAGTACAAAGACTAGGGGACACTCAATGAAATTATATGGAAATACTTTGAAAACAAAAAAGGAGGAAATATTTTTTCACTTAACAAGTAGCTCTCTGGGACTCATTGCCAGAGGATGTGGTAACATCAGTTAGTGTATCTGGGTTTAAAAAAGGTTTGATTAAGTTCCTGAAGGAAACGTCCATAGTCTGTTATTGAGATGGACATGGGGGAAGCCACTGCTTGCCCTGGGATTGGTAGCGTGGAATGTTGCTACTATCTGGGTTCCTACCAAGTACTTGTGACCTGGATTGGCCACTGTTGGAAACAGGATACTGGGCTGGATGGACCATTGGTCTGACTCAGTATGATGAATTATTTTACCACAATCAACAAACAGGGTGGAAGAATGTTCCAAAGAACGAACAGGAGTCAATGGTCTTCGAAAAAAGTTTATTTTCCTCGAAAAGTTACATGAATCACCTGGACCCAGGTGTATAAAATGGGATCTGTGTTAAAACAGCATGACTTGTGGTAAAATAACCCATCTTAAGGGTAGTGCACTTTGATAAACCCCCTCCCCTTCCCTAATTACTAATAACTCAGGTTAACAGTAAAATAACCTATTTTAACAGTAGACCATGTTAATAACTTTCCCCCTTCATGGTCTTAAAATTCCTGGAACTGTAGTGAATAATTATTATAATTTATAGACTGCAACAGGGTGGTTTACAAATAAATAAAAAGAATAATACAAAACAGAAGCAATAAAAACCAAAATGACAAGGTAGTGTAGCAGTGAATTACAAGGTTCAATTCACGTAGTTCTGATTAGCTGGGATAGCTGGAAAAATGTGTCCTTTCCCCACTTTAGTCTAGTGGCTCCATGGATCTAGTTTTCCCATTTAGGGGTCCTTTTACAAAGGCGAGCTGAAAAATGGCTTGTGGTAACGTAGGTGCGGGTTTTGGGCGTGCGCCGATCCATTTTTTAGCGCGCCTGTAAAAAAGGCCTTTTAAAAATTTTTGCCGAAAATGGACGTGCAGAAAAATGAAAATTGCCGCTTGTCCATTTTGGGTCTGAGACCTTACCACCAGCCATTGACCTAGCAGTAAAGACACACGCGGTAACCGGCGGTAATGACCTACGTGCGCCAAATGCCCGAAAATAAAAAATATTTTTTAGATGCACATATCAGATGCACGCCAAAAATGAAATTACCACAAGAGCCACATGGTAGTTGGGCAGTAACTCCATTTTGGCACACGTAGACGCTTACGCGGCTTAGTGAAAGGGCCCCCTCGGTTTGGCAGGGGGCATGGAGTAGCAGGTTATATTGGAGGTAGGGGAAGGGGAACCAATTCAGCACTAGCACCTGGAGCCTTTGGGGGTGCCACACCTTCATGCCCCCCCCAAATTACACCAATGGGTAGCGCTCAGTGTAATATCAGAGGTTTGAACTTTTACATGGTGGCAATGACATTAATAGTCTGCCAGAATCAATAGGGAAAGGGAAAGGGAAATGGGACTTGATATACCGCCTTTCTGAGTTTTTTCTTTGCAACTACATTCAAAGTGGTTTACATATATTCAGGTACTTATTTTGTACCAGGGGCAGTGGAGGGTTAAGTAATTTGCTCAGTGTCACAAGGAGTTGCAGTGGGAATCAAACTCAGTTCCCCAGGATCAAAGTCCGCTGCACTAACCACTAGCCTACTCCTCCACTAGCAACATTCCATGTAGAAGCCTGCCCTTGCAGATCAGCAATGTGGCCATGCAGGCTTCTGTTTCTGTGAGTCTGACGTCTTGCACGTACGTGCAGGACGTCAGACTCATAGAAACAGAAGCCTGTGCGGCCACATTGCTGATCTGCAAGGGCAGGTTTCTACATGGAATGTTGCTGGTGGAATAGTAGAATCTCAAATAGTAGCAACAGAATCTCCAATAGTAGCAACATTCTATGTAGAATATCAAATAGGGAAAGGGAAATGGGACTTGACATACCACCTTTCTGAGGTTTTTGCAACTACATTCAAAGCAGTTTACATATATTCAGGTACTTATTTTTGTATCAGGGGTAAAGGAGCTGCAGTGGGAATTGAACCCAGTTCCCCAGGATCAAAATCCACTGAACTAACCACTAGGCTACTCCTCCACATCACCACAATAGCTGTACTCAGTAAGAAAACTCTCTACCAAGGATGCTTTCTGAATTATTACTCACCATTTAGTGATTACTAATCTTGACTACTGCAACACCCTACTGAATAATTTATGGGTTTGCAGCTCATCTAAAATATGGCAGTTGTGTAACCACTTTGCTTCACTGCTTATATCGTACAGAGTAATGTAATGTAACTGAAAATATAGCCCGCCTTAACCATAAAGTTCAAAGCAGAGTACAAAAAATATAGGCTGTACAAGATTACAAAAGACATAGCCCTACAACATCATAAAACCCTGTAAATCCACGACACAGATTATTTGCTAATAAATATTAAGCAATGTAGCTATACAGAGAGAAAAGAAGAAAAGTCACCCAATTTTAGCTAAAAGTCTTAGAAGTGCTTTTACTAAAGGCTTGGTGCATGGTGACAGACTTGTCGTTCACCAATCCAGAGCTACCGCTGGGCTACTGCAGGAACCCGCTGGTAGTTCTCACCCCCGGTGCTAGAGTAATTTTTTAGATTTTTGTAGTGCCAGAACTTAACTGGTGGTTACCGCTGGGTTAGCGTGGGATCCCTTACAGCCATCTCAATGGGTGTCGGTGAGGGCTTCCCACCAAAATGGCCATGCGGTAAGTGGTTTACTTTTCCTCAAAAATGGCCAGCCGTTTACCCGCTGCAGTAAAGAGGGCCTCAGCACGCATCAAAAACGCACATTGATGCTAGCGCAGGGTCCCTTTCACCACAGCTTAGTAAAAGGGTCTCTTAGAGAACAACTGTATTTTTAAATGACATCTGAATTGCATGTAATTTGACATTTTCTTCATTTCATTCAGTAAAGCATTTCAAATTTGTGGAGCCTTATACATAAAGGGGTCCTTTTACTAAGCTGCATTAAAAAGTGGCCTGCAGTAGTGTGGACGCATTAAATCGGCATGTGCTCGGCCATTTTCCATTGTGGCTTGGAAAAAGGGCTTTTTAAAATAGGGGCAGTAAATGGCTGTGCGGCAAAATCAAAAGTAGCTTGCCACTATTTCCTGCCTGAGTCCTTACTGCCCCCCGTTGACCTAGCAGTAAGGCCTCACACGCCAGTGGCGATCCTAGGTCAGCTGCCACCCGGGGCGGATCGCCGCTGCGCACCCCCCCCCAGGTGCAGCGTCGTCCGTCTCCCCAGGGTGCAGCACGACACATCCCCCCCCCTGGCGCAATGACACCCCTCTCCCTGGCGCGTCAAGCCCCCCCCCCGGCGCAATGACACCCCCCTCCCTGGCACATCAAGCCCCCCCCCCGGGTGCATTCTTGGCTACTGGAGGGTGCAGAGAGCAGCCGCGCGCCTACCGGCTCCACTGGCTCCCTGCTCCCTCTGCCCCGGAACAGGAAGTAACCTGTTCCGGGGCAGAGGGAGCAGGGAACCAGCTGAGCTGACAGGCGCACGGCTGCTCTCTGCACCCTCCAGCAGCATGCACCTGGGGCGGACTGCCCCCACCGCCCCGCCCTTGCTACAGCACTGTCACACGCTACTTTGCAGTAATCAGGCACTGCCAATTGCCGCTGGGAACACCCCACAGTAGAAAACAGAAAATTATGTTCTCCCATGGGAAACAACACACGCCAACTTCAGAATTACAGTCGGGGGCCCGTGCTACCCCCGGCAGTACCCCGGGCTCATTTGACGCACGCCACCCACATATTAGTTCTACTGCTGCTTAGTAAAAAGGCCCCAAATGTATTATTCTGAGTTATCATTATTTCTTTCATGTCTACTAACACCATATGCTCTATAGAAAACTCAAGTGTTCACGGCATAATTTGCCTTACAGTTTCTTCTTTCAGACCTATAGAAGCAAAGTATATAGTGTTATGGTTCCCACCCTGTGGAAGGACCCCCCCCCCCCCTTTACCTCCACTTAGAGCACTCATTTCAGAAGTTTAAAACTGAGTGGAAGATATTTCTATTGCACGTCACCTCCAGCCCCTAAACCCTCTTGCACTAATGCAATATTCTACTTTGCTCCTTCTGGGTGAGAGGATCGGGATAAGGAGTCTATTGGACTGACTAACAGGAACCGCTCTTTACTCTTACTATCCCCGTTAACTAAGCTGCGGTAAAAAGTGGACTGCGCTACTTTGGACGCGTGAAATTAGCACCCAGTGGGCCATTTTTTTACCATTGTAGGTAAAAAGGCCTTTATTAACGGGGCAGTAAATGGCTGTGCACTAATATTAAAAGTAGCACACAGCTATTTACTGCCTGAGCCCTTAATGTCACATCTTTATTTATTTATTACATTTATATCCCACATTTTCACACCTATTTGTAGGCTCAATGTGGCTTACATAGTACAGGAGAGGTGTTTGCAGACTCCAGTGTAAACAAATATAAAGTGATGTTGTGGTAAGATAAAGTTCATGTGGCACAGCCACACTAGGGAATCGTACAACGGAAGAGTTGTGTTATGTCCATTACGTTCTTTAGCTTTGTTGTGTTGCAAAAATCAGGCATTTATGTTGGATTGGTAGGGTTTGCCTTTTTAAACAGGTTAGTTTTTAGTGTTTTCCGGAAGTTTAGGTGGTCGTTCGTAGTTTTCAAGGCTTTTGGTAATGCGTTCCACAGTTGTGTGCTTATGTAGGAAAAACTGGACGCTAGTTTCTAGTTGGTAGGTCGATCAAGAAGTCTGTCATGTATTCCAGAGCTTCACCGTAGATAATTTTGTGAACCAGAGTGCAGATTTTGAAAGCAATGCGTTCTTTGATTGGGAGCCAGTGTAGTTTTTCGCGGAGGGGTTTTGTGCTTTCAAATTGCATTTTTCCAAAGATAAGCCTAGCTGCTATGTTTTGAGCGGTCTGAAGTTTCTTTAAGGTTTGTTCTTTGCATCCCGCATAATGTTTACTTGGTGGTAAGGGCTCACACGCTACTTCTGTGGTAATTAGACAACATGCATTAATGTGGCTGCGTTATTGATTACCGCCAGGCACCCCCCCCCTGCGGTAGAAAATAGAAAATTATTTTCTGGTGCGGGAAACAGCGCACACTAACTTCAAAATCACTGCAGGGCACCCACGCTAAACCAGCGGTAGTGTCAATTTAGCGCACGCTACCCTGCACGTTAGCCATACCATGGCTTAGTAAAAGGGCCCCTAAAAGATTGTATTTTCTTTTTTCCTGTCTTAGCTTCATTTTATTTTAATGACATGTAAACTGCTCAGAAAGTCTTGAGTGTTACATCTAGTACTATTAAACCTGAAGCTTGAATAGGAATGACTCCCTATATATTCCCCCTCCCTCGCTACAAAGGTGCTTGAACCGAGAATTCAATCTCCATTCAGTTACAAGCTTATCAAACATAATCAGTATCACTAATGATGATTTCCTGCTGTTCCCAGACTAGCTTCCTCCCAAAAACCCACTTCCACATGCTCTTCCAATACACCTGACTGTTAACCAGCAGCAGTGACTTCTGTTTCAGGATTGAACCTCCCTTTCACTTGGCCAGGGCACCTGAATTCTGGTCTAAAGTATCCTGTGCTTTTCTAGCTGACCCCCAGATCCCCCCAACCCTGTCCTGCACATCCTTTTTCCCAACTGAAGTTCAACCAGTATACATAGAAAACAATAGCAACGGCTTCAGTTCTGGAGCTTTCCTGGCCAGGAATCTGATTTTGATTGTGTCCAGCGCTAGATGTGAACCCTGGTCTCCAAATTTCTTCAAGGGTGGATCTCCATAGTAGCTGCCGATAACCTTTTTTTATCTTTTAGTTTATTTTGAGATGGTAAACCACTTTGATACTAATAGCGGTATAACAAGTACTAAATAAGCCATATTAGTTTAGCCAGTGGAGTTCTATCGAATTTGAACCCAGGAGTGATAAAACAGTAGAGCTAACCTTCCCTCTGAAATCCTGCAAAAGTCAGACTACCCCAAATGAGACGGTCACAGGTCCTTATCTTTCAAACCGTGGTGCTCCTGGCATTTCTAGGAAACTAATGGCTGTAGTGGCACTTGTAAACTTTGGTAGTTATAAGGGCCACGTTGCCCATGGCCACAGGTGCAGCATCCCCTGTGGCAGCTGCCACCATTCTGCTAACAGGTCTTTTTGTTTGTTCTCATGGGAGACAGGGCCGGAGCAGGAGAAAGGTGCCTGGCTGGGGATGCAGGCAGCAGTTTTGTCAGCACTCTGCTTCACAGGAGCCTTTTCAGTCTCTTTTCTCTCCAGGGTTTTGGTGAATAATCTGGCAGGAACATGCAAGACTTGAAAAGAGGAGGGTTCCCCCCCCCCCCCCCTACCAACCAAACAAAGCAACAGAAAAGAAAGACTGAGAGAAATGGAGTCTGATTAAATGAGAAGGCGTGAGAGAGATACAGGCATTATCCAGGGAGGGGGCTGGGGTTGAGAGAGGGTAAGACAGTAGACACCATGAAACCTGCATTAACTTTAAATTAAATCCAGCAGAGATTCTGCAACACTTTAACATGATGTGGCTTCTCTGTATTCCATCTTTAAAAACACTCAAGAGGGTGGTCACAGTGCTTAAATTATAGTGCGGGGGGGGGGGGGGGGGGGGATTAAGAAGGAATTGTACTGCTACAGTCTTATGGCAGTCTCTTCACAATGTAGTAAATTGGCCAAAAATAACATTGAAAACTCAGTAAACTGTGAGCTCTCTCCTTCAGTCAAATAAAATTATTTCCCTCCAGGTGACCTGTTTTAGATTTTTCTTTATGCTTAAGTCTGAAAGCTATCATACAATTGTAGGTTTGAATTGTTAGAAGTCAACAACATGTCTCCAAATTTTTCAGGAGCAGCGAACCATGCCCTCCAATGGTTGGCAGAAAGGGGCGAGAGTACCAACTATCAGGCTTTCATTTTCAGTCCTACAGTGTAGCTCCTATAATCAGTTAATTTTTTAAAAAAATTTGTATTTTCTCTAGTCGCATCCATTGGAAAGAAAATAAGAGATACCAGAGAGCGTAAAATGGAGTCGGAATGAAAACAGAGGACAGAGAAATGAAATGGGGAGGGGGGAGGGGAGAGAGAGAGAGACAGAGGCAGAAAAAAGAAATGAGAAGAAAAGGAGAAAGATAAAAGCAAAAAATCTGAGCTGGCTGAGGAGAATGGGAAGTGGAGAGGTAACATGAATGAAAGTCTGTGTGCTCTGGTTCTTATTTTTAAGCAGCAGGTGTAGACCTATTTACTGTCTCTCCTTGCCTGTATGAAGAAAGCTTGTTTTCTTGTTTGTTTTTTTCCCCTCTTTTCGGTACTATGTGGATTCTCATCTAGGAACAGAAAACAGACATGATCTGAACCGGTCTGGCTATCCCAGTCCTTAGAAGAAATTGAGTGCAAGTTGCCACAGCTTTTCCTGGGGTGGAAGAAACCAGGGATCACCAGACTTCAGCACCTCCTAACCAGACTTGGAGGGTGGGGTGGGGGTCACTTACAGCTCTTTTAAGGGACATACAGCAGGTGCACAGGATGTTATTTGTGTACTGAAGTTGAGAGGACTGGGACGGGGCAACAAATGCTCAGGTAGTGCAAAGGGAGAGAAGACAAAAACAAAAACGAGCAAACAGACAAGGATAGAGAAAATGGCCCCATTTTGTAATTTATAAACACTGGATTTAACTATGGCACACAACTGCATCTACACACGTGGAATATTCGCAGTATAGGAGCTTTCTTTAGTTAATGGCAATATGGTATATCATTAAATAATATCAATTCTTTCGACATCTGACCAAAGCGTTTTCCTTGAAGTATCTCTCCAGCCATCAGTAGGAGCAACAATAGGTCTTTTAATACTAGTCAACTTGTAGTGATCTTTCTGGACGCAGTTTCTCTATCTGCTTTTGTGATTTCTCTGTCACACACACACACACCCAGTACGGAGAGTCTGCTAAACGCCTCAACGTGTAACTGACTAAAGGAAAGAGACTATTGCAGTCTTTTTACAATTTACCTAACAGGAGTAGCAAGTGAAGCTTCCAGAGACAGGGGCTTACAAAGCAATTCGTCTAGAGGGATAGAGGGAGGAAGAGTAGCAAACAAAGGGAGGAAGACTAAGTCGAAAATAGAAAAACCAGGGGCAGAACTTTGGCTTGGTGAAAGGATGGAGGGGTCTAGGATTAGCCAGGGAGGGAGCTGACTTTTTCCCTTAGGGTGACATTAGCTTTTAGTGGGACACATCGATGGGATGATCAGAAAGAGGCAGGAGAATGAAGGGTCAAAACAAGGGGGTGCATTCGGGAGCTATTTAATCTCTGCTATACCAGGGCTTCCTTTCCATTTGTTCTTCTGTCCTTTCAGGGGACCATGAGGGTTGAAGGAAGAGGAATATTCTACCACCCCCTCTCCCCTCAATGTTCGAAATACTGTTCAAACGGACAATCCATTGTACGTACAATCTAAGAGAATATTAGAGCTACCCAGCCAAATATTAACTTTACTAGTCGGGGCTGATGAGGTGGGGGTGCCACTGACCTTTTTCATTTCTTTGAAGCTCAATGTGGCCAGCGCTCACATTCACAAATGCTAAGGATTAGCCAGAGACGTGAAACATTTTCCCCACAGTCACAACATCTTTGGTCTCCAGAAGGTAACTATCTGAGAACTGATAGCGAAAGCGATCGGAACCGGCAGAATAAAAGCGATCTTACCTGTTTTACAATTGATCAGCTCTTCAGGGCTCTTTCTCCAGGCAGGTGCTAGATGAGGATGGAGTGTGTGTAAGAGAGAGAGAGAGAGAGAGAGCGCGATCCCAGTTTGAGGTCTGTTCTCCCTCCGGCTTGTATCAGTGGAGCGCAGCCCCCCCCCCCCCCCCCCCCCCCGCTCTTTCTTACAGACTGGTGTCTCTCTCCTCCACTGCCACCTTACCACCTCCCCTTCTTTGCTCTAATCCGCTCTGCTCTCAGTGACTGCAGAGCCCTGGATGGACAGTGTAACATTCCATTCAGGCTTATAAGAAGAACAAAGCCCTGGCCTGGTATGAACGCCCAGCCAGCCAATAAGAAGCCAGAACCGGGATGAAAAAGAACTTCACCTGAGCTGTCTCTTCCTTCTCTGCTACCAGGGGGTCGGGGCAGGGGGAGGCATGGGGGATGCTTTGTAGAAAGCCAGAGAGAATGGAGAGTGTAATCAGTGCAGGCTGAATAGCCTGGTGAACAGAAATCCCACAAACGCCACCCCATTCCTTTTCATAATGGATACCAACCAGGACCAGTCATTTCTGCCTATTCCTCTTTCCAATCTCTCTCAGCCTGGGAGGTTGATATGATAATGGAACAAGCTGGCTAGACTGGGTTATTACTGTGGTAACCAAGCATTAGGGTGAGGAGTGGAGTGCAGGAAGATTAATGCATATGTGTATTTATTGAGGGGTGGAGGAGGCATAGTGAATTGAAGGGGGCCCCAGACAAAAGCAGTGCAGGGAGGGAAAAAAACTATTAACATCCCCAGGAGTTTTTTTTTTTTTTCATGCACAGTCATGGGCCACAAAGAACCGGCCTGCCTGGTGGCCAGGAAGAGAAAGCCAGTGAAAAGCTTTTCAGCCACTGGAATCCTGCTGTAAATGTCAGCAGACTCTTTTATACAAAACTCTCTTTTCTGTTAGCTTAGCTCCTAGCAGGGAGGAGAGAGAGGGAGAGAGAGAGAGAGAGAGAGAGAGAGAGAGAGAGAGCTTCTTCACTGCTGTCCTAATCACTTTCGGAAATGAAAATGGCTGTGAGAAAATTTACCTTGCTGAGTTTTAAAAAAAGGTGTGAATAAGTTCCTGGAGTAGAGAAATAGCCTAATGGTTAGAAAAGTAGGTTAAGAACAAAGAGAGCCCAGTTCAAGTCTCACTATGGCACCTTATGGTCTTGGGCAAGTCACTTAACCCTCCATTGCTTTAGATTTAAACCTAGACTATAAATCCTCTAGAGACAGAAAAATACCTGCTGTACAAGAATGCAACTCACCTTAAACTTCAGAAATGTGTGAGCTGAATCCAAAAAGTCAATAAACTGTTATTTAGATGCATCTGGGAAAAGCCACTGCTGATTCTTGGGGATACGTAGCCAAGCATTTGTGATCAGGATTGGCCACTGTTGGAAACAAGATACTGAGCTGGTGTGACCCAGCATGGCAATTTTTATGTTCTCTAAGATCAATCAAGAAAAATGAAAATGCACCAGGCTTTACTTTGCTACAAGCACTGGTCATGCCTCAGAAGGGACAAACAGAGGGAGTGGGAATCCCATTATTTCATAGTGATATCACTGACTAGCCAAACTGGCCACCACAATGCTCCTGATCAAAGCTACGGTTTCATACATACAGTAGGGTATAATGAAGACTGGCTCAGCTGTCACTATTATCATTTGATAACTGCAGATGCCCACCTTTCCAAACTTCAAGTGTCTTCAGGGATACTTCGATTATAATGATCATCTTGCCTATCTCAAAATTAGAAACCCTTAAGGTGGACCAGGGGAGGTTGACCACAAATGAGGAGGAGGGATCGTAGCAATCAGCATTACAGTTGATCAGCTAAGGGTAGTAGGAAATGGCCATAGGCAAAAGAATGGTGTGAGTCACAGGGACACAAAAAAAAAAGTGGAAAAGAAACCACCTTCAAGAGATCAATCCAAACACCAGGGTAAGATGCTCCCAAATCAAAACTTTATTTGGACCCTACATGGTCCGTGTTTCAGCTTTTGAAAGCCTTCATCAGGGGTCTAAACAACATAATAATTAAATTTAATACATAGATATAAAATCAGAACAAACGAAATATATATAAAAACACTGTAATTCAATTAATGAAATTTTTTTTAATTAAATAAAAGAAAATATAATGTGACTATTATAATAATAATACTATTAATACATCATCATCGGTTAAGCAAACGAACACTACAGATAATAAGAGATAGAAATAAAAATAGAAAGAACTCTGTAGCAAAACATACCTCAAAAAAGATAACATTATCCATCCTTGACATAAATAAATTATATGTTCATACATAATAATAGATTGATAAATTAACAGAGCGTGTTACAGAGCAATAATATTGAAATAATATAATAGAATGATCTTATATAACATTCTTAATTATAGGTACAATAGTATTTCATAAGGATCAGATTATTACATTTGTTGATACATAAAACTATAATAAAATAGCAAACATGAAAAATGAGCATACCGATCAGTGAGTGCACAATTGTATACTGATTGACGGTGGAGCGCATGAGCAAATATCTCTGTAAAAGAACATCAAAAATATTGATAAATGAAAATAAAAATAAAAACCAAAAAGGTGAAATAAAAATGAAAGAAAAATAAGGATTAAAATACAAAAGGAAAGCTAAAAGATAGAATATAATAAATGTAAAATAAAACGTCTTGTCCAAAAACAAAACCTATCATGACGTGAGTTAGCCAGTATCGTGGAAAATAAGTGGAGTAGAACAACACCAAATTTCGAGTTTCAAAAGCCAAAGAATGTGTATACCTAAAGCAATAAATATGTTTTGCTATAGAGTTCTTTCTATTTTCTATTTTTATTTCTATCTCTTATTATCTGTAGTGTTCGTTTGCTTAACCGATGATGATGTATTAATAGTATTATTATTATAATAGTCACATTATATTTTCATTTATTTAATTAAAAAAAATTTCATTAATTGAATTACATTGCTTTTATACCTGTTTTTATATTTCGTTTGTTCAGATTTTATATCTATGTATTAAATTTAATTATTATATATGTTGTTTTGTAGACCCCTGATGAAGGCTTTCTAAAGCCGAAACACGGACCGTGTAAGGTCCAAATAAAGTTTTGATTTGGGAGCATCTTACCCTGGTGTTTGGATTGATCCCTTGAAGTTGGTTTCTCTTCCACTTTTTTTGTGTTGTTGTATTATTTATGGAAATTGTGAACCCCTTTTGGTTTTTTGCGGTTGTGAGTCACAGGGGCCATGGCCCCAACATGAGAAACTCCCAAGGTAATTAAAAAAATGGATAGGAGGCTATATACTGGTGTGGATTGGGAACTGGTTAAAAAGGAGAGTTAAATTGCCAATTTTCTCAATGGAGGAAATCAAATAATGGAGGGATCTTTTATGGGATTGATGCTTTTTAACATGTTTATAAGTGATCTGAAAATGGGAACTGAGTGAAGTGATTACATTTGCTGGTGAGAAAATATTATTCAAAGTTGTAAATCACATCTAGATTGTGAGAAATTGCAGGGGGACCTTGCAAGACTGGAAGATTGGGAATCCAAATGACAGATGAAATTTAATGCAAGTGCAAAGGGATGCACATAGGGATAAATAACCCTAATTATAGCTACACAATGCTAGGTTCTACATTAGGAACTGCTGCCCAGGAAAAGGATCTAAGTGTCATAAAACTTTAATGTGAACAAGTGCAAAGTGATACACGTAGGGATGAATGACCTAATTATAGGTACACAATGCTAGGTTCTACATGAGGAGTCACCACCCAAGAAAAGGATCTAGGCCTTATTGCAGACCATGAGCTAAAAGCTTCTTCTTAGTTTGCTTGCTGCGATGACCAAAACACCAAACAGAATGTTAGGAATTATTAAGAAAGGAATAGAGAATAAAACAAAGAATATCATAATACCTCTGTATCAATCAATGGTGAAACTCCACCTTGAGTATTGTGTGCAATTCTGGTCACAGCATCTCAAAAAAGATGTGGTGGAATTAGAGAAAGTACAGAGATCAAAATGATAAAGGGGATGGAATGATTCTCATATGAGGAAAGGCTTAGGGGCTCTTCAGCTTGGAGAAGAGATGGCTAAGGGGAGATATGCCTGGAATAGACTTCCTGAGCCGGTACGTCAAACTTCATCTCTGGCCGTCTTCAAATCTAAGCTAAAAGCCCACCATTTTGATGCTGCTTTTAACTCCTAGCCCTTGTTCACTTGTTCAGAACCCTTATTTTATCATCCTCACTTTAATATTTCCCTTATGTCTTATTTGTCCTGTTTGTCTGTTCTAATTAGATTGTAAGCTCTGTCGAGCAAGGACTGTCTCTTCATGTTCAAGTGTACAGCGCTGCATACGTCTAGTAGCGCTATAGAAATGATAAGTAGTAGTAGTAGATATGATAGAGGTTTATAAAAATCCAGAGTGGAGTGGAGTGGGGAAATGTGATTTGACTGTATTCTCTTTCGAAAAGTAGAAAGACTAGGAGATGGGTTATGAAGTCACAAAGTAGTACATTTAAAACAAATCAGAGAAAATATTTTTTCACTCAGCGCATGGTTAGACTCTAGAAATCATTGCCAGAGGATGTAGTAAGAGCAGTTACCATTGCTGGGTTTAAAAAAGGGTTGAACAAATTCCTGGAGGTAAAGTCTTTAATCTGTGATTAAGGTAGGCCTGAGAAAAGATGTTGCTTATCTCAGGGGACAACTAGACTGGAATCTTGCTACCTTATGGGATTCTGCCAGGTTCTGCAGACCTGCATTGGCTACTGATAGCATTGGCCACCGATAGCAAGAGGATACTGGGCTTGATGGAACTTTGCCCTGATCCAGTATATCAGGTCTTATGCTCTTATGTTCTGTTCCCCTGTGTAAATGATATCATCATTGGAGCCTTCTCTTCTCAGGTAGCATTTCATTTGTTAAGAAAAATGGATCAGTCGCTCCCATGCCTGATTTTTCAGATGAGCTGAGTCAGCCTTGTTTCAGACTTCATATCTATGGAGTCTCTGTGCTTATCTCACATTTTCCAGAATTCTCTTTCTGCCTTTACCTTTACTAGTTCCACTGACAGACTGTCCCATGCATCCATCAGCCTCTCTATATAGAAATATTTCCTTATGTTATTCCCAGGTCTACCCTCTTTGAGCTGTATATTATGACCTTATTTTCTAAAACTTTCTTTTCCTTTAAAAAGTGCTTTGAAATCATGGTGCAAATTTTGTAAGCTGTATTCTTGGACTGAAAGGTCTGAGGGGATAAGGATGAGGCATCTATTGGAGATTCCAAGAATAAATATTGGGTTTGCAAAACTAGAGAAGCAGATCCCAATACGGACAGTTTGAACATTGCTCCAAGACTTAAACTAACTAGAAATTAGTCAGGATTGGAGGATTTTGTGTAATCTTCCTGTGTATTTTATAGCTTGTTTCTTTATCATGTTTTATTTATTGTATTATACAGTGTGCAATTTTTGTTACTAATTGTGTCTCACTTTGAACACCTTAGTTTAAAGGTGAACTATTTGAAACAAACAAATACAATCCATGTTTTTAGTAGGATGAGAAAGTCCTGGTGATAAAATTGAATTTAAATACCATCCTATAGAAATTTGCTACTAAAGAAGTACCAGTAGCCCTAGACAAAAGCTTGTCTGGTTAATAAGTCTGGACCGCCATGAGAAACTGGATGAGGCCACTGAATAAGTTCACTCTAAACCACTTGAAAAATGTGATGGATCTCGCTGCCTATTCATTAACCCCAGTGAACTGATGAAGTATTGTATAACCAAGGAGAAAATGAAGTATCCGCTGTAGAGCCACAAGCCCGTCCCTATGGTCCTGAATGGTGAAAAGCACCTACTTGGTCAGCAAAACAATTCCTCAGCTCAGTCATGGCCCTTCTTTTAATTTAAAAGGAGAGAAGAAAAGTGGGAACAAAAAACCACGGATTCCAGAGACTGGAGTACACAATATCTTGATGCAAAACAAAGTTAATGAGAAATCAAAAACGACTCGACACAACGCTGTGTTTCGGCCAGAGGGCCTGTATCAGGAGTCTGAAACAATACATATATATATGTGTGCATTACATCCTTCATAAGTTGTAAACAATGACAAAATAATAGAATAATAAAAAAATAAGTAAATAATTTAAAAAAAATGATGAAATGATAAATTGTTTATATCTGGATATTAAGCCCATAAATAATTTGAAGAAGGGTAAAGTGTACACTAAATTGTAAATGTTAAATGGACTTAACTAATAAAAATATGTGTATGGAGAAACTAAATAAAACAACAGTAAGAGAGGTTACTGACCTGTGTACAAAGTACGGATCACAGGAGAAAGTCATAAGAACCAAAAACGAATCCAAGATGGTCTATTGAAAGACAGAAATAATGGGAGTGTGCTAATTAAAAGGATAAAAATAATAAATATAAAGAAAAATAATATATGTATATATACTCACACATGCATATATATACACACATAAGTTCAAGTTGCAAGCTCCCAAGCAAAATTGTGCAGAGCTCCCCCACAGCCGCATGAGGCAAGGGAAACCACAACTCACCTCCCTGGTAGCTAGGTAAAGCTTAAGGCACACGTCTACTGAGGCTGATGGAAGATGAGCGTGGCAAACATTGAAATTGCCTCCAACCTAGTGGGCCGATGCTCAAATTCTAGCATGGGAGACAATGTGCATGCCAAAGATTAGCGCAAATAGTAGGCAAATGTAGTCAAATGATGTTAATGAGGTAATTTCCTATTCCCCCCCCAACAGTGGTGTAGCCACAGGTGGGCTTGGGTGGGCCAGGGCCCACCCATTTATGGCTCAGGCCCACCCAACAGTAGCACACGTTTAGTGGTAACTGGTGGGAATCCTAAGCTCCGCCAGCTGAAGATTTTCCCCTAATGGTAACGAAAACACTACTCTCCATGACACCGGCACATGCGCATGCTCAGTTTTCAGTGAATGCCTGCTGCCAAGGTGGAAAGAAGCGTTTTCCCCACCAGCTGAGATATAAAAATTTTTGACGGGGGGGGGGGGGGGGGGGGGGGGGGAGAACACTTGGTGCCCACCCAATTCTTGCCTAGGCCCACCCAAAATCTGTTGTCTGGCTACGCCCCTGCCCCCCAATGCTCAGAGAACAATCCACAAAACAAAGCCGCCCTTCCCGCTGAAAACCTAATGCCAGCGAGAGCAGGTGCTAGGGTATTTGAAGAGAGGATTTCTTATGATTCTTTCTTTAAAACTTGCTGTTTTTTTAAATTTAATTTGGAAGCAGAAGGAAGTCCGTGCAAGCCCCTAAGCACTGGTAGTGAGAGATGAACGTGTGTGAGTCAGAGCAAACCCGAAAGTGAAAGCACCCATTGGTGCCTATTTCCTGGGCTTAAATATAAAAAACAAATATTAAAAAGTTGATATTTAAAGGTGCAGAAACAGGCACTAATGTGTACTTCACTTTTAGCTTTGCCTGGCACATGCGCACAAGAGCTGAGCTTATTATGAAACTCTTCTGCAAATACGCCAAGCATCTTCCTCTTTGCTTTTACTTTCACAGCACACATATAATTTGAATACCATTTCCATTGAGCGTAGGTGAGCTCCTTTTCTGCACTGATCCGGCAGTAGGGGCTCTGCACTGTTGGCTTTACAGCAGGAGTTCAGAGTATCGGCCCACGAGTTGCTGTGCTTCCTCCTAACTTTTTTCAATGGACAAAAAAAGTGAGGAGAGTTCGAAGAGGAAATCAGGAAGTCTTTAATAAAAAATGAAAATGAAAATTCAATACAAGAATATAACAAATGAACAATAGTGACATGTGATAACCACATTTCTCTTGGTTTATCCACCAGCCACAACACAAGAGGTACATTTGTTTTGTATACACATTCATTCTTGAACACGTTATGGTATCAGTTAGGACTGATATCAATTTGTATACACATGTTCTTGGTTTATTCATTGCGTTGCCATCACAAGAATTGAAGCATTTTTGTGCACAGTTTAGGGTTGAGTGTGTTCTTTACATCTGTGCCACAATTTTTGTATGAAACATTAGTACATGGCCATTAAAATGGAAAATCAGTCATTTTCTGGTCTCAGCAAAATGTGGCCCTTAGCACGTGGGAAAGACCCAGGTAAGTTTGTGTTAAAGTCACTTTTTGCAAGAAGATTAATGCATATGTGAATTTAGTGAGGGGTGGAGCCATAGCTTTTTAAAAAGGCCCCTAAGCAAATAGTATGAAAAATGTTGCACACAGAAAATACGAGAAACATGGGTTAGCAACAGCTATAGTTTGGGCGCAGAAAAAAAGTTGTTGACGTATATGCACATGTGATGAAATGCTATTCTTAAAAAATATTATTTATCAAAATTTTTACAATATATACAAGTAAAGAAATACTTGTTCCAGAAAACAGGGTTAAGATTAGTATCCAGAAATCTAAAGGTCAAATAAACTACAATTAATAATAAATTTAAGATTTCTACTAAACTATTTCTCCCCTCAGTCACCAAGAAGAAGGGAGGACCCCAGAAATACTGAGAGGTTGCAAATCAATAATAAAGAACTATTCTCCAAAGAAATATACGCCATGCAAGTCGATTACAAACTCCCATATTTTCAATGACTGCTGGTTAACATTTACAGAAGGAGACAATGCTAGCTGATTTGGAAACGTATTATCAAGAAAAGACTGCAATTGTTTGGGGTTGTAAAATACATATCTCACATTCCACAGGAAATTCTGTGCATAAATATTACTGTTGGTGCTTGAAAAAATTGTCTCAGCACTTGGCATTGCATGTATGGGAACACTATTTTGTACATCAACTGCAGTCCAGTGCTTTACTGTTATTGGCCGTGGCGCCTCCCTCTCAGCATCTCATCCTCTGCCATTTCAACAAATCCTTTAGGCTTTCAGAAGGAAGAAGAAACAGACACGAAATCCCCATTAATACCAGCCACAGAAGAATGAGCTAACTTGTCACTTCTCCTCAGACCTGGAGTTAAAATGTCACCACTAAAAAACTCTATCCTTGACCTGCAGGTATTTTGTCCACTCGTTTGCATCTGTTTTTAATAGCTAATACCTTCATTACCATAGGATATCAATCAGCTGTGTGGAGGAGTAGCCTAATGGCTAGTGTAGTGGACTGAGAACCTGGGAAAGTGGGTTTAATTCACACCTCAGCTCCTGGTCACCCTGGGTAAGGGCCCCTTTTACCAAGCTGTGGAGAAAGGGGGCCTGCACTGGCTTTGGCGTGTGTTTTTCATGTGCTCCGAGGCCCCCTTTTACTGCAGCAGGCAATAGGAAAGTCTCTCCTTCCTGCAGGAAATGGTCGTACAGCAAGTAAAGCACTTGCCTTGCAGCCATTTCAGGAGGGAGCCCTTAACACCACCCATTGAGGTGGCTGTGAGGGCTCCCACGCCAACCTGGCAGTAACCAAGCAGTGTGCAGCACTGCCCGTTTACCATCGGGTAAATTCTGGCACTGCAAAAATAAATATATTTTTGTAACGCCAGATATGACGGCATGCTAGGGCTGGGAAGTACTGCTGGGCTGCTGTGGTAGCCCGGTGGTACCTCCTGTTTAGCGAGCAGTAAGCCCGCGTTGGGCTTACCACTGCTTAGTAAAAGGGTCCCTTAACCCTCTATTGCCCCAGGTAGAAAAATTAGATTGTGAGCCCACTAGGGACAAAGAAAGTACTTGTAGTCAATAAAAAATAATGTAAGCCACGTGTAATTAAACTCTGAAATTCGTTGCCAGAGAATGTGGTAAAGGTGGTTAGCTTAGCGGAGTTTTAAAAAGATTTGGACGGCTTCCTAAAGGAAAAGTCCATAGACTGTTATTAAATGGACTTGGGGAAAATCCACTATTTCTGGGATAAGCAGTATAAAATGTTTTGTACATTTTTGGGATCTTGCCGGGTATTTGTGACCTGGATTGGCCACTGTTGGAAACAGGATGCTGGGCTCGATGGACCTTTGGTCTTTCTCAGTATGGCAATACTTAAGTACTTATGTACTTATGATTATACCACAGAAAGACAGTATATCAAATCCCATTATTCCTTACACTGATATCTGCTTTTGCACAAAACTGGAGGAGTAGCCTAGTGGTTAGTGCAGTGGACTTTGATCCTAGGGAACTGGGCTTGATGCCCACTACAATTTCTTGTGACTCTGGGTAAGTCACTTAACCCTTCAATGCCCCAGGTACAAATAAGTACCTGTATACACTATATAAACTGCTTTGAATATAGTTGCAAAAAACACAGAAAGGCAGTATATCAAGTTCCCTTTCCCCTTCCCTTTTAGCACTGGGCAGTCACAGTAATGTGGAAAACTGTACACAGAAGCTGTGCTAAGCTGTGAGCAAAGCCTCCCACAATGTATTACATCAGCCGCAGTATGTGCTATGCTTTCTCTCCACCTCTGGGCCCAAATGTGCCCATGCTTTCTTGGCTTATTCTCTTATTTTAAATAGTAAACATACTAAATATGCATTTATAAAAAGGGTTGTTTAAGGAAAACAACTAGTCATCAACTAAACATAAATGTACTGCCTGGTAGGTTTTCTCAAAAAGTCTGCTTCCTAAGGAGCTCTCAGAAACAAGTGGTACTTAACGTAACCATCGGAAGGAGTATGTGGCATTACTTTCTTATTATTATCTTTCCCCAGCTCTGCCCTGTTAACAAAGTGGTTGATTTACAGTGCTGGTTAACTGGAAAGGAGATGTTCCTACCTACTTAACTAGCGCTAACTGGGTCCTTACAGGGTATTCAGCAGCACATAACCAGATACTGCTGTTGCATATCGTGTCTGACCACCATAGCACCATACAGTTAGTGTCAAAAGGTCAAGGGGTAGAGTCATGGAAAAGCCAGGAATTACCACAGCACCGCCGATAATCAGCGGCAGTACCCATATAACTATCCAGTTAATGTAGGGGCCCTTTTACTAAGGTGTTGATGCACGGCAATGGGCTTGCCGCATGCCAATCTAAAACTACCGCCTCCAGGAGCCTGGCAGTAGTTCCCACCTCCAGCATGTGCCATTTCCGGTGCTACAAAAATAATTTCTATTTTTGTAGCACCAGTGCTTATCCAGCGGTAATTAGGCAGCACCATGCACTGCCTGGTTACCACTGGGTTAGTGCAGGAGCCCTTACCACCACCTCAATGGGTGGCAGTAAGTGCTCCCCCCCCCCGAAATGGCCATGCGGTAAGTGGTTGACTTACTACATGGCCATTTCTTTTTGAGAAAAAAGACAAGCTGCTGAGGTAAAAGGAGGCTTTAGCATGCTGACAATAGTGCAGGCCCCCTTTTACCACAGCTTAGTTAAAGGGCCCCCTTAGGACAGAAAAAAAAGGCTAACCAGGTATCTATTCAGGTACCGCCTCTGAATATTGGTGATATCCAGTGGCAGGCCCACTGAGTACCCAAATATTCTGTGCCATTACCTGGATAGGAGCCAGCAGAGCCAGCCTTAAGCAGGGGCAAAAGGGAGGCCGCACAGGGCCCGGTGCTTGTAGGGGATCCCATAGGTGTAGAGAGGGGCATTTCCCCTCTCCTGAATTTCTTAGCCACTGCTGCTATTGTCCTCTGCCCAGAGGCATCTCTCCCTTTGCCACCCACCCGCTTCCACAGTTTGGTTTTGGAGCTGGCTGTAGGTAGTGTATCAGTGCTATACTTAAGGGATCTCCATTGATCCAAACTGGTGTAATGAGCTAACAATAAATAGCAATTTCACCAGTATTTATTTCTATGACATGTAATAATTTTTTTTTAAATTTTTTATATATGCAGTGCTCAGAAATTGCTCGTGTGCCTTTTGCCATATGTTGTGCACATGGCCTGCAGCATCCAACCATCATTGCACTGTTCCTACCCTCCTCCTATTTATGAAATGACCATAGTCTGTTGCAAATGTAACTACTATCTAGTAGTAAAAAAGGCCACTTATCTGTAGGTCTCCTGGTGATAGGGGTAGGATCAGTGTTTGCTGCTGTCGAGGCCTTCACCTTTGTGCTAAAGTGAAATTAAAATTCTCAACGGGAATAATGATGAATTGAGATGGAGGGTCCTTAATTTGAACCTCTGCTGCTGCTCACATGTTTTCCTTTCTGTGAATTTTTATTCTTTTAAGACTTTGCAGGTGATAGACAATGAAATTATTACCAATGAAGCCAAAGATGTGCTATGTAGAAGCAATACTATCTCAACACTGCTACCTTAATGAGGACAATTCAAGAGATACCACCAGGATAAAGCTGAAATATCTGTACTGGGACAAATAAAGATGATAATGCCTCAGTGATAGCACCAACCATGCCAGACAGATAGAGCCAGGAATTAATTTATTTGACATAATCCCAATGATCGTGCTATAATAAAATGTGAGTAAAAATCCATGATCGTGTTTAGCACTAATTTTTATTTACTCATGCTTTTAAAAATGTCAGATGCAGTAAGCTAATGATATGGTAATACTATCCTGCTTATAATTGAAAGAGGAAAACGCCTATATTGCGACCCAAATCGGGAGATGGGCGTCTTTCTCCCGTGGGTGCCCAAATCGGTATAATCAAAAGCCGATTTTTGGCGTTTCCAACTGCAATCCGTCGCGGAAATGGGTAAAGTTGATGGGGGCGTGTCGGAGGCATGGTGAAGGTGGAACTGGGGCGTGGTTATCGGCCGAGGAGAGAGAGGTGTCTTTAGCTGATAATCGAAAAAAAAGGCGTTTTTACCGCGATTTTGGGTCACTTTTTTTGGACCCTTTATTTTCACGAACAAGTCCCAAAAAAGTGCCCCAACTGACCAGATGACCACTGGAGGGAATCAGGGATGACCTCCCCGGACTCCCCCAGTGGTCACTAACCCTCTCCCACCAAAAAAAACCCACTTTAAAAACTTTTTTTCCAGCCTCTATGCCAGCCTCAAATGCGGTACCCACCTCCATGACAGCAGAATGTGTTCTATCCTGTGACAGCCTTTCCCTGGTTCTGATGTGGCTCTCGGGTGCATGTTTACATTAGCGCATAGCCATTAGCGTGTGAGTCCCTATCGCCACCTATTTGTAGGCTGTAGGGACTTGCGTACTAAACCTGCACTAATCGGTTTAGGCCAAATTTTATAAATGGCGTCTTAAATATTGGTGCTGAAAAACCATGCAGTTAGCAAGATTCTATAAACTAAGCCTAAAGTTAGGTGTAGTTTATAGCATATACGCACGCACCATTCTTGTAGCTAAAATTCGGGCGCACCCATTTAGGCCACCTAAAACCAGGCCTAAATACCTGCGCCTAAACTAGGCGCAGATCATAACACTGTGCATAGTTTTTTGAAACACCCACAACTCGCCCATTCCATGCCCATGGAGGAGGGACAAGGCTGATTAGGAAGAGGGAACATAGTTAAGGATATAAAGAGGATACACTAGCAGAACAGAAGGAATACTCCACCATATTTCAGGATTACAAATCTGTACTAAGGAAGCATTATGGGGAGTCACTAATAGAAAAGCAAAGCAGTGGATGTCTGCTGGCAGGATGACTCACATAGGAACAGAGAAAAATGAAGGCAGATAAAGACCATAGGGTCTATCCAGAGTGCCCATCCATACCATCCATTGTCTGTTCCTCTCCCTTAGAGATCCTATGTGCTTGTTCCATGCTTTCTTGAATTCAGATACAGTTTTTGTCTCCACCACTTCCACCAGGATGCTGTTCCACAAATTCACCACCCTTTCCATGAAGAAGTATTTCCTTAGGTTACTCCTGAGTCTGTCCACTTTCACCTTCATCCTATGCCCCTCTTTCCAGAGCTTCATTTTCAGTTGAAAAAGACTCACCTCCTCTGCATTTATGCCATGGAGGTATTTGAATGTCTGTATCATATCTCCATTCTCTTGCCAAATATTGAAGGCATCAAGCAAGCACCCAGGCCAGAAAGGAGCCTTCTGCCACTTACTGTAAGTTCATCTGGGGTGCCACCTCAGAGTCACCACTATGGTACTCTAGTCTAGCCCCCCCCCCCTTTAACCACTCACTAGGGGGCCCTCTTGGCACTTCAGGTATTAAGCAAGGATCCCCATCCTTACTCTGCAGTTGTGCCTTGAATCCAGAGCTGTTTTGGCTAATACTATCAAGATCTCAGCTCCATAAGTACTTAAATATTTTCTAAAGACACAAAAGCTGGACGTGTACTCTTGCCCCAGTGAGTGTGGAGGTCACAGATAGTAACATAGTAGACGTCGACACCTATACGGCCCATCCAGTCTGCCCAACAACGTGGTCTTCATGATTAAACACAGGCGTCATAAGCAGGGCAGTCGTCAACTTGCCTTGTCAACCTCATATGGGCAGTTTATATGATGAAATCTTGAAACATAATACTATGATACCATTGTTTTCAACCCTAAGGATGTCTTCCGCTCCCCCATCGCTGACTACCATCATTTATTTGTTAATATCAACTTTATGACTCTATCTCTCCCCCCCCTAGAAATAAGCAGCGCCTACACTCATAGCATGTGCTTTGAATGGGCTATGCTATATGCAAACCTAATTTTTATCTCTCCCTGCCAATTTTGAGGTACAGACTGTAGAAGTCTGCCCAACTACTTGATGTACACTGTCCTTCAACACTGAGAAAGAGACAGAAGAAACTTTTCTGGTGCTGACGGGGAAACAGTGAGCAAGATGGGGGGGGAGGGGAAGATGAGACAGATAAGGAGCTTTCTGTGATACTCTTGTTCTAGTTGAATGATTTTTAAATTAGTGCAGCGTCTCCTGAACAACAGCCTGTGCTGTGCAGCATAGAGCATGTGGAGGAGACAGGCAGGCCTGTGCTGCTGGGAGCATTTCTTATTACCCGTCTCCAATCCTCCCTCTCCCCCCTCCACAACTCTCATGAAACGCAGTGTTTGATATCTGTGCAGTCAGAAGGACCTCCTTAAGCTGAATTCTGTATTTCAGGAGACAACAAGCAGCCTCTAGAAGAAGCCGTGTGCAAACCAAGTCCTCATGCATATTCATGAACAGCCAATTTCTAGGGGATCAAAAGGCGCAGTCCTTGTTTTTCTTCCTAATATATCTGGTTAATGCAGGCTTAATGAACACACACACAAAAAAAGAATAAATTAATCCAAATGTGTTTTCTTCTTTCTCAAGTGCTCAAGCTTAGGAGGAGGCTGCAGGAGAACTAACAGGAAATACAGACTTGAATGTTTTGACTCTCATCATGCCCCCAGCATCCTCTGCCTTTTTCCAGGAGTTTGTGACAATAAAAATGAAAATCCCAATTGCTTATAAGGGCAATAACCATTCAGAACTGGTTATTAAGCCACAATCAATCTGGATTCCATTTAAGAATTCCCCAGCAAATACCCCAAAGATTATAGCGAGCCTCCCCAAGCAGGGTAAGCCTGCTTGTAATCAGTTTATGTGCTTTCCAAAGTAATATCTTTTAATAAGGGATAACCCCCAAATTAGGGAATCCCCCCCCCATACCTCTCCACCTGCTGGGTCATTAATGAAGGAGGCTTTTGTTACTCTTAGTGACAGATATGTATGTCTGTGGGTCCTGGCAATAGCCAAGGCAGCTCAGGGAACAGATGAGGCTGCTTTTCTTAAGCTTCCAATTCTACTTACTAAGTAAGGTATAAGACCTATTTTGTGAGTTTTATCTGAGTAAATGACCATCAACATGATCTATTCTCTAAGGCTGTTGCTGGAGAAGTGCAGAGAACAGAGAAAACTGCTGTATATCACTTTCATCGATCTATCTAAGACCTTCAATCTTGCGAGCAAAAGGGCTCTGTTCCAGTTGCTGGAAAAGATTGACTATCCTCCCAGGTTTCTCAGTTTGATTAAGAACTTCTATGATACAGAACTGCACCATTCAATGCAATGGCTTAACTTCAAAGGCCTTAAACATATGCAGCAGGGGCACACAAGGAAGGGTATTTGCCCCTAAACTTTTTGGGATCTTCTTTTTGCTCCTGTTAAAGCATGCCCCAGGATCAACAACTGAGGGAATATACTTACACGGGTGTTGTAAAGTTCTTGTTAGAACTGAAGAACATGCGGTGTCTCATGGATCATTTTTCCCATGCATGTCAGGCATTTGGACTCATTGTTAGTCTGAAGACAACTGTGATGATATAAGATGTTGTCAAGCCTCCTTCTACCATCAAGAACAACAAACTAAAGGTCACTTGCACATTCTCTTGCTTGGATTTACTATCACCATAGGAGTCAACTTTTCAAAATGATTAGTGTGCTAAACTCAGTACAAATTACACATCCCTGGATGCAGTGAAGGAGTTCATTCTGTATTGGGGATGCTCAAGTATCCATTGCACTCACAGAGCTGGCATCTGTGACTATCTCGAACAACCTTTCACTTGAGTTAAATTTGCTAATTGAAAAAGCTATCAAAGCTCTAC
The DNA here is from genome assembly GCF_901765095.1 of Microcaecilia unicolor. NCBI lineage: Eukaryota > Metazoa > Chordata > Amphibia > Gymnophiona > Siphonopidae > Microcaecilia > Microcaecilia unicolor. The sequence goes on from NC_044036.1 coordinate 179,620,201, forward strand.
CTAGACTTAAAAACTCACAGAATGCACCAAATTCAATGTCTCTGAAGACTGTGCTCTTGGTAATATTCTCTGTGGCACTGAGACATGGACACTGTACTGATAATCAAGAAAAGAGGCTAATCAGTGCTCATATGAACTGCCTGTTGGTTAGTTATCTTGGAGAAAGGCTCAACTCATTCAAGTATATGCTCTCTAGGAATCAGCCAAAAATGTAGGAACCAGACTCAGTTTTTAGCCTTTAGGGTTTAGTAGTTTAATGAACACAGTTTCTAATATTAATATTGCACACACAAACCAGCATTTTTAGTACATCTGGTGAAAGACTTCCTAGTTTTATGGTTTGTACGTATATCGAAGTGTTGCTCATTGCACACCTAATATGCCAAGGGTGGCCATCCTTTCACATACCAAGAACCAATAAAACAGAGTGCATAGTCTTCAAGAGACAAGGTGAGGGGATCGGGTGGGGGAGGGGGAAGGGAAAAGAAAGGAGCAATAGTTCAACTTCTTCCTCCTTGCTGTGGTTTCCATTTTCCTTAGACACCTCTATCCCAAGCATTTTTCCTCTCTCCCTTCCCATGGTAGGTGTAGCCTAGTGGTTAGCACAGCAAGTTGAGAACAAGGGCAGCCAGAATTCAGATTCTGCTTCTCCCTGGAGTAGCCTACTGCTTAGAGCAGTAGCCTAAGAACCACAGAAAGTGGGGTTGATTCCTACTGCAGCTCCTTGTGAATCTGGGAAAGTCACTTAACCCTCCATTGCCCCAGGTACAAAATAAGTACCTGTGTATAATACGTAAACCACTTTGTAACCACAGAAAGGTGGTGTATCAAATGCCAACCCCTTTCCTTGTGACCTCAGGTGAGTCACTTAAACCTCCACTGCCTAAGGGACTGGCCAAACCTTGAGATTTTAAACCCATGTAGGCATGGAAATATCGTGGTGATGGAGCAAATCATAATAGGAGAAATTCTTTCAAAGCACTTTATTTTGATCTGCTCCTTTGCATCGCCATCTTGGATCTTATGAATCACTTGTCATGTTGTTGCTTTGGGCAGGGAAATATCTACTGTGTATGTATGTAACTCACCTTGAACTCAGATCTGGAAAGGTAAGCAATCAAATCTAAAATCCTAATCCAACCCCAGCATTCCCTCTATTTCTTAACCCCTGACTGTTCACAGCAGTCTCTCCTAATTAGAGAGTTGCATGGGGACAGAAATTTCACCCGTATCTGTCCGTCCCCACTGGAATCTAACCCATCCCTACCCATCCCCCCCTGGAATCTTCTTAATCCCCGTAAGTAATCTCCTCCATCCCCACCCATTTGCTGTACTAAAATAACCCAATTTGTGGTAAAATAACCAAACTAAACAGTAGCTCGTGTTGATAACTTCCCCTCTCAATGCTTATGGGGATTTCAATGCTATCAACCATATCCATTAATTTTTTAATTGCTATTATAATTGCTAAACTAGCTTAGAAGCACAGGGAAAGGATAGGTAGGCTGGCCTGGCACTATACTTCCACGGGAATCAGCAGAACCTGTGTCCATTACCGCAGGATCCCTGTGGACCTGAAGGGGAATCCCTGCAGGAGTCCCAGGTACCTGGAGAGGATCCTCATGGGATTCCCATGGGAACCACAGATTTCCACTAACCTTGTTTCTGTGCAGCTCTCTACTCTCAACATTCTTCTTCCCTGTAGACTGGCTTCAGGCAAGCAGCAGTTCTCTTCTCCTCTGGGCCAGTGACAGACACCTCCTCACTTTGGTCTGTGTGGGCTTTTGATTCTACTTATTCTAACTTTCAGCCTGCACAGGCTGACGATGCCACATTTTTTTCTCCTTTTGACATGTATAGGCCACCGATGACACTTCCTCCTCTCATTGACCTGAGTGGGGTTCTGATTCTACTCTACCAGCAGTATTTAAAGAACTGAAGAAAACACTAAGCAAGGCAATGAAAGTTTTAGGCGTCATGGCAACTTTGCACCCGGGAATTGTTAAGCCTTGTCACAGTAGCCATGCTACTGTTTCTCCACCCTGAAAGAATGTGAGATGGCTGACAACAGGCAGTGAGACACAGCCATCATAAGAACCCTCTGCCAACAAGGCAACCTCTGCTCATAGGAGGGAACTGAATAACAGTTTCACCATGACACCAGTGCACAGAAAAATGTGTCCTCTTAGAGATAAAACTAAAGCAAGGTTCCACTGTACAAAAGATGTGATCAGAGGAAGGGTAACTTTTGAAGAGGCCCCTGAAAAGAAGGCATCAATGGGATTGGCAGTGACTCAGAAGTGAGTATGAAGCAAGGGACAGACGAGTGAAAGGGCTCCAGAGAGAGAGAGAGAGAGAGAGAGAGAGAGAGAAAAGGAAGTAGGAGCTTCCCTTAACGTCTTAGGTCATACCTTGAGCGTTAGCTTGATACCTTCTTCAACCTTTTTGTATTAAAGGAACAAGCCTGAGCACTAATGAATGACTGTAGAACTGAGTGCAGCAAATGAGATTCTTCTGTTTCCAACTTCAGTGAAAACCTTATTGGATTGTTACTCATTCGGTACCCTACATACCAGTTTGTGAAGAAAGAAGCTCCTGGGACACTTGGAGCATTGAAGCTGCCCTATGTAGCTTGGTGAAACTCTGAAGAGAGCCAGAGTGGACAGAGACAATGATGTATCCAGAGATGCCAAGTCTCATTCATTAGGAGTGTGTCACACGCATTTGAAAACTTTCTCACTCTCACACCCTTTGAGCCCTATTTCTCATTAATCAAAGTTTCAGTATCAGTGCACTGATCTTGATCACTGCTTGCATGAGAGGGAAGCCTTAGAAAAGTAAACCAAGTGGTCCAACCAGTAGGAAGAAATCCGAGCTCACCTTCCTGTCTGCAGCTTGTTCTGTCCCATTTCCCTTTACTGCATGTACATACGCTCTGAAATCAGTGTGCATACTTTAACTACTGGGTGGAAGACAATTTTCAGCTCAAAACATTTATTATTATTTATTGCATTTGTATTCCACATTTTCCCACCTATTTGCAGGCTCAATGTGGCTTACAAAGACCTGTTATGGCATCGCCATACCAGCTTCCACTTTGTTGGTACTCTTTCAGAGGTTCCAAAGAAAAGCCAGTATCATTTAATGCTGCCTTGATTCATTTGCCAAGCAATACTACATTGTAATTATTCTAGATTTATATCCTGGATGTACTGTATGAAAAATCTCACTCTTTGGCCTTCAGATTTACCTTGGTGTGGTCAATCTCACTCATTGGGATGGTTCATCCTTGGCATCTCTGTGCTTCCCAAATTCTTTCATAATTATTCAAGGGCAGTAATCCCTGCACCCTGCTTACAGTTTAGTATTCTTGTGAATTTCTGGCTAAAGTCCTCATGTCAGAGACTGTAAACTAGCCCTCGAGCTAAAGAGCCAGCTGCTCTCTCAGTTCCAGCTTCCAAAGACTGCTCTTTGATTAAATCTGCTTTCGTTTCACCTTTCTGTGCTTCTCCTCTCCTTCTTCTGCATTAATAACCACCAGCCTGCTAGCACTGTGGGTATGTAAAATGTCTGCAGTGTGTCTGTACTGACCCTAATCACGCTTGGGAATGAACTCACTTGAGTAATCACTAAAACTTTGTACACCCTCAAGGCTTTGATTTTTGAGCATGTGGGAATCTGAGAAGTGTTTAGTTTTATTTATAATAATAACATCTTTGTTAATAACTCTACTGGATGTGTGACAGGTATTCAAATACAGTCGGATCAATTCTATAAAATAGATGCCAACGTTTATGTGCATGATACACATTTGGCAATTCCAGTATTGGAGAATTATGGCCAACGCTGGACAGACTTCTAAAGTCTACGTCCTGCAAATGACAAAAGACAGATAATTTGGCAACTCCAGGATTGGAGAAAAGGCGGCTGAGGGGAGATTTGATAAAGGTCTATAAAATAATGAGTGGAGTGGACCAGGTAGATGTGAAGCAACTGTTTACGCTTTCCAAAAATACTAGGACTAGGGGGCATGCGATGAAGCTACAAAGTAGTAAATTTAAAACGAATCAGAGAAAATATTTCTTCACTCAACGTGGAATTCGTTGCCAGAGAATGTGGTAAAGGCATTAGCTTAGCAGAGTTTTAAAAAGGTTTGGACGGCTTCCTAAAGGAAAAGTCCATAGACCATTGTTAAATTGGACTTGGGGAAAATCCACAATTTTTAGGATAAGCAGTATAAAATATTTTGTACTTTTTTGGGATCTTGCCAGGTATTTGTGACCTGGATTGGCCACTGTTGGAAACAGGATGCTGGGCTTGATGGACCTTTGGTCTGTCCCAGTATGGCAATGCTTATGTACTTATATATCACTTTATTATCATATGCTGCAAGTGATGGTGCTGTAAAACTCAAGGGGGAGGGGAAGACATCCTAAATAGTAAGTGTTTGCAATACTTTTGTTATAACATATATTGTCCCAAAACTCCATCATATTTAACTGCCTATATGGGGCTAGCATGATGGCAAATTGCCAACCAGTGTTTAATCATGAATGACTATAACCTGCACAGAGTAGCAGGTGTGATTCTGGCCACCAGCCGTACAATGCTCTTCTCGTGATCAGGGAGAAAAAATAAAACTTGAAGATTACCAAAGGAATTAGAAAGGAAGTGACACAATGGACTTAGAACCAGGGACACCAGGGTTCAAATCTTATTTCTGCCACTGACATTCCTTGTGACCTTGGGCAAGTTACAGAGAGAGGCATTGTCGATATGACATCTAAGTCGGACTTTGGATGTTATTATTTGTTACATTTGTATCCCACATTTTCCCACCTTTTTGCAGGCTCAATGTGGCTTACATGTAGAAATTAGATCTTACCTGCTAATTTACTTTCCTTTAGTCCCTCCGGACCAGGATTTTGTGCTAAACGTCCACCACCATGAACTACTGACCAATCTCTAATATTCCTTTGCTGGCAGAGCTTATAGAACAGAAATCAACTCAATGACTAACTAAATGAAAGTAATTATCAATCTGGCTTCAGACTTGGGTACGGAATGGAGACAGTTCTCGTGTCCCTTCTTGATGACCTATACAAAAACCATGACAGGGATTCTGTCTCAGTACTAGTGTTGCTGAATTTCTCAGCAGCCTTCGACACTATGGATTATAATATCATGCTTACAAGACTGGCAGCAACAGGTATCAGTGACACAGCATTTATGTGGTTCAAATCCTATTTATCAGCACATCATTACCTTGGGCATTGAACTGTGGGGTGCCACAGGGATCCAAACTGTATCCCATTTCATTGAATATCTACCTCAAGTCTTTTGCTGAGTTGATTTGATTGATGGACACAAAATTCTATATCTATGCTGTTGATTTGCAATTACTCATACCCAGTGAACTAGATCTACCCACAGCTTTGAGTAAATTGACTGCCTGTCTAACTGCAACTTAGGAATGGGCAAAAACCAACAAATTCTGCCTGAACCCAAGCAATACACGTACCCAAAGAATCTAACTCAAATGGACAAATACATGACTTTAAAATTCTTTTTGGGAAGTATGAACTCCCCCTAAAATCACAGGTCAGAAATCTTGGGATACTGTTATACTCATCACTCACTTTGAGCTCACAAATTCAAATAACCTTTAAGAATTCTCTCAGTCACCTGTGGTAGCTACAAAATCTCTCTCTATATTGAAAAGATGATAACATCATGACTGGACTACTGTAATACCTTGTACACTGGTCAAACCAAAACATTTTTGCATCAGCTCCAACTAATTAAAAATGCTGCAAAACGACTGATAGAAGGCTGCAAGCAGCGTGACTACATCACACCCTTCCTACAGAAACTCACTGGCTACTGATAACTTATAGGGTTAAATTTAAAACTCTGTTTGATTTTCAAGGTCCTCAGACAAAATGGACCACAGAACCTGAAGAATAAGTTAGCTTTCTACACACCTTTGAGACCTCTAAGGCAGAGGGAGCCCTATCATTAGGCGAAGTGAGGTGGTCACTTCAGGCGGCAGAATTTTTTGAGCGGCTTGAAGTGCCCTCAACCACTTCAGCAGTGACTTCCTTGCTAGCAGAAACTCCCTAAGGGCTGCCTTTCAGCCACCACCACATCTCCCCACTCCTACTGTGGTAAAAGCCGAATGATAAACATGGGGCCTCCCCTCTGAGACCCATGCCTCCAAGGCCTTGTTGGTCATGCCCCCTCTGATGCATAGTTTTGCTTCACAGGGGGAATGACCATCAGGGCCTTAGAGGTGTGAATGGGTCTCAGAGTCACCATATTTATCATTTGGTTTATTGCTGCTGCAGGGCTGGGAAGAGGAGGCGGTAGGTGGTGGGCAGCTGGGGCAGCAACAATTGATCCCTTACCTCGGACAGCAGATTGCCTTCAGCTACCCATGGATTATTTATCCCAATTGACTTTATACTACCCATCGTGTTCCCATCTATATATCTACACTTGCCCCCTAGCTACATAGTAAAATATCTCATTGCATTGTAGGAACAGCATTAGCATCATATCTGTTATTCGAATGTTCTAATGTGTGCTTATTAAGTGTTTCATTGCTAGTATTCTGACACTGCATTACATCTATGTTATTTGAATGTTATTCCATGCTGTCTATTATGGTACTGTTTATATTGTACTGACATTTATCATATTATATGATTATTTTACAGTGCTGTTAAATGTGTATATTTCTGATACTATTTCATGTTAGTCCTCTAGGGTAGCATTTTCAGAAGTGCTCCCCGTTCTACATGCAGGACCCAAGAGATAGACAGAGCTCCGAAGCCTCAATGTGTGGATGAGGCGATTGTGCAGGGAGGAGGGTTTTAGATTTGTTAGGAGCTGGGCAACATTCTGGGGAAGGGGGAGTCTACTCTGGAATGATGGGCTCTACCTTAACCAGGGTGGGATGAGGCTGCTGGCTTCGGCGTTTAAAAAGGAGATAGAGCAGCTTTTAAACTAGAAACTGGGGGAAGGCCAACAGTCGCTCAAAAGTGCATGGTTCAGAACAAGATATCTTTCAAAGATATCACCAAAACAGGGAAGATACAGCATCCCAATAGCAAGGTTGTAACAGAGACTATAATAGGTCAGGTGTCTTTAAGTAAAAAGTAGACAGATTTTTAAGATTGCAAATTATCACTGTCAACTGCTGAGCAAGATGTAAATAGGAACAATAAGCATAGTTTGAAATGTCTGTATGCGAATGCCAGAAACCAAAGATGGGACAGTTAGAATATATTGCATTAAATGAAAAATCTATATATATATATAAAACTCACCCTCAACGTTCTGAAGACAGTGACGTCAGTGAAGCCAAGCCCTGACTTCCTTCAAAAAGGTTCGAAGGTTCGTGGTGGTGAAGCCACCAAAATCGCTCCGGGCCCTGCCCTCGAGGGCGGAGCTATGGCAGAACAATGAAGGGGTTGGCAGGGAGGAAGGGAAGCAGGGAGGCGGGGGAGGGGTGGGAAATCGTTACGGGCCCCGCCCTCGCGTCAAACGTCATGACATTGAGGGCGGAGCAATGCCACAACAACGAAGGGGTTGGGGGGGGGGGGCTGTTGCCGACGAAAACCTTGCTAGCGCCCATTTCATTTGCTCAGAAACAGGCCTCTTTTACTAGTTAGATATAATAGGCATCTCTGAGACCTGGTGGAAGGAGGATAACCAGTGGGACACTGTCATACCAGGGTAGAAATGATATTGTAGTGATTGGGTGAATCAAATTGCTGGAGGGCCTTGAATCAAATAGACTAAAATTTCTGCAGGACACAAAACATATCTTGGAATCCCTATGGATTCAAAATTCCTTGTGTAAAGGGGAAAAGGATAGTGATAGGAGTGTACTACCGTCTACCTGGCCAGGATGAACAGACAGATGTAGAAATGGATAAGCTAAGAGAAGCTGGAAAAGCTGTCAGGAAAGTGAAGAGGTACATGGAAGAAAAGATAGCTAATATGGTAAAATTGGGGGATAAGATGTTTTTCAGAAATGTAAGCGACAGGCAGAAATACCAAAATAGCATTGTGAGGCTCAAAGCAGAAGGGGAGGAATACATGGAAGCTGATAAGGATAAAGCTGAACTGTTTAACAATTAGTTCTGTTCTGTGTTCATGGATAAAAGGCTGGGGGTGGGACGTCAGAAAACAAATGCAAAAGGGGATGGATGTATGATAGACCAAGACCCGTTCTCGGAGGACAGTGTTCGTGAAGAGCTAGCTAAATTAAACGTAGACAAAGTGATGGGGCCTGATGGAATACATCCGATGGTGCTCAAGGAACTTGGAGAAGTTCTGCTGACTCCGCTGACTAACCTCGTCAATGCTTCCTTAGAGTCTGGTGTGGTCACGGAGGACTGGAGAAGGGCAGATGTGGTCCATTTGCACAAGAGTGAAAGTAAGGAGGAGGTTGGGAATTACAGACCTGTCAGTCTGACCTTTTTGGTGAGTAAACTAGTGGAAATGCTTCTAAAGCGGAGAATTGTGAGGTTTCTCGAATTGAATGGAATGCAGGACCCAAGGCAGCATGACTTCACTAGAGGCAGGTCACGTCAGACGAATCTGATTGATTTTTTCGACTGGGTGACCAAACAGTTGGATGTGGAAGGAACGCTAGATGTGGTGTATTTGGATTTCAGCAAGGCCTTTGTCACGGTTCCACACAGGCGACTCATAAATAAACTGAGTTCCCTCGGTATGGGACAGAGTAACTGACTGGGTAAAAAATTGGTTGAACAGAAGGAGACAGAGGGCAGTGGTAAATGGAGCCTGCTCTGATGATACAGATGTTATCAGTGGAGTACCGCAGGGATTGGTGTTAGGGCCGGCTCTTTTTAACATCTTTGTGAGTGATATCGCAGAAGAGCTGTCTGGTAAGGTTTGTCTCTTTGCAGATGATACCAAACTCTGCATCAGGATGACATGAGGAAGGACATAGTGAAGCTTGAGGATTGGTCTGATATTTGGCAACTAAGATTTAAGGCTAAAAAATGCAGGGTCATGCACTTGGTTCACAAGAATCCGAGGGAATGGTACAATATAGGGGGTGAAGTGCTTCTGTGTACAAAAAAAGAGCGGGACTTGGGGGTGATTGTGTCTGATTACCTTAAAGTGGCCAAACAGGTAGAAAAAGTGACTGTCAAAGCCAGAAGAATGCTTGGGTGCATAAGGAGAGGGATTACCAGCAGGAAGAATGAGGTGATGGTGCCCTTGTATAGGTCTCTGGTGAGGCCCCATTATGAGTACTGTGTGTAATTCTGGAGACCGCACATACGGAAAGAGAAAAACAAGATGGAGTCGGTCCAGAGGGCAGCTACAAAATTGGTAAGCGGTCTTGGACATGGAACATAAAGACAGGCTTATGAACCTCAACGTGTATACGCTGGAAGAGAGAAGGGAAAGAGGAGATATGATAGAAACATTTAAATATCTCAGAGGCATTAATGTACAGGAAGAGAGACTTTTTCAAATGAAGGAAAACTCTGGAATGAGGAGGCATACAATGAAGTTAAGAGGAAATAGGCTTAGGAGGAATCCAAGAAGTATTCATTACGGAAAGGGTGGTGGAAGTGTGGAATGGACTCCCGGTGGAGGTTGTGGAGATGACTAAGTCAGACTTTAAGAAAGCATGGGACAAGCATGTGAGATCCCTTAGGAAAAGGAGGAGTTAAGGCTCATGGAGGATGGGCAGACTAGATGGACAATTTGGCCTTTATCTGCCATCATATTTCTATGTTTCTATGTTATCAGAAATTAGGGAAGCTAACAAACTGGGTAACACAATAATAGATAGAAAACAGAGAGTATGGATGAATGGTCAGTATTCTCAATGGAGAAGGGTACATAGTGGGGTTCCCCAGGGATCAGTGCTGGGACTGCTGTTTTTAACATATTTATAAATGATCTAGAGATGGGAGTAACTAGTGAGGTAATTACATTTGCTGATGACACAGTTATTGAAAGTTCTTAAATCACAAGAGGATTGAGAAAAATTACAAGAGGACCTTACGAGTCTGGGTGTCTAAATGGCAAATTACCTTTAATGTGAGCAAGTACAAAGTGATGCATGTGGGAAAGAGGAACCTTGTCAGACTTGTGAGTTCTTGTACCAAGTACAGCATTGCTGAGCCCGGTACTTGGACCAGGTTCTGCTTGGCGTCCAGACAACCCCGGGATTCACCTGCGCTGACTGCCGTTCCCCAGAGGTTGAGCCCCAAGATGTGGGCAGCCTGCAGGACTTATGAGACGGAGCTGGAAGCGGGGTGGTGAACGTATCGGTCAGGCAGGCAGCTGGCAAGAGAGTGATCCAGGTACAGGCAAAGTCAATAGGCAGGCAGCAGGCAGGGGAGTAATCCAGGAACAGGCAATGTCAACAGGCAGGCAGCAGGCAGGGGAGTAATCCAGGTATAGGCAATGTCAATAGGCAAAAAACAGGCAGGAGATTAATCCAGGCACAGATAAAGTCAATTGGCAGGCAGCAGGTCTATAGAGAAATCCAGGTACGGGCAAAATCAGTAGGCAAGCAGCCGGCAAGACAATAATCCAGGTACAGGCAAAGTCAGTAGGTAGGCAGCAGGTCAAGAGAGTAATCCAGGTACAGGCAAAGTCAGCAATGAGGGACAAAGTAGAGAAGAAGCACACTACTGAGCAAGTAACACCTACCAAAGTAGAAGCCGAAGCATGGAGTCCAGGAGGAGCTCAACTGATAAAGTGCTGGCGTCTGACATCAGCAGGGACCAGCAGGGAGAAGGAGCCAGGGGCGTATCTGCGTGGGGCCACAGGGTCCTGGGCCCCCGCAGATTTCGCCCTGGCCCCCCTCCTGCCGCCAACCTTCCCCCGCTGATGTTGTTTACCTTTGCTGGCAGGGGACCCCAACCCTCGCCAGCCATCCGCTTCCACCTGCTTTTAAAAATAATTCTTCAGCTGGCGGGGGACCCCAACCCCCGCCAGCCGCCGAGGTCTTCAAAGTTCTTGTTCATCGTCGTTCTCCGTCCATGGCCACAACGTGGTGCGACGTCAGACTCCGAATCAACAGCGTACAGCATGGCCACGGATGGAGGACGACGACGAACAAGAACTTTGAAGACCTCGGCGGCTGGCGGAGGTTGGGGTCCCCTGCCAGCAAAGGTAAACAATGTCAGCGGGGGAGGGTTGGCGGCAGGAGAGGAGGTGGAGAGAGTCGTTGGTGGCAGGGGAGGGCTTTGGCAATGGCGGGGGGAGCCGTTGTTGGCAGGGGGGGCTCTGGCAATGGTGGGGGGGGGTCGGTGGTGCCGGGGGGGGGGGCTAAAATGTGCCCCCTCCCTCTGACCCTGGCCCCCCCTACTGCCAGAGTCCAGATACGCCCCTGGAAGGAGCACAGCCATAGGACAAGAGCAGGGGAAGGAGGAACCGGAAGACCAATAGGAGAGAAGCAAGGGAAGCCAGGCAGAGAGAGACAGCAGACACAGGTGGGTGGAAGCAAAGCAATCAAGGAGCCTGGAAGCCAGAGAGAGAGAGATAGAGAGAGAGAGAGAGAGAGCAGACCCAGGTGCATGGAAGCAAACCAATCAAGGAGGGGAGCAAGAGCCCTGGGGAGGGAGAAAAAGTCCTCGGAGAAGGAACCACTGGCGTGAGACAGGTAGAAAAGGAGCCTGCAGCCAGAGAAGAACTACAAACACATGGCTCAGGGCTGTGCCAGTCAAGTGTGCATGTTGGCGGGACCCCGCGCAGACCGAGGACACCACTTGCATTGAAGTAGAGGACATGACAGTACCCCCTCCTTAAGGACCCCCCTCTGCCTAGGTCCGGGTTTGGATGGGTAGCGGGTATGGCACTCCTGGATCAATTCAGGTGCATGGACGTTGGCAGCGGGCTCACAGGAATTATCCTTGGGACCAATAGCAAATAGAACAGCCGTCCCCTTTGACATTTGGAGTCCAGAACCTCATCTACCTTAAATTCAGTATTAGGCTCGGACTCAGGAACAACGATCTTCTTCGGCTCTGGGTGCAATTTAGAGGTTAAGAATGGCTTTAGCAGGGACACATGAAAGACATTGTGGACCTTGAGGTTAGCTGGTAACTGGAGATGATAAGTGACAGCTCCCACCCGAGATCATACTGAAAAGGGTACAAGGTATCGGGGAGCAAACTTGAAAGAAGGTAAATAGAGCCTCAAGTATTCGGTACTGAGCCAAACTTTTTGTCCAGGTTGAAAAATCGGAGCAGACCGCCTTTTATGATCTGCGAAAAGCTTGTTATCTAGCAGCGGCTCACTGAAGATGTTGATGGACCCTATTCCAAATGTCCCAGATAACGGTGAGGGTCTGCTGGAGCAGAGGCGAGGCTTGGGTCTGAGGGATCGGAAGTCGTAGTCGTGGGTGGCGCCCATACACCATAAAAATGGTGACGTATGAGAGGCAGTGTGGAAGCCGCTGTTATAGGCGAATTCGGCCCAGGGGAGTAATGTGGATCAGTCATCCTGTTGGTTATTAGTGTACATTCGCAGGAAGGTCTTGAGAGTTTGATTGACCCATTCCACCAGTCCATTGTTCTGTGGGTGGTATGCGGATGAGAAATGGGTGGTGATGCCAACAGCAGAACACAGAGCTCTCCAAAACCTAGAAGTGAATTGCGATCCCCGATCACTTATGATTTGGAGAAGGGGGCCATGTAAATGGAAAATATGCTAGATGAAAGCCTTGGCAAGAGTGGCGGCTGAAGGGAGAGATCTCATGGGAATAAAATGGGCCATTCGAGAAAATCAGTCCACCATGACCCAAATGACCGCGTGGCCTTGGGAAGGTGGTAAATCCATAACAAAATCCATAGATATTTCCTGCCAAGGCAGCTGTGGAACTGGCATTAGCTGTAAAAATTCCCAAGGCTTGCCAGGAGAGGATTTGTTTTGGGCGCAGGTGGGACAGGTGGAAACAAATTGTAAGACATCTTGTGCCATGCATGGCCACCAATAGTATTGAGAGATCAAGTGAAAGGTCTTGCGGAATCCGAAGTGACCGGCAAATGTGGAGGAGTGTCCCCATTTGAGAACCTTTTTCCTGGACTGGGGTGGTACAGAAGTCTTCGTGATTGTGGGAGTGACCACGGTAGTGGAGGCAACACAGGCAGGATTAAGCATGAGGTAGGACTCCTCGGGTTCTTCGGGAGGGTTGAAGGCCCTGGATATTCTTTTCAGCAGGTTGGAATACCAGGCGGAAGTTAAAGCGGGCAAAGAAAAGAGACCAAACCGCCTGTCGTGGGTTTAGTCTCTTAGCATCCTGGAGGTATAGAAGATTCTTGTGGTCGGTGATCACTGTAATGGGATGAAAAAGCCCCTTCTAGGAGATATCACCATTCTTGGAGAGCCAATTTAAGGGCTAACAATTCCCAGTCCCCAATAGTGTAGTTACGCTCTGCCGAAGAAAATATTTTGGAAAAAAAGAAACAGGGGTGACGCTTGCCAGAGTCTGAGGTTTGAGACAGAACAGCCCCTGCCCCCAGAGAAGAGGCATCCACTTCTAAGATGAATGGTCTTTTGATGTCCGGACTCCGAAGAACAGGAGCAGACAGAAAGGCTTGCTTTAAGGTGGCAAAGGCCTCTTGGGCCTCCAGTGTCCAGTTCTTCACATCAGCACCCTTCCTGGTCAGTGCGGTAAGAGGGGCAATGATGAGGGAGTATTGGTGGATGATTTGTCGATAGTAGTTAGCAAACCCCAAAAAACGTTGCAAGGCCTGAAGACCCTGGGGCATGGGCCAATCCTGTATAGTTTGGTGGGGTCCATTTGGAGGCCCTCAGAAGAGACGGGCTCATTTTCAAAGCACTTAGCCTCCCAAAGTTCCATAGAAACCTATGGAACTTAGCCTCCCAAAGTGCTTTGAAAATGTGCCTCAATATATCCCAAAAATGGAATAGACCGTTGATGAAACCGAGCATGTCTCTAATTTGGCGAAGAGACGGTAGTCCCAGAGGTGCTGGAGAACCATGCGCACATGACGAGGGTGTTCTTGAACAGAAGCAGAAAAAACCAGAATATCATCCAGGTAAACTATTACTGAGGAGCACAGAAGATCTTGAAAAATGAAGTTTATGAATTCCTGAAAAACCTCTGGAGCATTGCAAAGGCCGAACGACTTAACTAGATAATCGAAATATCCTTCATGAGTATTAAAAGCGATCTTCCATTCGTCCCCATAGCGCATTCGGACCAGATTGTAGGCGCCTCGGAGATCCAGCTTGGCAAAGATAGACGCTCCCTGCAGACGGTCAAAAAGCTCCGGAATAAGGGGAAGCGGGTACCGATTCTTAATGGTTATTTCATTAAGACCCCAGTAGTCGATACAGGGTCGCAGAGAGCCGTCTTTCTTGGTCACAAAAAAGAAACCTGCCCCCACTGGAGATGAGGGGGGTCTGATGAAGCCCTTTTGGAGGTTTTCGCGAATGTACTCCCGCATGGCAGTAGATTCCTCCCGAGAGAGGGTATACAGCCGGCCCGAGGTGAAGTCTTGCCGGGAAGCAATTCAATGGGGCAGTCAAAAGGACGATGCGGAGGAAGGGAATCAGCCTCCTGAGCATTGAAGACATCTTGGAAATCACGATATTCCACAGGAAGGGAGGCATCATAGGGGAGCAAGAGCCCTAGGGAGGCAGAAAAAGTTCTCGGAGAAGGAACCACTGGCGTGAGACAGGTAGAAAAGGAGCCTGCAGCCAGAGAAGAACTACACACACATGGCTCAGGGCTGTGCCAGTCAAGTGTGCGTGTTGACAGGACCCCGCGCAGACCGAGGACACCACTTGCGTTGAGGTAGGGGACATGACACCTGAATTATAGCTACATAATGCAAGGTTCCACATTAGGAGTCACCGAACAGGAAAGGGATCTTGATGTCATTGTTGATGATACGTTGAAACCTTCTGCTCGGTGTGCGGCTGTGGCTAAGAAAGGAAGGGCGACATGGAAGGGCGACAAAAATGATAAAGGGGATGGGACAACTTCCCTATAAGGAAAGGTTGAAGTGGCTAGGGCTCTTCAGCTTGGAGAAAAGATGGCTGAGGGAAGATATTATAGAGGTCTATAAAATAATGAGTGGAATGGAATGGGTAGACCTGAATCGTTTGTTTACTTTCTCCAAAAATACTAGGACTAGGGTCATGCAATGAAGCTACAAAATAGTAAATTTAAAAGTAATCAGAGAAAATATTTCTTCACTCAACGTGTAATTAAACTCTGGAATTTGTTACCAGAGAATGTGGTAAAAGCAGTTAGCTTAGCGGGGTTTAAAAAAGGTTTGGCTAACTTCCTAAAGGAAAAGTCCATGAGCCATTATTAAGATGGACTTGGGGAAAATCTACTGCTTATTTCTAGGATAAGCAGCATAAAATGTACTGTACTGTTTTGGTATCTTGCCAGGTACTTGTAACCTGGGTTGACCACTGATGGAAACAAGATGCTGGGCGTGATGGACCTTCAGTCTGTCTCAGTATGACAACACTTGTGTTCTTATTTTCTATTTCTTTGTTTAAATTTGCTGTTTCCAAGTTTACCTTATTGATTGTATTCACGCTTACATTTGGCCATTTTATTATTGTTATGTTGTTAACAAAATTTTAAGTTTTATGTTATACTGTATCTGCTGTATATTGCCTCGGCATAATCTCTTCATAAAGGGGCCCTTTTACTAAAGAGAAGACATGCAAACCAGAACTAGCTGATTGAAAAGGATGCCTTCCACCATTTGCGATTCCACAATGAGGTATAATTTATAGCGCATTTCTTTATTTGGAAAATGCCCAAAAGCGGCAATGTTCTCTTTGGCAGCAGATATGATTTCCCAGGGCTATGGGTGCCATGTCTGAGTGTGGTACAGGTAGCTCTAATTTTGATGTTACCAGGGGAGGTAGATCACTGGTGATATGAATGCGGAGTGGAGGAGTGGCCTAGTGGTTAGGGTGGTGGACTTTGGTCCTGAGGAACTGAGTTCAATTCCCACTTCAGGCACAGGCAGCTCATTATGACTCTGGGCAAGTCACTTAACCCTCCATTGCCCCATATAAGCCACATTGAGCCTGCCATGAGTGGGAAAGCGTGGGGTACAAATGTAACAAAAAAAATGAGTCTGGTGGGAAAGGGAGTGTTCTGATTTAGCTGTTGGTCAGAGGCATTGTGATAAGGATTGTTCTATTTTGGATGTTATTAAGTCATGTTGACCAGGAGTAGAAGGGGAAAGAGCTGCTCTGATTTGGATGTGACTGAATACAGCTGGCTGGAGGAGGTAGGAAGGATGAGACTTGCTCTGCTTTGGATGTGACAGAGCCATGTTGGCTGTTAGATGTGGTGTTGTTGTGCCTCTTTGTCACTCACGCAGCTCCCTGTTTTGAAACAGAAAGACAGCAGCCGCTCATTCCACCCACAACAAAGAGCAAGATTATACAGCTCAAACATACACAGCTGAGCCCAAATCCTCCCTTTAATCAGGCAATCTTTACTCCACTTAATTGTGTTGTATGTGTTTATTCAGCTGGTGAGTTATTGCTCTCCCCATCCCACAGCTCTCCCTCCCTCAGCAGAGAGCTTCTTGAGAGACAACAACAGCACCTGCTAGGGAAGAGAACTGATAAAAGTGCTTAACATTCTTATCGACAATCCAACCTCACAACATAAGCACATACACAACCACACACACACATACGCGAATGCACATACACAACCACACACATATATATGTGCACATGGACATACACAACTACACATACACACACATGTAGGCACTCATACACATACACAACCACACACACATGAACATACACACTCACACACATACGCATGCACATACACAACCACACACACACATATATACGTGCGCATGGACATACACAACTACACCCACACACACATGTGCATGCACAACCACACATAGACACACACATATACGCACTCATACACAACCATACATACGTGCGCGCACATGCACATACACAACCACACACACACATGCACATACACAACCACATACACACACACATATATATATGCACATGGACATACACAATTACACATACACACATACACACATGCGCATGCACAACCACACACAGACACACACACACCGTGCTCTGCATTTCATTTGAACTCCCAAGTCTTGATCACAAATTTATAAAACCATATTTTAATTTGAACCTTGAGGAATGTTTCCTCTGAAGAATTTGAGATTTCTCAGTTCACTGCCAATAGCATACCTTCCCTTAAATTTTTCCACCCAAACATCTTGGGGGGTAGTTTTCAAAGGCATTTCTGAAGGTACAGGAGCGTTACACACAAAAATAGACTTGTATAAAATAAATGTGCATAAAATTATGTGCAATAGAGCTCGGTATATGCATACGTGTATTTAACCTGAGGGCAGGTGTTGTTCCTAGGGATGGAGCTGAAGAAGGGGTTAGCAATTATTGTCGGGCCATATTGTTAAAAAAGAATTTTTAGTGGGGGAAGGGACATATTTGCATATCAAATAATCATTTTTGCTATATTTAACCCAACATTATTTTCTGATATTTCTTGTGTGTCCACTTAATGTATTTGGTCTTTTGTTTCTGGTGAGGGTAGGGTTCTTTTGAACCCCTCGCCCTAAAGCATTACAAATACCATATAGCACCCAACACTAAAAGTTAAAATTATCAAACCACTATATACTAATTTGCTAGACCTCAGAGGCAACTTTTTTCACACGGACCACTCAATCCACGGGTTGCCCTCCTCCTCAGGTCACTGTTTATTCATCATTATAACCCCTTCATTGTCAATATCAAATCCTCTTTTTAAAAAATGTAATTTCATGTATAAATTCAATGCCACTTATCTTAATTTTATGATGGACCCGCTGCCAACATGGATCATATTTTGTCTTTGGCTGCATCAGGGTGCAGTCCTCAACTTCTGATTTAGGCTGTTCAGCATTACATTGTTAAAAAAAGAATTAAAAAAGAGATCCTGCTCGTCAGAAGGAAGGAGGAGGCAGGAGATGAGACAGGCGCATAACACTGTGGTCTGATCCAGTCAGTTAGTCTTTCAGAATCAGAACACCACCAGAAGAGCAGGCAGAAGAGTGGTCAAAAGACAAGCTAGGGTCAGATACTGAAGTTCAGCTGAAATATTGCACTCAGACACAAGTGAGACCTATCCAAGGGTGAAATAGCATGGGCTCTCCAGCATAGGAGCCAATTTTTCAAAATTATTGGGGGTGCTATGCCCAATGGAAATAACCCCTCCATGGGCACATACAAGGAAGTTTCTCCATATTAGGGGTGCTCAAGTACCCACAGAGTCGACTCCTATGCTCTCCAGGGTTTATATAGGTGTAGGGAGCCAATCAGAGAAGATGCATTCCTAAGAACCAATCAAGCCAGAGTTATTCTTAATGGGCCAATCGGGGCAACTTACATCATCAGACTGTGACTAGGAGCAATATAAAAAGTAAGAGGGGGGTCGCAGTTCACTTCTTATACAAGGGGAGTCTCCTGAGGTCGTGGAGGGTTATTATAGGACATGTTTCCCTCTTGATCATTGCTGCTTCTCCCCACAGAGCTGCACTTCAGGCAAGCAGGGAAGAAGGTTGCAGCATCAGTAGGTGGGGTAAGTGACACTGATAAAGAGAAACCATCAGCAGCCAATAGGGTCCCAGGTGTGTAGCAGTACACCTCCTTTCTGATGAAGTTGTAGGTGACCATTGACTAAGATGCTCCAAAACTACACCTGCTGGGTTCTCTTATTCTTGTGTCTGATAGGTCAGGTTAGGTTGTGAGACAGGGAAATGGCAACAGAGATGGTGTGGGCTGGATAGAAGACCACAGCGGGTCGGAAAATGCCTCTTTATAAAATAAGCTTGAATAAAGCTGAGTCTGGCTGTAAAGAACAAATCATTAAGAAACTTCAAACAGCCCAAAACACTGCAGCCAGACTCATATTTGGAAAAACAAAATACAAAAGTGCTAAACCCCTAAGAGAAAAGCTACACTGGCTTCCACTTAAAGAACGTACTGCGTTCAAGGTCTGCACGTTGGTTCATAAAATCATTCACGGAGATGCCCCGGCCTACATGTCAGACCTTATTGACTTGCCACCCAGGAATGCTAAAAGATCAGCACTCACATTCCTAAATCTTCACTTTCCCAGCTGTAAAGGACTAAAATATAGACTAACACATGCGTCCAGCTTTTCCTACATGAGTACGCAGCTGTGGAATGCACTGCCACTTGACCTGAAAACAATTTACGACCTAATCAACTTTCGTAAATCACTGAAGACACCTCTTCAACAAGGCATACCACAATGATCAATAAGAGTAACTGTAATGCATCACCACTTACCTGATATTCTGAAAGTTTTCTTTCGATACCAAATTGCTTAATTCTATTATGTTATACATGCTTTTTAGTTAATACCAATTGTATCTTTACTCTGGAATGGCAAATGCCATGACGGAATATTGTAAGCCACGGATGCGGAAATGTTAAAGGAAATCAGGGACGCAAACAAACTGGGCAACACAATAATAATGGGGGATTTCAATTACCCGCATATAGACTGGGGTAATGTAACATCTGTACACGCAAGGGACATAAGATTTCTTGATGAAATCAAGGACAGCTTCATGGAACAGCTAGTTCAGGAGCCGACAAGAGAAGGAAAAATACTAGACTTAGTCCTTAGTGGTGCTCATGATCTAGTGCAGGGGGTAACGATACGAGGGCCGCTTGATAACAGTGATCATAATATGATCGGTTTTGATATTGGCATTGAAGGAAGTGAAACTAGGAAATCAAGTACGCTAGCGTTTAACTATAGAAAAGGTGATTACGACAAAATGAGAAAAATGGTGAAAAAAAGACTGAAAGGAGCAGCTCGCAGAGTAAAAAACTTGCATCAGGCGTGGATGCTGTTTAAAAACGCCATCCTGGAGGTTCAGGACAAATATATTCCACGTATTAGAAAAAAGGGAAAAAAGACTAAACGTCAGCCGGCGTGGCTAAACAGTAAGATAAAGGAAATCATTAGAGCCAAAAAACAATCCTTCAGAAAGTGGAGAAGAGAACCAACTGAAAGTAACAGGATAGATCATAAGGAATGCCAAGCCAAATGCAAAGCGGAGATAAGGAGGGCAAAAAAGGACTTTGAGAAGAAATTAGCGTTGGAAGCAAAAATACATAGTAAAAACTTTTTTAGATACATTAAAAGCAGGAAACCGGCCAAAGAGTCGGTTGGGCCGCTGGACGAAAATGGTGTTAAAGGGGCGATCAAGGAGGACAAAGCCGTAGCGGAGAAATTAAACGAATTCTTTGCTTCGGTCTTCACCGAGGAGGATTTGGGGGGGACACCGGTGCCGGAAAGAATATTTGAAGCGGGGGAATCGGAGAAACTAAACAAATTCTCTGTAACCTTGGAGGATGTAATGGGTCAGTTCAGCAAGCTGAAGAGTAGTAAATCACCGGGACCTGATGGTATTCATCCCAGAGTATTAATAGAACTAAAAAATGAACTTGCGGAGCTACTGTTAGAAATATGCAATCTGTCCCTAAAATCGAGTGTAATACCGGAAGACTGGAGGGTAGCCAATGTTACTCCGATTTTTAAGAAGGGTTCCAGAGGAGATCCGGGAAATTATAGACCGGTGAGTCTGACGTCGGTGCCGGGCAAGATGGTGGAGGCTATTATTAAGAATAAAATTGCAGAGCATATACAAAAACATGGACTGATGAGACAAAGTCAGCACGGATTTAGTGAAGGGAAGTCTTGCCTCACCAATCTAATGCATTTTTTTGAGGGGGTAAGCAAACATGTGGACAATGGGGAGCCGGTTGATATTGTATATCTGGATTTTCAGAAGGCGTTTGACAAAGTGCCGCACGAAAGACTCCTGAAGAAATTGCAGAGTCATGGAATCGGAGGTAGGGTATTATTATGGATTAAGAACTGGTTGAAAGATAGGAAGCAGAGAGTAGGATTGCGTGGCCAGTATTCTCAGTGGAGGAGGGTAGTTAGTGGGGTCCCGCAGGGGTCTGTGCTGGGTCCGTTGCTTTTTAATGTATTTATAAATGACCTAGAGATGGGAATAACTAGTGAGGTAATTAAATTCGCCGATGACACAAAATTATTCAGGGTCGTCAAGTCGCAGGAGGAATGTGAACGATTACAGGAGGACCTTGCGAGACTGGGAGAATGGGCGTGCAAGTGGCAGATGAAGTTCAATGTTGACAAGTGCAAAGTGATGCATGTGGGTAAGAGGAACCCGAATTATAGCTACGTCTTGCAAGGTTCCGCGTTAGGAGTTACGGATCAAGAAAGGGATCTGGGTGTCGTCGTCGATGATACGCTGAAACCTTCTGCTCAGTGTGCTGCTGCGGCTAGGAAAGCGAATAGAATGTTGGGTGTTATTAAGAAGGGTATGGAGTCCAGGTGTGCGGATGTTATAATGCCGTTGTATCGCTCCATGGTGCGACCGCACCTGGAGTATTGTGTTCAGTACTGGTCTCCGTATCTCAAAAAGATATAGTAGAATTGGAAAAGGTACAGCGAAGGGCGACGAAAATGATAGTGGGGATGGGACGACTTTCCTATGAAGAGAGGCTGAGAAGGCTAGGGCTTTTCAGCTTGGAGAAGAGACGGCTGAGGGGAGATATGATAGAAGTGTATAAAATAATGAGTGGAATGGATCGGGTGGATGTGAAGCGACTGTTCACGCTATCCAAAAATACTAGGACTAGAGGGCATGAGTTGAAGCTACAGTGTGGTAAATTTAAAACGAATCGGAGAAAATTTTTCTTCACCCAACGTGTAATTAGACTCTGGAATTCATTGCCGGAGAACGTGGTACGGGCGGTTAGCTTGACGGAGTTTAAAAAGGGGTTAGATAGATTCCTAAAGGACAAGTCCATAGACCGCTATTAAATGGACTGGAAAAATTCCTCATTTTTAGGTACAACTTGTCTGGAATGTTTTTACGTTTGGGGAGCGTGCCAGGTGCCCTTGACCTGGATTGGCCACTGTCGGTGACAGGATGCTGGGCTAGATGGACCTTTGGTCTTTCCCAGTATGGCACTACTTATGTACTTATGTACTTATGTACATTGAGCCTGCAAATAGGTGGGAAAATGTGGGATACAAATGCAACAAATAAATAAAGAAATATATGTGTGCACTATATAGCATATATTATTGTGCATGGGTACTATATATGGGTAAGTTTCAAAGGGATACTGTTCTTAAAACTGGTATAACTTCTGTGCATATCTGCTTATCCCTCCTGCGAAATACCTTCTCTACAAGTAAATGGGATGTGGTCACACAGAGCTCCATTCTGACCTGTGTACACTGCATATATTACCTTCTCTCAGACCATCATTTTACTATGTCCACTTGTGTCCCTGGAAGCACAGCAGACTCCTAGCTGACTTTCCCCAGTCCCTCTCTACTTCTTTTTATTGCCCCATTGTCTCTACTCTTAGGGGGCCTTTTACTAAGCCGCATAAGCGTCTACGCACGCTCAACGCGCGCCAAAATGGAGTTACCTCCTGACTACCGCGTGGCTCTTGTGATAATTTCATTTTTGGCACACGTCCGATACGTACATCCGGAAAATATTTTTTTCGGGCGCACGTAATGGACACGTTCCAAGTGGCATCTGGCGCATGTTGGTCATTACCGCTCGGTTACCGCGTGAGTGTTTACCGCTAGGTCAATGGCTGGTGGTAAGGTTTCAGACCCTGCGTGGCAATTTTCATTTTGCCGCACGTCCATTTTTGACAAAAGTTTTAAAAAGGCCTTTTTTACAGGCGCACTAAAAAATGGATCGGCGCGTGCCCAAAACCCGCGCCTACACTGCCGCAAGCCATTTTTCAGCGTGTCTTTGTAAAAGGACCTTTTAGTTTGCATCAGCCCACCTAATATTTTCTTTTCTCTCACCTGCTTTCTTTCTCCCTTTTATCACTGTTAATCTGTTGTGGCTAATTTTAAATTAATCTGCCCTAGCTTTCCTTTCCTCTCTTTCCATCACTCCCCTGACACACATCTCCCTCTGGAACAGAAATTAAATGTAGGCTAAATTTGGCATTTGAGAAGTGAAAGGAAAGGTGGCCTTAAGGGAAGAGATAAGGGCATTGGCTTTGTGTTAAATAGCTGTCTGCAAACCTCAAACTGTAGAATGCGATTTGGTCCAATCCTTGGCAGGCTGCCAATAGTCTTGGCCTTGTTTCAGGGAAACTTCTCCCCCACAGCAGAGAGCTCTGACTGAGAGAAGGAAATGGAGAGGGGACCTCAGCCCTGTTCAATAGCTCCGGCTGCTTCCAATGCAATATTAACAAGATCAGATAAAACACAGCAGCTCTTCTAGCCCTGCAGCAGGTAAACGGGGCTTTCTTTTTATTATATCTTGTCATATGGTCTGGCTTCAACATTCAGTATCAGTGCCTAAGACCTATATTTTATAAAGCAGGGATTAATGGTTATTCTCTCTCCCAATTCCAAGTCTAATCAGAAATTAATACACACCAAGGCATAATATTCTTACTTAATGCAGCATGAAGATCCCACAGGTTTGTCGATGTAGCTCAATCTTGACCTGCAGCACCCATTCACATTCCAATATGGACACCTGGTTCCCCAACTATATGCAGCTTTGCTATTGTACCTTAGTTCTATCTTGTACCACCCCTCACTATTCCAGCACTAAACCCTGCCCCACACTCAGCTCTGTCAATGCTCCTGAAGCCTGATCTGCCACATCCCTTACTATTCTTGTCAGCTCTGTGAACATGCTACAGTCATGATGTCAATTTTAAATTTAAAACAAAACCTTGACAATTATGTATAGTAATATGACAAAAAAAAAAAAAAGAAAGGATGTGTAGATGAGGAAAAAGAATACTGCAACTAACATAGATTACAGTAGTTACACTAGATAATTCACATTCTCAAATATGGAATAATGCATTCCAAAATTCCAGTTATAAAGCACGAGAGAAAAGTTTTAAAGCAGCAATGTCAGGAAATACATTTTTACAGAAAGGGTGGTGGATGCCTGGAATGTCTTCTCCCGGGATGTGAAGACAAAAACGGTAACGGAATTCAAGAATACGTGGGATAAACACAGAGGAACACTATAAAGAAAAAGGATGGAATCCAATGAAAGCAAAACATAAATGACCTCATAACCGGGGTGAACTTTGACAGCAGCTTCAGAGGTTGGGAAGTAAGACCAATGCCGGTCTGGGTTCCATAAATGGCAAAAAAGTGGGCTTCGATTGCAAATCCAGCTGTTGGGAAGTAGGACTGGTGCTGGGTAGACTTCTATGATCTGTGTCCCAAAGGAGAGGTTAATGAAGAAGTGGAACCTGGGCAGAGTGCCAGATTCAAATGTGGCCACTTTGTTAGGCAGACTGGATGGACCATGCAGGTCTTTCTCTGCCAATGTTTACTATGTTACTAAGGGGTCCTTTTACCAGGCTGTGGAAAAAGGGTCCTGCTAATGGCATGGCCATTTTCCCGCAGTGGGTATAAAGCCCCAGACACACATGGCAATGCAGTAAGAGAACTCTTAACATGTGGCCATGCGACGGGGAGCCCTTACGGCTATCCACTGAGGTGGCGCTAAGGGCTCTCTCACTAACTCAGCAGTAACTGGGCAATGTGCGGTGATGCTCGATTACCACCGGATAACCAACCAAGCAAGCCACTCCTGGGGGTTTTCTTTTTCCCCCGAAAATGATCCGTGCTCGGGGCGGGACTATCACCGGTGGCTGCATTGGGCCAGCTGTAGTCCCAGAAGAGCGAGCGGTAAGCCCGTGTAATGCCACTCTGTAATAGGGCCTCTAAGTCTCTTGTCATATCGCACTTGGATTTCTGTAACTCTTTATATGCTGGTCTTATACTCGCTCAAACATCTTCAACTTATCCAATCAACTGCTGTCAACCTCCTCCACCGATTACACCATTTCAATCATGTCACCCCCTTTCTCCACTCCAAGACTATCCCGGTCTCTGCACACATCCACTTTAAGGTTCTTTTGTTTATTTGCAAGGGCCATCTCCCCTTTGCTCCTTCCTATATAAACAGCCTTCTCATCCCCTACTCCCCAGCACGGACTCTGCGTTCCTCATTCATGAATATCTTGACTCTGTCCTCACCACAGTCCCTTCATCTAAACATTTTCCATGAGACCTCTCAGTTACCTCTGTCCTAATCTTTGGAATTCACTCCCTGCACATCTTAGATTGGAGCCATCATTTCTGAAATGTAAGTCTCTCCTCAAAACTCACCTCTTTGGCTCTTCTATCCTGCAATCTTTGCTCTCTCCTCTTCCTGTTCTCTCTTCCCCTGCACTCTGCCTATTTTAGTCAGCTGTTGTAAACTGCACAGTTGCCTTGATTGGCCCTGTTGTGGTATATCAAAAAATGTGAATAAAACAAATAATTACGAATAGATTCTCAAATGTGGCAAAGTGTGCATTGAAAAAGAATCACGGTATTTCTGAAATAGAAGCTAGGTAAGATTGTTTGCTCATAGTTAGTTAAGAGCATTTGCCAAATAGTGAGCTATCATTTCACCAGGAACAATGAGGTCAGTGTTCAAAAGCACTTATGTGGTCTGCAGCAGTGGCACTGGCCATATAAGCAGGGGCATTGCCAGACCTCATGGTGGGAGGGGGCCAGAGCCCAAGATGGGGGAGGGCACATTTTGGTCACCACTGCCCCCCTTCTGCCGCCCACTGCCGCCACTGTACATCTTGGCTGGCGGGGTTCCCCAGCCTCTACCAGCTGAAGAGTTCATCCAGTGCTGGTCTCTGGCACTGCTGCATTGCCTGCCCTGCTGTCTCTTCCCCTCACATCCGGCACGCTCCCTTTAGTGAAACTGAGCATGCTCAATTTCACTACAAGGAGCGTGCTCAATGTGAAGGGAAGAAAGAGCAGGGCAGACAATACGGCGACGCTGCTGCAGACCAGTGCTGGACGAAATCTTCAGCTGGCGGGGGTTGGGACCCTTGCCAGCCAACCAGAGGCCCAGAGCAAATTTGGGGGGCCCAGGCTCCCACCTAGCTACGCCACTGCATATAAGTGCTTTGGTTTTTTTTTTTAAAGAAAATTCCAGAGGCCTGAGCAAGTCATTCTGAATGTATACATGATATAGTTAAAGTTATCCACCCAAAGAGGGGGAATGGTTAGAAGTGTTGTGGGGGTGAAACCACTTAGATATAAATGACAAGATACTCAGTAGCAGTTATTCTGCTAGCAACACCTGGTACTCAGATAGTGCCACTGAATATCATTACAAACCACCTTGGCGCTATCCATATAGTACTAGGAAAATTACAGAAGTATATCAAGTATAAATACCAGAAATATAAACATTAACTCAATAAATTATCACTGGCAATACATAGTAACATAGTAAATGATAGCAGATAAAAACCTGTACTGTCCATCCAGTCTGCCCAACAAGATAAACTCATATTACATGGTATGTGATACTTTATATGTATACCTGAGTTTGATTTGTCCTTGCCTTTCTCAGGGCGTAGACTGTAGAAGTCTGCCCAGCTCCTGTTTTGTTTCCCAATTACCGGTGTCGCCACCCAATCTCCGCTAAGATTCCATGGAACCATTTTAATAGAATATTCAATACTTTTAATCAAACCCATATTCAAACACTTTCTCATCACCCAGATAGTGTCACTGAATATCATTGTAGACCACCTTTCTGCATCAAAGTTTGGGCACAAGGATTTACACCAACTGAAACCTGGTGAAAATCTAGGTGCATTAGT
The DNA here is from genome assembly GCF_901765095.1 of Microcaecilia unicolor. Classification (NCBI taxonomy): domain Eukaryota; kingdom Metazoa; phylum Chordata; class Amphibia; order Gymnophiona; family Siphonopidae; genus Microcaecilia; species Microcaecilia unicolor. Next base: position 179,647,036 of record NC_044036.1, read on the forward strand.
TAGGCGCGATCCCTGGTATTCTGTAATCCTGTGCGCATCTTTAGTGAACACCCCCGACTTGACCATTCCCCTCCCATGGCCATGCCCCCTTTTGAGTTGCATGCTATAAGATTTGCATGCAGATCTTTATAGAATAGTGTGTAGAAAGATGCATGCGTAAATCCAAATTGTGGCAATTAATGCTAATAATTGATTGTTAGCACCCAATTGATGCTAATTGTCTCATTAGTCAATTTAGTTGTGCACGCATCTCAGGATCATGCACAATTTTGCATGTGTAAATTTGCTTGCCATTTATAGAATCCGGGGGTATATTTTTTTTATAAAGCAGCTCAGTTGAGATTTTTTTTTTCCTGGAAGGGTCCACCTGTCTGAACTGCACTGCACCTACTACTAAACTACTCCAGGGACCTGCGTGCTGCTGTAATGGGCCTGAGTATGACATCTGACGCTGGCATAGAAGCTGGCAAGTAATGTGCTTAACCACAATTTTTTGGGGTGGGAGGGGGTTAGTGACCACTGGGGGAGTAAGGGGAGGTCACCCCTGATTCCCTCCAGTGGTCATCTGGGGCACCTTTTTGTGCCTTATTCGTAATAAAAACAGGTGTAGTCTTGGCCATTTTAGTTTTGTTCCATTATGGCTGAAAAACATCTAAGTCTTAGGAACACCCAAGTCCCGCCTTGAACATGCCCCTGGAACACCCTCTTGAGATTTAGACGTCCTTCTGACGGACTTCAGAGAAAAAACATCTAAGAAGAGGTTTCGAAAATACCGATTTGAACGTTTTTGTGAGATAAACGTCCAAATGCAGACTTATGTCACTTTTTGGGCATTTTTCTCTTTTGAAAATGAGTCCCATGGTCTTTTTTCTCTGTTTCTATGAGGCTTGAAGAAAGGAGGAACAAAATCAGAAAATATTTTTCCATTGAAAGGATGGTAGATTCATGGACTGCCTCCCAAAGCAAAAAAACAGTAAAAGAATTTGAAGAGAGTATAGGGTGAGCACAGAGGGAAGTCAGAAATCAACTATGGTCTATTGAACTGCACCTATACTTATCTGCTGTCATATTTCAGTTTTCTGTATCTTCCCTCCTTAACGTGTTTTAATAGTAATCAGGACCCACAGCACAAAATATGTCTTGCTGTAAGTGGCAAATATTAATACATGTTAGAAGATGGTAACACAGTGGAACTGTTTTGTAAGTCTTGCCCTCTGTCTTTTTCAGTCATTTTTTTTTTCAAAAATTGAAAATGAAAATATGCGTGCCTAGTTCTCCTCTTTTTTGACCCTGTTCTGTCCTCATCTTGCCTTGCCTGTCCCCAAAGCTGGAAGTCTTTATGTTTCATGGTCTTGTCTATCAGCATATTAATGCATTTAATTACCTTGTTTTCCAGCTTATCTCTGTACTTCAACCCATCCAAAAGCTAGCAAGAGCATTCTCTGCAACTCTCAGTGGACATCATTAGTATTCTGGCTTGGAAAGGGAAGCAGGCAGATTCCCATTTTATTATCATATCATTTCTGTTGTGCTTTGAATGAGGCATTGTGCCGTGGAACAATACCCTGGCTCCATTCATTTTTGTGGGGTTTGATCTTTGATACCATCTTGAAATAAGGACGTTGAAAAAGGGTATTTGTATAATTATACAGACGTAACTGGAAGTCGGCTTTTACAAGCACAATCTCTACATTTCTAATTCATGTAGGTTCAGAGCAGTCTCTGTATTTCTATTTTACAACCTTTATTGGCATTTGCTATACCGATAGCTTTTGGGTAGAGCCATGGCAGAAATTTTAGTAATAATCTGTATCATAGTGAACAGGCTTCTTGCTGGACTAATGGCACCTTGGGCAACCAAAGGACAGGCCCAACTGTGGAGAATGGCAATCCTCTTCGAATAGTGTGGCCAGCTGGGGGTCTTCCTTATATGACACAGTCATAGTTGTTGTGCAGGAGTTTAAGCTTGTATATACCACAGTTGATGATATCACGGCACTAGTGACATGGTGTGCTGGTGCCCTGCTCTCTCAGAAGGAACATTGGCATCCGATGGGCCTGGGACCTCAGGAAGTTTCCTGTCTTACCTGCTACTACTAATGATCTTGATTATAAAAAAAAATTGGGAGAAGCAAGAAGAAGACCCTGTTTACAAATGTGTATTCGTGGTTATCGTATGAAATGCCACAGATTTCAGTATTTCTAGTGGGGCTTATGCACTAATAACACCTATTTTCCACATCTTTGTAGTTAGGTCTATGAGGGCCTTGAATCACATCACAAATGAGCCTTTGCACTAAAGTCTAGTAATCGCACTAAAGCTATGAACACACGTGCAAAATTGTATACACTAGTGTGAACAGTAACCAGCAGACTGAAAGGCCATAGCGCAAGCTAAAGTTAGTGTATATGTGCACTTAAATAACATTTAGTCTTTAGTGTCATAAAGAGCATACTATGCTATCCCTCACACACTATTTAACATTGACCTCTGTCTTATCACTAGCTTGTTAGCTCTCGCACCATAAAGAGAGTAATTGAATAAAGCCTTTTCCATATAGAAAACCTATTTTCCATGCAGAAAATATTTTTATAAAGCTGTGCAACAGCAAATGAATGTAAACATTACGGGCTGGATTCAGTATATGGCACTGAAAAATCAGCACTGAATTGTATTCTATAAAGTGCGCTCTGGGATTGGGGCCCTTTATAGAATAGCGAGTGTGTATACCCCAACTGAAACCAGGTGTAAATCCCAGCATGCAAGTTGGATGCAGATCCCCCAAATTTTATAACACTGCTTTCATTTTAAGGAAACGCCCCTGGCCCACCCATTTGCCTCCCATCTTTATGCCTGCCTTTCAGATCTGCATGGAAACACTTAGGCATTATTCTATAACAGGGCATGAGTGGCCTAGTGGTTAGGGTGGTAGACTTTGGAACTGAGTTCGATTCCCACTTCAGGCACAGACAGCTCCTTGTGACTCTGGGCAAGTCACTTAACCCTCCATTACCCCATGTAAGCTGTATTGAGCCTGCCATGAGTGGGAAAGCACAGGGTACAAATATAAAAAAATAAATAGTTCTGCACAGATCTGCCATTTTGCAGCTGTTTCAGCCCAGAATATTGGCGCACAAATAGCGCATAACACTGGGCACCATATATAGAATTCTCTAGTACACGGCAATTGTATAAGTGTGCCACAAGTTAGGAACCAAAATGCTGGATGCGAAGCGTAAATTCTGTAACGGAATCTGGGTACCTAGATTCCGTTATAGAATACCAGTGCAAGTCAATATTTACACACCAATGTTTGGGCAAACCCTCTTATGCCATGTCTATGGCAGGTGTAAATACATGCACCAGGGACATAGCCAGACACCCAATTTTGGAAGGGCTGAGTGTAAAGTGGGAGGGCACGAGAAACCCACTCACACCCAGCATCTCTACCTCCCCTTCCCCAGGTGAATGGGGATCTCTTAACTCCACTCCCTCAACCCCCTGGAACCTTTTAAATCTTTTAGTTCTTCACCGGCAGTGGGTAGCGACTTATACCTGCTGCTCATACCGGCCCCAAGCCTTCCCTCTGATGCAACTTCCTGGTCCCATGAACAGGAAGTTGCATTAGAGGACCAGCACAAGCAGTGGGTATGAGTCATTATTCATTGCTCACGAAGAACTGAAGGATTTTAAAGGTACTAGGGGGAGTGGAGTTAAGAGACCCTTTATCACCTGAGGGGGAGGGGAGGGAGAGATGCTAGGAGTGTTCAGCTGGTGGGGCTTGGGGATCCCCACCAGCCACATCACAGCTTTGCCGTTGCTGGATGGGCCTATTTGGGTGGGCCTGTGCCCACCCAGACCCACCTGTGGCTATGCCACTGGCATGCACCTGAATGCAGCACTTTAGCACATAGATCTAATCTAAACATCAATTTGTAGACCGCACCTAGTCCCAGTGGGAGGTTCAAGGTGGTTTACAAAAGAAAAGAAACTCAAATGAGGAACTACAATAAAATTAGTACATCACAACACAATTAAAACATCAAATAAGAAGGTTTTAAGCTTTTTTCTTAAATTCAAATAGTTCAGATCGAATCTTCAACTGAAGAGTATTCCAAATTGTACTCACTTTATATGAAAAAGTGCCTCAAATTGACATTTAAGGCAGATACCCTGAAAAGATGGAGATTTTAATAAAAGATGACCTCTTAATCTTGATGAAGATAAAATAAAGATGGGGAAATGTTTGAATTAACAAAATGGGTGTATTACCGTATAAAAATACCTTGAACATTATGCAAACTGATTTAAAACTGATTCACAATTTTACACAAAGCCAGTGGAGCTTTTGAAAATATAAAGACAATCCATTAGGTCTTTTCAGCCAAAAAATGAGACATACAGTCGTGTTTTGAATTAACTGTATTTTGAGAAATAGTTTTAGACCAATATACAAGGAGTTACAATAATCTAAATGTGATAGCACCAACATTTGAACTATTAAAGCAAAATGAGGCTGTGAAAAACTTGATCGCAGCAAGCATAACTGTCTCATACAATAGAAAGCTTTTTTCTGTATGTTTTTAATCTGAGCAACATATGTGAGAGCAGAATCAAGCACAACCCCAAGAACTCTTGATTCTTTTTCCACTTTTAAACTCTTCCCGTCAACCAACATTATTGAATCGGGAACAATCAGTGGAGAATTAGTGAAGCAAAGAATCTTAGTCTTAGTAGAATTTAATTTGAGCATGTTTTTCATAGCCCAATATTGAAACATGGATAACAGTGTCATTTAAAGAAAAACTAGCAGGTGCCAGCATCAGTATATCGTCTGCTTAGGAAAATAGACCTATATTTATTTATATATATAGGTTTTATTCCACCCTAGTGAACTAAGTTAATTCAGGTTGGTTTACAAGTAAAACAAACAGAAAAAAAAGACATAAAAGCAATGAATCGGTACACTAATAAATACCTACTTAAATACCTGAACCCTGCAACACTACGAAACCAAAGAACATAATGGATATAACTTAACTCTTCCTCTATACGATTTCCTAATTATGTTTGTTCCACATGAACCTTATTCTACCATAAAATCACTGTGTAACTGTTTATACCGAAATTGGCGAACGCCTTTACGGTACTATGTAAACCACATTGAGCCTGCAAATAGGTGGGAAAATGTGGGATACAAATGCAATAAATAAATAAATAAATAAATATCAACAGAGACTGTAATTAGACTCAAAGAACTCATAGATGACACTATTCTATTACATTTGCATGTAATTATGGAGACATGCCCTGCCCACATAAACACCCCCTTGCATTTTAACGCTATGCCCTGAAAATGGCAAGGACAAACCAAAATCAGAAATATATATGAAGTAATGCATTTTTAAATTTTTTTTATTTGTACCCCATGCTTTCCCACTCATGGCAGGCTCAATGCAGCTTAGGTACTTATTTGTACCCAGGGCAATGGAGGGTTAAGTGACTTGCCCAGAGTCACAAGGAACTGCCTGTGCCTGCAGTGGGAATCGAACCCAGTTCCCCAGGACCAAAGTCCACCATGCTAACCACTAGGTTACTCCTCCACACAGTTTATCTTGTTGGGCAGACTGGATGGACTGTACAGGTCTTTATCTGCCGTCATCTACTATGTTTTGTTATGGTATGTGCTAAGATGGTAGAATACCACTTAGCACCCCACTAAAACTTATGAGTGAATCTGTAACACCCATGCCTATAAGTGGCAGTATTCTATAATTTGGGTGCGCAAATTGTGCATACATTTAGGTGCTCACATTATAGAATGTGTGTGTGTGTGTGTGTGTGTGTGTGTGTGTGTGTGCATAGAAACCCCCATATTCTGTAAACTAATTAGACAATTAAGAACTAACAATCAATTATTGGTGTTTAGAAGCACTTAATTAACAGTAATTAGGAGTTATGCGTTGTACTGCTATGGATTTACAGCCTGCTTCACTGACACAGACTACTCAATAATTACCGTGGATTCTTTTGGATTCATATTAGGTAAATGAGACCTTTATTAGAGGTGCTAAAATCTACAATGATTAAGATATATACAATGATTAAGCTATATTAACCATAAGGAGGCACGATCTACTACCTATCATACACCTTTCAATGCATATTACAGAACTCAAAACAATAGCCAACATGAATACCAACAAACTGATTATGATAATCTATTTCCTCCCCCTCATATACTACGCATGGACTATCCCCAACACAAACACCAATCTACCCACAACACACACACCCTACAGACAAGTCATACACAACCCACCAGAACAAAAGAACAACAACCAAATAAAAGGAAAAACAAATCCATATGGAAATAACCAACAGAAAGGGAGGAAAGGACACAACAAAACGAGATACCAGCAAAACAGACAACTAATAAAAATCAACACACCAACGCACCGGATTGAACCTTACCACTCAATCCAAATGGGATATGTAAACGCCAGATCAGTAGTAAACAAAACAGAGAACATAACAGACTGGATCACTGCAGACAACCTTGACTTCCTATTCATCACAGAAACCTGGGTCCATAACCTCCAAGACCCTATAATCTTAGAACTTTGCCCACCAGGATACAAAATTACACACTGGACGAGAAACAGAAAAAGAGGAGGAGGATTAGCCATTATATACAAATCTGAGTTTAACATCACAAATATAGCTGAATCGATACTGCCACAACTTGAAATCGCCTCCATAAGAATCAGTCACCCAAAACTGCAGGAATACCTCAACGCAGTTATACTTTACAGACCACCAGGCAACTGGCGAAACAGTCAAACACACTTCATGGACTTCATCTCAAATACTTGTCTCTCTTCCTCCAACCTCATCATATTAGGAGATATCAACCTACACCTGGAAGATGTCAACACAACAAACACCCAAGAATGTAAAGAGTTCTTACAATTATGGGATCTACAAGGATCAAATACGCAACCAACACACAAAAAAGGACACACGTTAGACCTTATAGTACACAAATTTGACCACAACGCAAACTTTACACTAACAAACACTAACTGGTCACCTATACTATGGTCAGACCATTACAAAGCACATATCACCCTCCAATGGAGAATGAAAGACCTACCTGACAAACAAACACGGAAAATATACACCACAAGAGGAAAAATAGACCCGGTTAAATTCTGGCAACAGATCTACTTCGACGAATGGACAATAAACACAGATACAATCCAATTCCTCTCAGAATGGGATAATAGATGCAAATTAATACTTGACAATATCGCCCCAATCCAAACCAGAACATCGCACAGAAGAAACTCAATACCATGGTTCAATGAAGAACTGAAAAACCTCAAAACACAAGTCAGGAAACTAGAACGTGCGTGGAACAAAAAGAAAGATGACCCCACTCTTGACGCTTGGAAACAACTCAGAAGGATATACAAATATTCCATAAGACAAACCAAAAGACAATACTACCAAACTGAAATTGGACCAAACTACAAAGACACACACAAACTCTTCCAACTCGTGATAAACTATTGGATACCACTCCAGTTACCAACAACAGCAAAGACACACCAGGAGCTGACGATCTAGCGAAGTACTTCAAGGAGAAAATCATACAATTACGACTCAAAATACCTACTAGCCCTATCGAATACACTATGCTCCTAGACTGCCTAGACCCAGACTCTGGAGTTTACCCAGCAGACAGAATTTGGACTGAATTCACTATACTACCGGAAGATCTTATCTCACAAACACTTAAAAAATTCGCCAAATCTCACTGCAAATTAGATATTTGCCCAAACAACCTCATGAAGCTGGCCCCGCAACAATTCATAAAGGACCTAACAAACCACCTGAACTTCATGCTACAAAATGGACTCTTCCCAAAGGAGAAAGGTAACATCTTACTAACCCCCATACCCAAGGATGTAAAGAAAAATGCCAATGAATTAACGAACTACAGACCAGTAGCTTCTATTTCCTTAATCACTAAAATAACAGAAGGTATGGTGACCAAACAACTCACTGAATATCTAAACAAATTCTCGATACTACACGACTCCCAGTCAGGATTTCGCTCTAAACACAGCACTGAAACCGTACTAGTTACGCTCACAACCAAATTCAAACAACTGATAGCAAACGGTAATAACATACTACTGTTACAATTCGACATGTCGAGCGCATTCGACATGGTTGACCATGGAATTTTATTACACATCCTTGAATACTTCGGAATCGGAGGTAAAGTCCTCAAGTGGTTTAAGGGCTTCCTAACCACACGCTCACACCAAGTGACTTCAAATTCGACCACTTCAGCTACATGGACGCCTGTATGCGGAGTACCACAGGGATCTCCCCTCTCACTGACCATTTTCAACCTAATGATGACACCCCTGGCCAAACTACTATCGAATCAGAACTTAAATCCATTCATATACGCTGACGACATAACGATCTACATCCCATTCAAACAAGATCTAAGAGAAATATCCAACGAAATCAAGCAAAGCCTACACATTATGAATTCCTGGGCAGATGCATTTCAGCTGAAACTCAATGCAGAAAAACCCCAATGCCTAGTACTCACCTCACAATACAATAAGAACAAATTTACCACCATCAACACACCTAAACTAAATCTACCAATCTCGGACACCCTAAAAATTCTTGGAGTCACTATTGATCAACACCTGACACTTGAGAACCATGCGAAAAACATAACTAAAAAGATGTTTCACTCAATGTGGAAACTAAAAAGAATCAAACCATACTTTCCAAGGACTGTTTTCCGCAATCTGGTACAATCACTAGTACTCAGTCATCTGGACTACTGTAATTCACTTTACGCTGGTTGCAAAGAACAAATACTTTAAAAACTCCAGACTGCCCAGAACATGGCAGCTAGACTAATATTCGGCAAACCAAAATATGAAAGCGCAAAACCTTTACGTGAAAAACTACACTGGCTCCCACTTAAAGAACGGATCACATTCAAGCTTTGCACCCTAGTCCATAAAATCATCCATGGCGACGCCCCAGCTTACATGTCGGACCTAATAGACCTACCACCCAGGAACGCAAAGAAATCTTCTCGTACATTCCTCAATCTTCATCCCCCTAAGTGCAAAGGCCTGAAATACAAACTAATGCACTCATCAACCTTCTCCTACATGAGCACGCAGTTCTGGAACGCGTTGCCACGTCACCTGAAAATGGTCTATGAATTGACCAACTTCCGTAAAGCATTAAAAACTTATCTCTTTGACAAGATATATCACAATGAGCAACACATGTAACTGTACAACCTTAATACATCCAGCACTATCTTATAATGCCTTCTGCTCTTACACTATCATGTATTTCATTTTCATGTAACCCAAAACACTCTGTAAAGCCAAATGTATACTCTCTTCTATTTCAGTATCCATGACGAATTGTAAGCCACATTGAGCCTGCAAAGAGGTGGGATAATGTGGGATACAAATGTAACAAATAAATAAATATACACACAATGATGAGCAATATAACTAAAAAGAAATAATACCTATCTATAAACAATGCTCAGAGTTCTTAGACCAGGAAAAGAAGCAATAATACACTATACATACAACATCACTGGTCAGGAATTTCATGCCCTTATCTCATCAGCCGGGAGGCCCATTGCAGCGAAAGCCCGAAGTCTCCTTATGACCAGGAACAAGTCTTTTCTGCACGATGCATCCACCCACAGATGAGCCTCAAAGCTCTGCTGCAACAAGCCCCCTTTTTATTATGCTAAAGCTTATTTTCAGAGCCAAGGAAAATTACAGAATACTTGAGAATAGGTAAACAAGCCATACTGTGGGAATGTGGTCACATGTTTCCAAGTCCAGGTGGCCAGTCTGAACCTCGAAAACAAGCACCATCCTCCTCTTCACATACCAAATTATTTAGAGCTGTGTCTTATCTTCTGCATTCCAACTTATTTTCACACAAAGTTAAACAATCATTTTTAAACAGAATTACTTCTAATCAACAATACAGACCCCAAGTGCACTTGTTAGTCAAGGCAGATAGAGTTGAAAAGCAATCTCTAAAATCCTTTTTATTACACGCGTGGATCTGCCCTAAGCCCAATTCTATCACTTTAAAAAGTCAGAATATAGCATAATGAGAGTGGAAGCCACAATATGCAAATTCATTCAGATGCTCAACACTCATAAAATTATGCACTATCCATGCTCTTTCTGCCCATGAGGCCGCCGCTGGAAGTCTCGGCAGCCAGTTATAAAGAGTGATGCAGCAGCAAGAGGGTCAGCGTCGGCAGTGGGCAGGAAAGACTGGGGATCTTTCCTGCCCCGAGGACTCCACTAGACCACCAGGGTATCTTCAGGAATGTGCTGGGAGGGTACCCTGCAGCTCAGGGGAGGAAAGGCAAAGAGATCACAGCAATAGCAGGGAACAGGAGGGAGTGCCACGGGGCCCCTGGAAGCATAAGGCCCTGTGCAACTGCCCCTGTCTAAGACCGGTTCTGTCAGCTCCAGTGCTTGTGCCAAAGGTTATATGCATGTATATACCCAGTTACACTAGTATTCTATAAAGGAGCATACAGTAGGCACCTACTTTCCTTTACAACATACGTGAAAATCAGGTGCCCTCTGGGCAGTGGCATAGCCAGAAACCCAATTTTGGGCAGTAGCATAGTCAGATCTCAGTTTTTGGGTGGGCCTGGGGGGTGGACTGAATGGGTATGACTCACCTCCCCCCCCCCTGTAAAGATAAATATGTTGGCTAGTGGTGATCTCCAGGCCCCGCCAGCTGAAGAATCTTCTGGAGTTCCCTGAGAAGTCTCATCCCCATACCAATCACCACTGTATATCTAGCCGCCGACATCGGTACTGCCCCTCCCCCTGCACATGTTTGGTTCAACCAGCATCCCCGTGCATGCATGTGCAGTGGTGCCAATTGAACTGAGCATGCGCAAAGGGGGGGGGGGAGCAGTGCTGTCATCAGTGGCTGGAAGTACACTGTTGACTGCTGCAGGGATGAGACTATGTGGGAAACTCCAGGCAGAAAGGACTCTTCAGCTGGCGGGGCCTAGAGAACCCCGCTAGCTACACCAATGATGTGCGTTGCCACTGGGTAGACCTGAAGTGAAACTGGATGGGCCCCTGTCTACCCAGGCCCATCCGTGGCTATGGCAATGATTTTGGGTGGGCCCAAGGTGAGTGGATACAAGAACTCCGCCACCCTACAGGTGATGTAGCCTCTCAACTTCTACCCCCTGCCCGCATAACTTTTAAATATCAGTTCTCCACCAGCAGTGGGCAGTATACACTGCTCACACTGGCCCTACAACCTTCCCTCTCACATACTCCCACCTATGTAGAAACAGGAAGATGCATCAGAGGGAAGGCTGTGGGCCGGCTTGAACAGCGTGTATCAGTCGCTGCTTGCAGCTAGTGAAGAACTGGTGCTTAAAAGGTACACGGAGGGAGAGAAGCCATGAGTCTTCAGCTAGCGGTGCTTAGGGGAGCCCCACCAGCCACATCATAGATTGGGCTGTGCCCACCAGTGGCTATGCCACTGCCTCTGGCTGCTTATATATAGGTGCACAGTCATAGAATTACCCCTCTCCCCCAGATTACACATACACATTTACACCTGGCTTCTTCCAAGCAACTGTAAATTTGTGGATTTGTATTTGTGCGCTATTCGGAATAGTTCTGGGAACCTATTTTATGAAGGCACATAGGTGACTTTGGTGCCCGTATCAAAAAGGCATTTTTTTCCACTTTCCACGTAGACATCCTGTTAAAAACTTAAGCCCTTAAACTAAAGGCTCAGCTACTAGAAAGCATTGTGAGTTCTTGATGGAAGTGTTGTGACTGCTGAAGCATATCGGAGCTATAGAGGAGTGGAGGAGTGCACAAGAGGGAGAAGGAGATAGAGAGAGTGAGAGGGAGAAGATAGAAATTGAAGAGGTAGAGAGAACAGCGAGAAAGAGAAGGGGCAAGAGGAGAGCATGAACATGTCATAAATCTGTAAACACTGCTGTAAAATTGCTGTCTCTTCCATATATATTTATCCAAAGAGACAACTGTCATGACTAGTGGTAAATCGAATAAAATCAAAGCGGATTCCACAACATCACACAGCATCAAAAATCCAAATAATACCTTTCACCACCACAGAAATGATTGTCAGTGCCAGTTTGACATACTTTCCAATTCTCCTAGGCCTAGGGAACGTTCTGTGAAGCTAACAGCATTTTGTTGGAGAAAAGCATATTTTTTTCACTCACTGAACATTCAGGCTGTGGAATGTGGGAATGTGTTCGCAGGGGATGTGGTCAGGGTATCTAACATATTTCTGCTTCAAATTTATATCCCGCATTAACCATACAATCTAAGTGGGTTATAATAAAACATACATGAGTCTTATAAAATACAAAGGAAAATTATATAAACACAACTGTTGTTTTGTGTAAATCTGTTTATTAAGTTTGTTTCTCAATTTTTGATATACTGCCTTTTTTGAAGCACAAATCGAGGCAGTTTACATATAACTATTCAGGTACTTGCACTGTCCCTGGTGGGTTTACAATCTTAAGTATATTATACCTGGGGCAATGGAGGGCTAAGTGACTTGCCCAGTGTCACACGGAGCTGCAGAGGGAATTGAACCTGGTTCCCCAGGTCCACAACCTGCTGCACTAACCATTAGGCCACTCCTAATGGCCATGCCAGGTGCAAGGGGGTCTTTAGGGGGTTGGGGAGTACTCCATGTTCTTGACTGAGGTACAGACTGGGCCAGTTTCACAATGTCTGGTTCTCTTTCTTTATTGGGATGGTCTAGCTGGGACGCTGTCTCCAGTTCTTGTTAGGCAATGTTTGTTTTCTACTACACTAGTCTTGAGGTGCTATTGGGATGGGTGATCTACGCAAAACCAAATCATTCTAATACCAACAGTTAAAAAAAAAAACTTAACCAGCTAGATAGCTAGATTTAAAAAAATGTTAGGACTAATTCCTCAAGGAAAAGTTCATAAATAATTATTACCACTCATCCCTTGGGATGAGTCTATTCTTTGGAAACCACAAGGTGCAACCTAATGACCCAAACTGGCCACTGTCAGAGGCAGGATTTGGGTTCAGTGGATCATTGGCCTTACCCAACATGGCTCGTCTTATATTCTTATGTCTTATGACAGTGCTTATCAATCTTTTTTGAGACTGTGACCCCATGATCCTAGCCAAATAAGTACATAAGTACTGCCACGCTGGGAAAAGACCAAAGGTCCATCAAGCCCAGCACTCTGTCTCTGACAGCGGCCAATCCAGGCCCCAAGAACCTGGCAAAAACCCAAACTTTAATAGTGATCAATGGACGTTTCCTTCAGGAATCTGTCCAGACCCCCTTTAAACTCAGCAAAGCCAGCTGCCATCACTACCTTCTCTGGCAATGAGTTCCAGAGTCTAACTACGCGCTGAGTAAAGAAAATCTTTCTCCAATTTGTTTTAAACCTACCACATTCTAATTTCATCTTGTGTCCCCTGGTTCTATTATTGTTAGAAAGTGTAAACAAACGCTTCACATCTGTCCACTCTATCCTACTCGTTATTTTGTAGACCTCTATCATATCGCCCCTCAGCCCCCTTTTCTCCAGGCTAAAGAATCCTAGCCATCTTAACCTCTCCTCATAGGGTAGTCGTCCCATCCCTTTTATCATTTTTGTCGCCCTTCTCTGCACCTTCTCCAATTCCTTTATATCTTTTTTGTGTCGTTGTCCCCCCAGAAGTACAGAATGGTTCACCTATGCCCACCTAGAATGCAATTACAAATGAGGTCCCAACCCACAGTTTGGGAAGCTCTAGCTTATGATCATGATGGAGCTGCAATCCTTGAAGGTACGAAGGCTCCCTTTTACAAAGCCACGCTAGCGGCTGCAAGTATGATAATGCCAACACTGCCCATTTGCTTTGAATGGGCTGCATTGGCATTGATGCGTGGCTTTGTAAAAGGGGGGTAGGGGTGGGGGTAAGAGAGAATCATGGTGCAACTAAAGAAATTAAAATGGAGGTAGCTTCCCTTAACAGTGCAACTCATTTTAATTCAAAAGCGAGTGGAAGAAGCAGAAGAAAAGACTTTCTTGTTGGAAAATATTGTGACATTGCCACAGGAAAAGGTCAAAATCACTGCTGAGTTGGAAAGGAACTTTGTTTTTCAAACCTTTGTTATTTGTATCTTCAGTCTGAGAATTTGGGGGATTCCAGAGGGAATGGAAATAAGTGCAGAAGTGGAATCTCATTTTATTTTGTTTTAATTCATATATAAGTATTTAAAGGGGTCTTTTCCTAAAGGTTAGCTCGAGTTATCTGCAGCAGTTCCCATTTTATTCCTACGGGCCCTGCTGCAGATAACTCGAGCTAATCTTTAGGAAAAGACCCCCTAAGTTATTTTCTCACGAATTCTATATAGAGCGACTAAATTTGCGTGCGTAAATCAGCACACATTGAGAATTTTAGATGCAAATGAATTGATTAATGAGCCAATCAGCACCAATAATTGGCTGCCAAGAACCAATTATTGGCCTTAATTAGGATTTTTATGCGTGCATCATATTCTATAATGATGTGCAAGGAAATCCTATAACACATAAATTCAAAGGGGCATGGCCGGGGGCATTCCAGGGTGTGTTCCCAGAATTTACGCACATTGTTACAGAATAGTCCTGATTGGTGTCTTAAGTTAGGCGCTGTTTATATGCTTAGCTGCTATTCTATAAAGGGTGCAGATCCTTTATCGAATAGCGCTCAGCGCTTAAAATTTCGGTGCCAATTTCTCGGTGCCATTTATGTATAACTAGTAAAAAAGGCCCGTTTCTTAACGCAATGAAACGGGCACTAGCAATGTAATGAGTTCCTGCCATTAATGTTTCCACGGTTGTATTCTGAATATAATTGTTGTTTACATGTGTAAGATTTCTTTATATACAATAGTTTTTGTGTAAACTGTGTTACAATGTGGTAAACATTTTCCTTGTTCAGGCCCTTCAATCAGTTTAACAATCACATCAGAAGAGCTCCTTACTCGTGAGAATGCAACATACAGTTGCCCATGTGAGAGACTGAGAGTGACAGTGTGTTTTACAGACAGTGTACGAGAGAGATACACAGAGTGATTGTCTATGTGTGTGTGTGATGTCTGTGTGTGTGTGTGATGTGTGTGAGTGACAAAGTGATTAAATGTTTGTCTTCCCTTCCGTTCTGTGCACTTGCCTCCACTGATGTTCGTACCTTCCTGTATATGATTGTTTGTTAGAGATTCAATCCACTCCACTTCCCTCCTCCAAATTCCGTTCTGTCTGATTGGTTCTTCGTTCCTGTGATGTCTTGTTTGTTTGCTTGGCAACTATGCAGCGTTCCGTTTCCTCGACGTGAGGGCGGGGACAGTGAGAGCCAATGAAACGCTGAATGATAGACTTACGAACCCTACACTGCCATGGAGTCAGCTTCAGAATGTTGGAGGTGCTTTTTATTATGTAGGATTATTGTATGTTATGCACTTGTCTCCTGGCTGCCATATAAGATGCTTCATTGTATTATATGAGTAGCATGAGCATCTCTATGTTGTGTGAATTTTCTAATATGTGCCTATTAAGGTGTTTCATTTGTATTATGTTGATATTGTGAATATCATTGTATTTTATTTAAGTGTTTTTCCATGTTGCCTATTATGGTATCATTCATATTCTGCTGGCATTTATCATATTTCTGTTATATGATTGTTTTACAATGCTGCAAAATGTGTATATTTTATGTTAGTCCTATTACTAGGATTCAGTTTGCCATCCCCACCCGCCCCCTTACCTTCCTGTGACTGACTGCTCCTCCCTCAGTCTATTGTCTCATACTCCTGTGAGCCTGGACCTGAATGATTGTACTAATGCGATAATGGGGGTGGGTTATCGCATTAATACAATCATCTGGATCCTGGCACACATGAGCAGGAGACCCGGAAGAAGGCAGGCAGGAAGAAGCTCTTTGTGTAAACAGGAAGTTCCACCTAGAACTGAAGAAGTGTGCATTCATCTATTGGTTGGATGTGGATCTGAAAATCCTCCACTTGTGTCAAAGTCCTCATGTCCCCCCTGAAATGTCCTGAGAATCTGGTGTTTGTGTTTTCAGTGCAAAAAAAAGAGAAGAAACCCCCGTGAAAACCAAAGAAAAAAAGTAAAAATGGGGGATGACCAATCGAATTCTAATTCAAGAGTAACTTGCCAGAGAATGTGTTAAAAGCAGTTAGCTTAGTGGGGTTTAAAAAGGGTTTGGATAGCTTCCTAAAAGAAAAGTCCATAAGCCATTATTAAGATGGACTTGGGGAAAATCTACTGCTTATTTCTAGGATTAGCTGCATAAAATGTATTGTACTGTTTTGGGATCTTGCTAGGTACTTGTAACCTGGATTGGCCATTTGGAAACAGGATGCTGGGCTTGATGGACCTTTGATCTGTCTCAGTATGGCAACAGTTATGTACTTATGTTTATTAACACAAAACCCCATAATTGACAGTAAGCTTGTTCAATCCAATAGACTCTTGTTAGATTCAAATCAAATCAATGCAGTCCTGCATTTTGACACAGAAGGGAGTCTGCCTCAGGAGTCACAAGCAATTCGGTCTAGTTGATAGATCTATGCAAGGATATCGGTCAGTGAGTCCAAACTTAAAGAACAAATGTTGCACCATAAGTGCAGTAAAGACACAGTGATGCTATCTGCTAAGCAGCAATATTGGAAGACATCTGACTTCAGGAATGTCACAGTAGGGCAAACCACACACAACACAGTGTACAGGTGTGTCTGACTTATGCCTACTGAAACCCAGGGCCGCCGAGGGGGGGCAGGGGGGGACAAAATTCCCTGGGCCCCCCTCCATCCACCACCGGGCCGGGTCCCCCTGAATTCAAATCATAGCGCCTCACCTCGACCTCGCTCTGTATGAAAGAAGCGCAGCAGCGGCAGTCTGCAGATCGCCTCCCTTTGGGCCTTCCCACCCTGTGTCCCGCCCTCACGCAAGTTACACCAGATGAGGGTGGGACACAGGGAGGGAAGGCCCGAAGGATGAAACAGGAGATCCCCGTACCAACTACCGCTCAAAAAAGATCTCCACCAGAAAAGAGTAAAAAATATATATTTCTTTCTTTTTTAAATCATTCAGTCCGCCACTCAAACGGTCTAGAAAATTCTGTTATAAATTCAAAAAGTCTCAGACTTAGAACTTCACCTAAAAACATCCAAAATGATGTAACATGATGTTTACACAGTTTCATAGAATTCCTGTATCAATATTTTAGCGCTATTTTAGCGGTACTCCCTGGACCAACAAGACCCGTTTCACCATATAATATGGCTTCATCAGGGATAAGATGGTCTTGCACTGCACACAAGATATTTTTGGCATGCAGTGTTATAGAAAAACATGTAAGTCCAAATTAGTGCCAATTAACATCAATAATTGATTGTTAATGACTCATTAACTAGTTTGCTCTTGCATCTGGGATCTGCACTTGTTTGTGTGACCTATATAGAAGCTGGCAGTTTGTATAATAGTATGTGCACTTTTAGCTACACTGAAAAAAACATCCTTTAAACAGTCAATTTATGCATGTAAATTGTATTTGCCCACATATATTTCTTTGAAAATTGCACTTTTCAAATAAAGAAAACATTTCTAATGCCCAGATAGGGTACTAGTGTTATCAGATGGTCTGAAATATGGAAACAGCCAAGGCAGCAAGATGTCATAGAAGCCTAAAGTCATGTAAAGGACGTGAGTATGAATTTTTGCTGGTCAGGGCTGGGATGTTGTGGAGGAAGCACTAGAATGGAAAAGAAGAAGCCATAGAGGGGCATTTTCGAAAGGGACGTTCAAGTTGCGATTTGGACATCCTTGCAAAACAGCGAAATCCAGGGGCGGGGAAACCCATATTTTCAAAACAAGATGGACGTCCATCTTTCATTTTGAAAATACCGTCAGGGACATCCAAATCCTTAAATTTCGATGTCCCTAGATTTCAATGGCCCTAGACATGGACATTTCTGACTTTTGGCGATTTTCAAAACCAAAGATGTCCATGTCAAAAACGTCCTAATGCAAGCCATTTGGGCATGGAAGGAGCCAGCATTTGTAGTGCACTGGTCCCCCTGACATGCCAGGACACCAACCAAGATGTAGGACGACTTTTGAACTGATGGGTTAAAGTGTGGGGGTCTGTAGGTGCAGAGGCGTTTGCTGACGGGAGGCTGGAGATAATGTGCTTTCTTAACGGGGAGTCGGGAGGTAGTCAGTCGGAGAGGAGGTGGAGGGCGGTGTTCCGACGTCGTAGAAGAGAGGGAGGGAGGAGTTGGAGGGCGGTGTTTAGAGTTTGTGAGGTTCTATTAGAGAGGGAGATAGGCGGTTGCGTTTTGGGGAGTAGGGTGGGTGAGGGGGGCTGTAGCCGGTTGATGTGGTCTTTTGTTCACTTTGGATGGGCGTTGGATTTTATCCCGTGGGTGTGGGGAAGGGGGTGGAGGGTGTGGGTTGTTGTGGGTATGGGGGTTAATCTGGTGTTTCCGAAAGTGCTGATGCCCTTCTTCTTTGTTCATGTGAAGAATTTATTGTGCTGTTGGAGGTTTTTTTTTAATACGCGCTGCTGTGCTGTGATTGAGCACAGTCGTTGGTGACGCTTCCAGGAGTGGGAGATGTCATCATATCAGGAGATGGATACAGGAGCACAAACGCTTCAAGGTTTTTGTCCACGCAGCCAGCTTCAGAACGTTGGAGGTGCTTTTTATTATATAGGATAAGTACTTGAAGGATCCTGAACTAGAAACTGGAAGGAGAGCAGAAGTGGATAAAGAAGTAAGAAAAAATTTTAAGCCCTCTTGAACATTTTGGTCTTTGAAGTTAATAGCTATTTTATCCTGATTTTAATCACTCAGTAAATACTCTTGGGTCAATATTTAAACTCTATGGCTGTTGTTCCTTTTAAACACTGGCCATGGCAGTTAAAAATACAGCCAAATATTTAAGCCATCTGATATCTGGATTTAGATGCTGAATATTCAGGTTTTGAGGTGGCACCAGCATTATCCAAATATCAGTGATATTCATTACTACTACTACTATTTAGCATTTCTATAGTGCTACAAGGTGTATGCAGCGCTGCACAAACATAGAAGAAAGATAGTCCCTGCTCAAAGAGCTTACAATCTAATAGACAAAAAATAAAGTAAGCAAATCAAATCAATTAATGTGTACAGGAAGGAGGAGAGGAGGGTAGGTGGAGGTGAGTGGTTACAAGTGGTTACGAGTCAAAAGCAATGTTAAAGAGGTGGGCTTTCAGTCTAGATTTAAAGGTGGCCAAGGATGGGGCAAGACGTAGGGGCTCAGGAAGTTTATTCCAGGCATAGGGTGCAGCGAAGTCTGGAGTTGGCAGTAGTGGAGAAGGGAACAGATAAGAAGGATTTATCCATGGAGCGGAGTGCACGGGAAGGAGTGTAGGGAAGGATGAGTGTGGAGAGATACTGGGGAGCAGCAGAGTGAGTACATTTATAGGTTAGTAGAAGAAGTTTGAATAGGATGCGAAAACGGATAGGGAGCCAGTGAAGCGACTTGAGGAGAGGGGTAGTATGAGTAAAGCGACCCTGGCGGAAGAAAAGACGGGCAGCAGAGTTTTGAACCGATTGGAGAGGGGAGAGGTGACTAAGTGGGAGGCCAGCAAGAAGCAGATTGTAGTAGTCTAAACGAGAGGTGACAAGGGTGTGGATGAGGGTTTTGGTAGAGTGCTCGGAAAGAAAGGGGCGGATTTTACGGATGTTGTAAAGAAAGAAACGACAGTCTTGGCAATCTGCTGGATATGAGCAGAGAAGGAGAGAGAGAAGAGTCAAAGATGACCTCAAGGTTCACTGCTGTTATCTAGATAGCTACCCAGGCAACATAACATAACATAAAAATGGTACCTATATACTGCTACTACTATATAGTTCTAAGCAGTTCACATATAGAAGAAATACCAGGACACACATTCCTGGGAATTACAGAAAAATACAATATAACAAAAATACAATATAAAATCATAACTATTAACCCAAAACATATTTTTGAAATAACAAAGTCTTAAATTTTCTTCTGAAAACCTGATAAGAATAAAATTGATCAAAACATAAAGAGATCTCTTGCCAGATTTTAGCCTTTATGCCCGGATACTGGCACTGAATATTGCTGGTCTTCAGAGAGATTCTGGCTTCATCCAGGCTCTACCCCAGACTGCTGGATAGCATTGGAGTAGTTTCCAGGGATCTCCTGCTGCATTATCTGGACAATGCCACCAAAAATCCAGGTATGACCCTGGTCAGTGATTCTAATCTGATTAGTAGCTTCTGCTACCTAGGTAAATATGGGGCCATGTATTTTTATATAAACAGCCAACATCTGGTCTGGAGTGGATCTCATGTAGGTGAGAGAGGTGTTCTGACAAGACTGAGAAAGAAAGGGAGAGAATCTCAACCTACCTATGTAAGTCCTTGAAGCAAGATATCTCCTCACCGCAGGTCCCAGAGTATAGTCTCCCCCTTCACTACACTGTACCGTTAGATATCAGGCATAAGGATAAGTACCAGGGGACTAACTATAGGATTATTACCCATAAGGTTCTCAATCATCTTGCTTCTTCAATCCTGCAGGACCCTTGACCGCCAGGACGCTGTACTGGGTAGTCCAGACATTCCAACCTTTGAGTGCTGATCCTACTCAAGCAGGATTTTCAGAACTAGAAATACTATTCTCAAATCCTAGCAGTTATTCCTTCCAGGTCTCTCTGCTTTGGATGAAGAAACATTTTTCTTCTCCCAGCTCTTGGAACTTTTTCTCTCTGGACCTCCCTGCCTCAGAAAAAGGAATGATCCTCTTTTTATTTTTGACCCCAACCAGTTTGGCAATCAGGACTGAATCCTTTAAGGTCTAGAGCTCAGAGTTAAGTCATTTCCTTTCTTAGGACAGCAGAAATGAGGCAAAAAACAACTTTCCCTCTAAAACTGGGCTTTTATTCTCTGGTCTGATAACATTACATTTCCATATCTCCTACTTTGGTCATGCCCAGTGGAGAAGCTATCTACATTCATTTTATATATTACACAGCTACCAGGGCTAGGGTTGTCCCTGCAGCTCACAAGAACATCTTGCCATAACTCACTTAGTTAATCATTGCATCAGATCATTAGGGCATTTAGGGGTAATTCTATAAAGAAGGTGCTAAAATGTATGTGTGAAATATGTATGTAGATTACTAGAATATTTATTTATTTAACACATTTATACCCCATATTTTCCCACTAGTTGTAGGCTCAAGACCATAGTGCAAGCTACAGTTCAGTAATTACAATTAAACAGTGTAAAAGAAAATAGTAAACGTAAGGAATCAAATAGGACAAAAAGATAAAAGTATATGAAGGTGGTATAGTCCATGGAATTTGTTGAATCAAAGAAGAGTAACATTAGGTTACATCATTGAGGTAAGCTCTTTTAAACAGGGTGGTCTTTAATAGTTTCCTGAAGTTCAAATAATTCTGGGTTGATTTTAAGTTTCTGGGTAGAGCATTCCATAATTGAGTTCCTATGAAGGGGATGCATAGGCGGACTTATATTTAAGGCCGTTGCAATCTGGGTAATGTAGTGTTAAGTATGATTGGGCGGAACTAGAACTGTTTCTGGGTGGAAGGTCAATAAGATCTAGCATGTAACCAGGAACTTCTCCATAAATTATTCTGTGGATCAAGGTGCAAACCTTAAAGGCAATGTGTTCCTTAATGGGGAGCCAATGCAGTTTTTTATGAATGGGCTTGGCAGATTCGAATTTTGATATACCAAAGATCAGTCTCGCTGCAGTGTTCTGGGCAGTCTGTAGTTTTTTTATATCAACATATATGTACATATTTGTACACATATGCATATAAATGCAACAGTTTCAGCTATATACTATTTTGTAACTACGTACATATCTTCAATAGCTCATAATTTTCAGGTGGACATTCACATAGGCGGAGTCTGGATGGCTTATGGGTGGGGCACAAACTTATACATGTAACTTACAGAACACTGTACATTATCCACCTGATATTCATCCCATTGTGGTAAGCAGCATCTGAGCATGGCTCCCGGCATTGAATATCTGAGTCTCAGCAGTTACCCGAACTTACCCAGGTGCAGGCCGAAATTAAGACCTGTGCTCGGTTAATTTCACTGCATACACTTAGGACAGCTTGTATACTGTTCTAACTTTATGTGATTACTGAGCTGGTTAGCGGCAGTATTCAATGGCACTAACCAGTTGTGCTGCTGAATATCTCTGGATAGCCCAAGCAAGTCATTTAAATGGCCAGAAGCATCTCAGTTATGCTAATATTGTATAAGGGAAAGTAAGCACCTAGCTTTCTTTATAGAATAGGCTCCCAACACTATTAACCTGTAAGCTGAGTGGGAGTCCTCTACCTACAGTCCTACCAATGGGGGGGGGGGGGGTGGGGGTGCTAGTTCACTATCACATTTTCAGAAGTGAGGGACAGGCAAGCTCTGCAGGACTCCATAGAACCTGCCTGTCCCTAGTGATTGAATATACAATATTGAAGCACCGCCCCCTACTGGCAGTAATGGAGTTGGAGGACTCCCACTCAGCTTAGAGGGAATTGTGGTGCCCAATTCTAGGCACCCCATTATAGAATTGTCCTCTTAGTGATGCTGTCACGTTTGTAATAGGCTACAGCTTCCCAGAAACAGCTCGATTGGTGCAATCAGTTGGTGGTGGCAACTGACAAGGCAATTGGAAAGGGCAAGGGAACCTAAAAGACTAAATGTTCAGGCAACACTATTTTATTTATTTTTATTTGTTACATTTGTATCCCACATTTTCCCACCTGTATGCAGGCTCAATGTGGCTTACATAGTACCGTAATGGCGTTTGCCAGTTCCAGTATGAACAAATACAAGGTGATATTACGTTAGAATAAAGTTCATGTATGGTAAATACATTGGGGGAAACACCCACAGAAGGTGAGCTCTCCACAGGAAAACCAACGGTAGGTAAAACAAACAGTGGATCCAATAAAAGTCCTCTCACAATGAGTGTCTTCCTGAACAAGGTCTTTATTAACAAAAGCACGATTGACCCGACACGTGACGTGTTTCGGCCGTGAGGCCTGCGTCAGGGGTCTAGTATTATCTGAAGAAAAAATGCCTTGTAGGTCAGGTGAAAAACCAGCACTAAAACTGCTAAAAGAGGTATCTCCGTCGCAGCAGCTGCACAGCTTCAGTGAAAGCGCTGCCCGGCGTCTCTAGCCTTCTCTTCGAACGAACGAGCGAAGAGAAGGCTAGAGACACCGGGCAGCGCTTTCACTGAAGCTGTGCAGCTGCTGCGACAGAGATACCTCTTTTAGCAGTTTTAGTGCTGGTTTTTCACCTGACCTACAAGGCATTTTTTCTTCAGATAATACTAGACCCCTGACGCAGGCCTCACGGCCGAAACACGTCACGTGTCGGGTCAATCGTGCTTTTGTTAATAAAGACCTTGTTCAAAAATACATTGGGGGAACTTAGAGAGGAAGAGGAAGAGTTAGGATATGTCCATTTCGGTCTTTGGTTTCGTTATGTCACAGGTATCCAGGTTTTTATGTTGGGTCGGTGGGGTATGCCTTTCTGAACAGGTTTGTTTTTAGGACTTTTCGGAAATGTAGGTGGTCGAGCGTAGTTTTTACTACTTTTGACAGTGCTAAAATTGGTATCAACATTATTTATATTATTACAAAACCTTGTAAATATGGGAACGGAGCGGTGCTGCATGAACTATAGAGGGGATCTTTAATGTTCATCTAATCAAAAGGGAACACAAGAAGCAGAAAACTTGTCTTACAAGTGGTCACACTCTTGTTACTGGTAGCTGCAGAGCCATAACTAGGCATTTTAATTCCCAGGGCAAGAAAACATATTTGTGTCCCCTGCCCCCATCCTGATCCTTGCTCCTCTCTACATCTACTCTAATCTCCTGTCCTTCCTCCCAACTTGGATTATAGAAAGAGAACAGTTCTCTTCTTGGCTTTTCATCTGCCACTGGCCTACACTTATACTTCAAACATTCTTATGCCCTTGGGCTCCGTCCCTATCATTTACCTTTAGTTACAACCCTGAGCAGCTGGGATATCTTTAACAACATGGACAAAGATAACTGACAAACTAGATAGTCAACTGCTTTTTTTCTGTTGCCATCATCAGGTATGTTACTTTTCTTGAGAGAACAATTATTCATTTATGATTGCAATCCTAAATCATCTCCAGTTTTATCATAAAAAGATGTGACGCACTGTACTCTCTTCTGAAGAAATTTCACAACATAGTAATTTTTGTGGTGGTGATTTGTCATGCCATAGGCAACAAACTGTGACATCAGAGAATGACCAGGAGGAATAGGCTAGTTAAAGTGTGTTCATGTACTATCAACATTAAAGAGGTTAAACTTGTAGAAAAAGGATAAGAGTTTGACAGGGTTTTGTTTAAGTATTATGACCTGTAACTCTTGGTTGCTTGGTTAACACCAGGATGGATTTCTTTACAGAGTTTTAGGACTGTTTGTTGGGTCAGGACCAGGACCGGCAATCTGGGAGCCCAAAAGGCACAGCAAATCCACTCAATCAGCACATTGTGAAATCAGAGAATGAATAAGAGGAAAAAGATAGTTACACCGTGTTTATGTGCAATCAACACTAAAAAGATCAAACTTGTTAAAAAAAGAAGAGTTTTATAGATTTTCATTAAAGTATTATAAATATTATCATTGTCCTGAGAATTAAAATCCAAATTATTTCTTTCTAATTTCACCTCAAGTTTTGAAGGCCATGAAGATGTCATGGGGTCTAATAGCTGTATTCAAGTCACTCCTTTCATGACTTTGTCAGATGGAATTCACTTCTGTTAGTTAAAAAAATTGGGGATTCAGTTTGAGGACCCCAGTTAGTCTAATCATAGAAATTAAATTCAGTGAACAATGCAGAGGTGGAAACCATTTCTATTCTTGTCATAAACAGCACTGGAGGCTATTGAAGCACAGTTTATCCCAATTAACACATTTCCCTTAATTAGCTGTTCATTAGACATATTATACAGGCATAACATTAAGCGATATATATTTTAACAAGTTCTAACAGGTTTCCCAAAGGAGCTACTCAAGTTCTATTAACCCTTAACAGATTGTTCTAGCTTTTTCCATTGCTCGTCGGTATGTATGAAGTGCTAATGAGATTGTTTTTCTCCCTGAAGCAGTAAAAGGAAGAATTACAGACACAAATCAGCTTCCTTGTCAAAGTTGTTCTTAAAATCTCTGTAATGCAAACATTCAAGCCTCTAAACATCTATTTACCAAATCAACAGAACAAACTGGTATAAAAAGAACAGGTTCAGAAATCCTTTACAGTACATTTTCTGACTTATTGATTGTTTCTGGCCATAGAAATGTCTGTGCATAATGACTCAAGTCTCATTCACCTTACCCCCAGTGGCTGTTCGACATATGGAAGGTGCATGAAGAATGGCCCTGTCTGATTTTGTCCTGGGTCTTTATTGTAAGTCAGCAGGAGCATGGATTTTTTAAGTTCAATGAGCACTTCCTTTGCCTTCTGAGGTACCGCTTCCCAACAGGGCAGACTTTTGAGGGAGAAAAAAAAAGGGAAATGTTTTAATCCTCTATTGATGTGCATTGGAAGCAGGCAACTTTTAAGGACAAAATAGTTGTAAAAAATTATCAGTGTTGGTGTACTATATTTTTATGCCTCTAACACACCCACATGTATAATGCACACAAATTGCAGGTCTGTATAAAAATAAACTCGTATACCAACCCCATGCATATAACACATTCTATACCAGTTTATGCTAATTGCAAAATTAATGCATCTGTTTTAAAGGGTTTTTCTTTTTAGGCATTATTAGCGCATGAAACCTACAAAAAAACTAAACAAACTACAAAGAGAAAGAAAAGGCCTTATAAACAAGCATGCTAGTTTTGCAATTAGCATGTCCTAGTAAAAATACATTGCTTTAGCGTGCTCATGCATATAGCATGCAGGGGGTAGGTGCAGTTTGTAAAAACATATATAATGCATGCATTATCCTAAGGATTCTATAAATGGTCCCCAAATTTGTACATGATCCTGAGATCCACTCACAAATAAACTTGTAAACAAGATGTTAACAATCAATAATTGCTAACAATCATTGGCGTTAATTGGCACTAATTTGGAATTGCGTGTAGATCTGGCTGTATGTGATTCTATAACTATCCACATCAAAATCTTCTGCACATCCCCAAAAGGGAGAGGGGCCATGAGAGGGGCCTGAGTGGTCAGGGGTGTTTCAATAAATTATGAGCAGTGTTTTAGAATTTGAGGGATTCATGTTGAAGTTGTGCACCAGGACTTACTCCAGGTTTCAAAAGCTGGGTGTGAGAGTCCCTACTTGATGCAATTCTATAAAGGGTGTTCAACCCAGAGCAGCCTTTATAAAATAGAGCTGAGCATTGGCGCCATGTACTGAATCCAGCCCTATATGCGTAAAAATACTGTAAATATCAACTGCTAGCAGCAATATTAGTCCTGGAGAAAGCTAGAGTCTCAAAAGGCTAAGATAGCTTTAGTTGGACCAAGACAACAATAATCAAAAGATAATGTCCTGGAAAAGGCAAAAAAAGGAAGTGACAGTCCCTGAATATGGGGTCTGGCTAGACTTGTGGGATCAGAACTTGTCCATCTAGTCACAGGTGTAAATATAGCAGGTATAACTGAGGATCCTATATGGAACAATGGCATAGCCATGGGTAGGCCCAGGTTGGAAGGGGCCCACCCAAAATTGGAAATAAATTACTGTGGCTGGAGAGGATTCCCAAGCCCTACCAACTGGAGACTTCTTCCCAGCCAAGCTGGACAGCGGGTGGCAGTGTACCCTAATGGCCATTGCCAGTTTCCCCCTATTCTGCATGCACTCAGTTTTCACCCATGTGTGAAAATCAAGCATGCATGGGGAGCTAGTCAGGGGTGGGGCCGCTGCTCGGGGACACTGCTGCCAGCTGCCCAGCTTGACTGGGAGGAGGACATCAGTTGGTAGGGCTTGGGGATCCCTGTCACTCAGGTTTTTATATTTTGAATATGTGTGTGTGGGAAGGGGGAGGGGAGAGGGCAGGGGCAGATAGAAAATTTCATGCCTATCCACAACAGACTCAAGCCCACCCAAAATCAGCCATCTGGCTACACCACTGGTATGGAGGCTGCTGGCAAAAGTAGAAATCCTGTCCTAGATGAACCAGAATAGTTCTTAGAACTACTAGGGTAATCAGAAAATTAGTAGTCTTCACTACTTATTAGGTTGGGGGCCACTTGGGATTCAAATGAGCTGAAGGAGAGCCGCCTAATATCTTCCCATGCGGGGCCACGACACTGCTGACCAGAATGTGGCAATGACATTCATCATTTCAGCCCCCCTTCAGACGTTTTTATTTGGGGTATCGTCAAGCAGATGGGTGTTTCCAAATGCATTCTCTTCTTCTATTGAGAAATGCCTTGTCCTTCAAGCGTATAGCTTTTCCTCCTATCCACTCCCCCTTTTCTGATCTAAGCTTGGATAATGCAGACAATAGTGGGAAAAAAGACAGAATGACAATGGGGGCCAACAAAGAGCTCTCCAGGGGCCACCTTTGGCTCCCAGGCCTTGCATTGAAGAACACTGAGAAAATTGTTCTTAGCAGCAGGAAGAATCCACACTGAGAAACCTGTAAACCTACAGAGGAAGTAATGTTCATTGCAAACGTAAGAGAACATTTGTATAGTCTGGCAAACCTTTTCTGGTTAATTCTATAATGAAGACACTAGTATTTAAACTAAAATACTGGCACCCAAATGTGTAAGTGCCAAAAATTCACCAAAGCGCTATTCTGTATATACACACATATATTAATAATAGCTTATTGGCAGAGCCTGGAAGGTGCTTGGGTAGGGCACAAACATAGGCCCATAACTTATAAGAGTACTATAAATAAATTATGCGCATATGTCCGGCAACAATCCTGTTCAGAAGGAATGGATCCTCAAAAGCTTAGCGGAGATTGAGTGGCGGAGCCGGTGGGGGGATGCGGGGCTAGTGGTTGGGAGGCAGGGCTAGTGCTGGGCAGACTTCTACGGTCCATGCCCTGAAAATGGCAGATACAAATCAAGGTCAGGTATACACATAAAGTAACACATATGAGTTTAAATTGTTGGGCAGACTGGATGGACCGTGCAGGTCTTTTTCTGCCGTCATCTACTATGTTACTATGTAACTTGGCATGAGCATTTATAGCAGTTATATAGCTGGCAAAATACTCTAGCAAAACATATATGTATGTATATGCCTGATTATGCCACTTTCTATAAAAGAAAGTAGGCACTCACTTTGCTTTATAGAATCGGAGTCACATGGAGGGGCATAATCGAACAGCGCCGGCCAAATCGATGGGCGGCCATCTTCGGGGACAGCTCCGTGAAGGGGCGGAGCCAAGCGTATTTTCAAAATACGCTCGACGCCGGCCAAATCGCTCGCTGGGGTTAGATGAGATGGCCAACTCCGAATTTCAGCCATAATGGAAACCGGAGCTGGCCATCTCAAATCCAGCGAAATGTAAGGCATTTGGGCATGGGAGGAGCCAGCATTTCTAGTGCACTGCCCCCTTGACATGCCAGGACACCAAACGGGCACCCTAGGGGGTACTTAAAAAATTAATACAAAAAACAAAATTAGCTTCCAGGTGCATAGCACCCTTTCCTTGTGTGCTGAGCCCCCCCCAAATCCACCCCAAAACCCACTGCCCACAACTCTACAGTATTACCATAGCCCTAAGGGGTGAAGGGGGGCACCTACTTGTGGGTACAGTGGGTTTTGGGGGGGGGGGGCTTCCATTTACCAGCACGTAACAGGTGGGGGGGATGGGCCTGGGTCCACCTGCCTCAAGTGCACTGCACCCAC
The DNA here is from genome assembly GCF_901765095.1 of Microcaecilia unicolor. Lineage (NCBI taxonomy): Eukaryota > Metazoa > Chordata > Amphibia > Gymnophiona > Siphonopidae > Microcaecilia > Microcaecilia unicolor. The sequence continues at coordinate 179,676,138 of NC_044036.1, forward strand.
TACAAACTGCTCCAGGGACCTGCATATTGCTGGTATGACATTTGAGGCTGACATACAGGCTGGCAAAAAATGTCTGTTTTTGTGTGTGTGTGTGTGTGTGTGTGGGAGGGATGTGGTGACCACTGGGGGAGTAAGGGGAGGTGATCCCCGCTTCCCTCCGGTGGTCATCTGGTCAGTTGGGGCACTTTTTTGGGACTTGGAACTAAAAAAAAAGGTCCAAATAAAACGGAACAAATTCTCCTGATGGCCGTTTTTCATTTTTCCATTATCGGGCGAAGCTGGCCATCTCAACGCACGCCCCGTCCCGCCTTCGCTACCAAATTGACACACCCCCTTTCAACTTTCACCAGCCCTGCGACGGAACGCAGTTGAAGCCGCCCAAAATTGGCTTTCGATTATGCCGATTTGGGCGGATTCAGGAGATTGCCGCCCATCTCCCAATTTGTGTCAGAAGATGGGCGGCGATCACTTTCAAAAATCAGCTGGATAGGCACCCTCTAGCCACAAGGCAGAGTCTGGGCAGTGTGGGTGAAGCATAAAAACAAAGGGCCCAATATTCAACCGGCAGCAATCAGCATTCTACTGACTGCTACTGGTATTAAACATTGGAATTCAATGCTGGGCCATGTCTGGGCACCAGGATTGAATTTCTGGGTTTCAGGAGCTGGGTAACGCACAGCCAGTTAAGTATGATATTCAGCAGTTAACCGGCTATGGGTTACCAGTTAAGTGCTGCTGAAAATCACCAGTTAACCGTTTCTGGCTGGTTAAATTGCATTGAACATTGACCCCATAGGGCAGGCCTCGACAAATTTTCATTACATCTAGGAGCCAGCCCAAAAACTTAGGAGCCAATGTCTAAGACCTTTTTCACTTCTCCTTTCCCACCCTTCCAACATTGTCCCCAGTGAAGCTTGGAGGAGGGGGGTGGAATCCCCTCCACATGAGCAGTAGCTCTCTTAGAAATTAACTTACTAAGATTTTTTTTTCCTATTTTGCGCCTGTGGGCAAGAAACTTTAATAAATCAGTTCATTAAGGTGCCTCTGCTAATCAATTGCAGAAGTCAATAGTCTCCCTTCCCAAAGCATGCTGTTTGTTAGTTGTGTGACAGCATTCTCTAGATAGGTGAAGCAAACAGGCAATTGCCTCTGTTTCACCTATCAGATAGGAAGTGGGAAGTGGATCAATGACTCCAGGGAAACGGGACTATAGTGGTAAAAGAACAGTTTTATTTCACAGATGACATAGTACTTACTGTGTTTCGGCCACAGGCCTGCCTCAGGAGTCTCCTCCTTCAGAAGCTTCTAAAATTCACTCCGTAAGCCGTCTGGGCCCAGTGCTTTCTCCAACAGACTCTGCTGATAGCCCATTCAACTTCTTCCACCACTCTGCAGTTCTGTCCGTGTACTGACCAAACGCCCAGAGAAGCTGCCACAGCTCTTGGCAGCCTGCAGTGGTACACACAATCTCCAGTTCAGCCACAACCTACAGCTTAGACTGAGTCCCCATCAGTTTCTCTTTCCACAGCCTACACCAAGTCTATCTGTCCCTTCTCATACCCCCCCAGCCTTCACCCAGTCTGTCTCTCTCTCATACCCCCCCCCCCCCCCCCAGTGGCCCCACAGCCTTCACCCAGTCTGTCTGTCTGTCTGTCTCTCATACCGCTTTCCACAGCTTTCACTTATGGGCCAATGCTCAGAACTTGGCGCTATCCCGAACAATGACCAATCAATACCACGGAAGTAGCACAGAAAAATAGTGCCCCAATGCTCAACTGTAAAAAGATGCAAATGATATATGCAAACATACCACATCGCATGCATTGGGCCCCCGACTCCAGTTCACATGCCAAAGACAGTTAAGAGAAGCAGAAACCAAAGCCTAGGACCAACATAATAAGAAAAATAAAATGACCAAAGTTAGAAAAAAAGAATTTTATTTTCTATTTATTGATTGGAATATGTCAGTTTTTGGAATGTGCATCTGCCAGAACTAGTTTTAGACATGGCTGACACCCGCAAGAAAAATCTTACTCATTTGGCCTTCAATCTCCACCATTGTGGTGGTAAATCTCCAACATTGGGATGGGCCACCCTTGGCATCTCTGTATGAATGGCGTTTGACTGAAAGTAAAGGGGGGGGGGGGAACATGCCTGGTGCATGCACACAAGAGTTCTGTGATAAGCACAGCTTTTGTACCAGTGGCGTACCAAAGGGGGGGGGGGGGCGGTGGGGGCGGTGCACCCCGGGTGCACGCCGCTGGGGGGTGCCGCGGCGCGCGCCTGCTGTGAGAGTTCGCTAACTTCTCTCGTTCGCTGCAGCTCCCTCTGCCCCGGAACAGGTTACTTCCTGTTCCAGGGCAGAGGGAGCTGCAGCGAACGAGCAAAGTTAGTAAACTCGCAGCAGGCGCGCGCTGCGGCACCCCCCCCAGCGGCATGCACCCAGGGGGGGGCTCTTTCGTGGGGGGAGGGGTCTTTCGCCGGGGGGAGGGTCCGTGCTGCATCGGGGGCGGGGCACTGCACCCGGGGGGCGGGGTGCCGCCCCGGGTGTCCGCCCCCCTAGGAACGCCACTGTTTTGTACACATATGCCAGGCAAGCCTGGAAGCACAGCACACATGGCCACCATTCTGTGCCTTTAAATATAAGTTTTTCTTAAAAAAAAAAGTTCCTGAAAAGCTTATATTTAAGCACAGGAAACAGGCATTTATCAGTGCTTTCATGTTTGGGTTTGCTCTGACTTGCATATATTAGCCTCTCACTACCACTGTTTAGAGGCTTGCATGGGCTTCCTTCTGCTTTCAAATTAAATAAAAACTGGCAGCTTTTAAAGAAAATAATAGTAGGAAATCTTCTCTTCAAACATCCCAATGTGTACTCTGAGCTGGCGTTAGGTTTTCAGCAGAAAGGGCAACTTTGTTTTGTGAGCTATTCTCTGAGCTTTGGGAGGGAATAGGAAATGACCTCATTAACATCCATTTGGCTATGTTTGCATATTCTTTGTGGTAATCTTTGGTGTGCACTTTGTCTCCTGCAATAGAGCCCTCTTAGCATTCTTTGCTCACTAACACCGGTGCTAGTCTGGCGCTAATCACCTCTAGCACCGGTGTTAGGTTTTGAGCATCGACCCATCAGTCTGTCCGTCTCTCTCTCATACTCCCCATATCCTTCACTCAGTCTGTGTCACTCATACTCCCCCCACAAAGCAGTCCATCTCTCTTGTGCCCTTCTCCAGCCTTCACTCAGTCTGTCTCTCTCTTGCCTTTCTCCATCCTTCCCCAGTCTCTCTTGTGCCCCTCACTGCCTCAACCTGCTTATCTCGGTCATGCAAGGTGATTGGGCTCTGCATATACTGTTAATCTTTAAGTACCGTCTCTGACCAAGCGTTGCCTACAGACTGCCCTGACCAGAACAGGGCAGAAGCCGTTGGAATTAATATTCAGTGGTACTGTCTGGCTAAGTGCCACTAAATATCAGCAGATAGGCAGGGACAAGCTATTTAACCAGGCAGGTGGATTTCCAGCTTGGTTAAATCGCTTTGAATATTGATCCCATAGAGACCTCCCCTCTTTTTCTGGTTCATTGAGTGTCTTGGGATCTGTAGTGAGTAGACTCCAACTACTTCACAAAATGGGGGACAAGGAACAAAATCCCTTCCTCCTATACAGTTTGAGAATGACATCGTCACATATTTTCTTCCATAGTAGGGGATGGCATTTATAAATCTCTCTCTCTCTATATATATATATATATATTGCCATCAGAGGCTGAAGAGGCTTAATTATTTTCTGAGGCCACATACAGGGGTTCTTTTACTTCTTTTACCAAGCTGCAGGAAAAGGGCCCTGAGCTAGCAGCGGGGGCTGTTTTCTCCCACGTGCCAGGGCCCTTTTTACCACAATGGGTAAAAAAGCACTCAGCACACATGGCCATGCAGTAAGAGGACTCTTACTGCACGGCCATGTGGCAAGGAGCCCTTACCGCCACCTATTGAGCTGGCGCTAAGGGCTCCCGTGCTAACCTGGTGGTAACCGGGCAGCGTACGGCAATGCCTGGTTACTGCAGAGTTATCATAATCAAACCATTTCTGTGGGTTTTCTTTTTCCCCAGAAAATGGTGCACACTCAGGGCGGGACTACTGCCGGTGGCCACATTGGGCCGGAGGTAACATAGTAACGTGTAGTAACATAGTAGATGACGGCAGAAAAAGACCTGCACGGTTCATCCAGTCTGCCCAACAAGATAAACTCATATGTAGTCCCAGAAGAGCGAGCAGTAAGCTCACGTTGGGCTTACCGTTGATCTGTAAAAGGGCCCCACAGTGAGAAGGGCAATCCTGACATCTAGGTGGACTAGGTTTCTACCTAGGGTGGCATTTTTTGGGGGGGGGGGGGGGGGCACCAAGGCAGCTGACAGTTTATCTAAAGAAGACCCATTCTTCTGGCACAAAGCCTGCAGGTCCCACCCCTTCTGAACTTTCTGCTCAAGACCCCATGCCCACTACGAGGGTTCTTTAAACAAGATGACAGTGGCCTCAGTAACATCATGAAGGGGGTAGAGAAAGGGAAGCCGCTGAACAGCTCAGGGAGAGAAAAAAGGGAAGAGGAGATGCTAGACACCTTGTTCGTGGGGGAAGGTAGGAAAGGGGAGATGCTGAACACATGGGGGGGGGAGAGGAAATGTAGGGAAAGGAGATGCTGAGCACTTTGGGGAAGGGGAGGGAGAGGGAAGCAGAGAGATGCTGAAATCCTTGTTGAGGAGATGAGATGGGGAAGGGGAGATGCTGGACACCTAGGAGGAAAAGGTAGGTAAACAGAGAGATGCTGGACATCTTGGGGAGGGGAGATGCTGGACATGGGGGAGGGCCTGGTGGGAGCACACAGTGAGTGTCAGACACCTTTAGGCTGGCCCTAAGAGTTAGTAGATAGAAAGATGTGTCTTTTACTCCCTCCCCGCCCTTTCATGGATATTTTCTTTGTTTCCCAACAGAATAAACAGAAGAGGTGACAAAGTGGTCTACCACAGTTGTGTTTCACCAGCCCTCCATTCTACTTACAATCAATAAATCACTCTCAGAGTAAAGTGATTTCATGTTTCCTAACCAGAGAAATCTATCTAGCTTTTCAAGAGCTGGATTTTATTCTGATCATGTCCCAGCATCACATCTTGTTTTATGTCTTCAGATGTGCAGAGATCAAAGGGAAATCCCCCAGTTGCTTTGGTGTTACAGTTTTAATTGCAGGAAACTGTTGGCAGAGTAGAGAAGGGACAAGCATACATCACAGATCCCACTGCATCTCTGTGTGTGTCTTTCTATATGTACATTCACATGTGCCTGTTTTTGTGTGAACATGTATATCTATTTCTCTGTGTTTAATATAATGGATGGAAATGTGGGTTTTAACTAATTACTATTTGTAAATCCCTGGCAAAATCTAAAAACATTTTATGTGCTGACTTGAGAAAGACAAGCTTGATACACTATATATGGACTGCATGGCATTCTGAATATACTCAGATCTAGGAGCTGGAGGAAGAAATCTTTGCTTTGAAGGCCTCTTGGGATTCCTGGGGGTTGTGAGCTGAGCTGGTATATGAGTGTATCACCAGCTATTTCTGGACCTTGCTGTCTGGGGGGGGGGGGGGGGGGGGGGGTTGTTTTGTTGATACTGCTATAGCTGTTTTGTTTTGATGTTTGCATTTGGTCGCCGCATCTCAAAAAACATATAGTGGAATTAGAAAAGGTGCAGAGAAGGGTGACGAAAATGATAAGGGGGATGGGACGACTTCCCTATGAGGAAAGGCTAAAGTGGCTAGGGCTCTTCAGCTTGGAGAAACGGTGGCTGAGGGGAGATTTGATAGAGGTCTATAAAATAATGAGTGGAGTTGAACAGGTAGATGTGAAGCGTCTGTTCACGCTTTCCAAAAATACTAGGACTAGGGGGCATGCGATGAAGCTACACTGTAGTAAATTTAAAATGAATTGGAGAAAAGTTTTCTTCACTCAATGTGTAATTAAACTCTGGAATTCGTTGCTAGAGAATGTGGTAAAGGCGGTTAGCTTAGTGGAGTTTAAAAAAGGTTTAGACGGCTTGCTAAAGGAAAGGTCCATAGGCTGTTATTAAATGGACTTGGAAAAATCCACTATTTCTTGGATAAGCAGCATAAAGTGTTTTGTACATTTTTGGGATCTTGCCAGGTATTTGTGACCTGGATTGGCCACTGTTGGTAACAGGATGCTGGGCTTGATGGATCTTTGGTTTTTCCCAGTATGGTGGTGCTTGGGTGCTTGTGTTGATGGTGGGGGGGGGGGGGGGGGGGGGGGCTGTGTGATTGCTGGTGAGGGTTGCTCAGGCTCCTGCTTATCTCTTTGGCTGCTTTTCTTATATAAAGTACTGGAGAGTGACATCCCTTCTCACTTACAGTGACCTAGGGTTACCATATGGCTCCAGAAAAAGGAAGATGGATTGAGCCAGCCGGGTTTTACTTTCATTGCTTTCAAGCAATGAAAGTAAAACCCGGCTGGCTCAATTACTTCCATTGAAAGCAATGGAAGTAAAACCCGGCTGACTCAATCCGCCCTCCTTTTTCTGGAGCCATATGGTAACCCTACAGTAACCTCTACACTCAATACTGATTGGTTCATAGCATTTTATCTGCCTCTTGTGATGCTGTTTCTCTACAGGAATGGTAATAACTGCATCTGTTTTGCTCTATTTTCTCCTAACTACTACTACTTATCATTTCTATAGCGCTACTAGATGTACGCAGCACAGTACACTTGAACATGAAGAGACAGTCCCTGTTCAACAGAGCTTACAATCTAATTAAGAGCTTACAATCTAATGTTCCTATTACAGACTATACTGCAGTGCAACCTACCATCTGAGAGAGGAAACACTGACCACAGGATCCATGTTTTCATCTTACCTCAATCTCCATATGTTCTCATTAGCTCTTTGCTATATCTGTAAAGTGTTTTAATAGTAGTAGTAGCAGCTATACATGTAGCTGGGTGGAATTATCCCAGTGCCATTGGCTTCTGTAGAAGTTGGAATAGTTGTATCAGCTATACAAAGAGAGTAATTTTATAACAGGGCATCTAGATTAAAAGGATGGCGCCTATTTTTTTGCCTGTTTTATAAAGATACACAGGTATCTATGTGTTTTTATAAATACTCAAACAGTATCTAGACAAAACACTTCAGCAAAAGATAAAAATGTGTAAACAGTCTTTGAAGCTGAAGATTTAACAATGTTTGTACATCTTATATTCTATATATTATTGTAGTATCTCTCATCCGTAAAATTACAAAAGGAGGAAAAAAGACCTCAAATGTCCCAGCATAGCAGCAAGCTAGAAAATCTTTATGCCAGCATATTTTGGACTCCAATCATATCATTGGTCTAAAAAACCCTCCTTACAGAATTTCTTATTATCAATTTTTTTGTGTGATTTTTAAAATTTTGTATTATATATTGTGCACTCAATCTTCTTGCAATATATCTTTATCGTATGCTATTTAGATACAAAATTAAAGCACTTAGCTCTTCATTCTTTCACCAATGGGGCCCTCCGTTTCACATATAAATAAGCTTCCTCAGGGGACTAAGTGCAAAAATCAATCAAGTAGACCTATAAAGATGTTAGATAAAATGTATCAGTGCTATCAATATATATAGATAATACTATAGATGATATACAAAACTTACTCATTTAAAGCCGGCTCCAGACTTCAAAGATGGTGCTTACTGGCTCCCTCACGCCAATAATTCTCCTGATCAGAAACGGAACTTCACTGTTTAAAGCTCTTTAAAGTGACATCATTATCATGGATGTAAATACAAACAAGAAACATTATCCAGAACACTAAACTTGCTAGCCATAGCCTCGTTCTCTTCAAAAACATGCTGTCCATTCAATATGTGAGATACAACAACAATAAGATATACAAACATTGTTAAATCTTCAGCTTCTAAGACTTTTTATAAATACTAACACAAATCTGCAGAAATCACATCTAGATTGAAGGCATAGCTCTAACACCGGCTCAAGAGCTGGTGTAAATGTACATGTAGACTAGCAGGGACATTTTCGAAAGAGAAGGGTGCCCATCTTCTGACACAAATCAGGAGATGGGCGTCCTTCTCTCAGGGTCTCCCAAATCGGCATAATCAAAAGACGATTTTGGGCGCCCTCAACTGCAGTCCCTCGCGGGGAAGACTAAACTTCACGGGGGGGTGTTGGAGGCGTAGCAAAGGTGGGACTGGGGCATGATTAAAAGATGGGCGTCCTTGGCCAATAATGGAAAAAAGAAGGGCGTCCCTGACGAGCATTTGGTCGACTTTACTTGGTCCATTTTTTTCACGACCAAGTCTCAAAAAGGTGCCCAAACTGACCAGATGACCACCAGAGGGAATCGGGGATGACCTTCCCTTACTCCCCCAGTGGTCACCAACCCCCTCCCATCCTAAAAATTGTTTTTTTATATTTTTGTGCCAGCCTCTATGCCAGCCTCAAATGTGTGTGTCTTTAGACTTGTCTAGCCTTGTCTCTACCTGGGTGTGACTTGCCTGCTGCCAGTCGGGACCTAACTAGACTCTGGGTTGGTTAGGCAGCGTAAACCCATCTGCTGCCCAAGGGCTTACCCTCCCCATTACGTGACACAAGATGTGAGGAAGGAGAAGAAAGGTTTGGCCAGAAGCCCTCTTAGTCACGTGTACTGAAAGGATATATCCAGTCCCAAAGATCAGAAGAAATTGAAAGCTAATCAAGTATGAAGTTCAAAGAGAGTGTTTGCATCTACCTTACTCAGAGAAGTGTTAGAAGAAATGACCAGCACTGGACGGCAGTGACCATAGGCGAAATTCATACAGGCTTAGTTTCTACACTTTTTTGCTTTAAAGGAGATTTTTTGCTTAACACAATTCTAAGCTAAATATGTTGCTCAGATTGAATCCCAGGAACATGATTTTTTTGTAATTATCTTTTTATTGCTTCACATAATGTAATGATCGCAAAGGATATATTTTCAGGCAAAGTAGGGTGTCGGATGTAGAAAAACAAATGCAGAACATTATAAGGGAAGAGAACAAATGCAACATTTTCAATGCATGAAGGTCTAAAAAGTGACATGATTTAAATTTATCTAAAGAAAATTACAAAGGAACAGAAAGAATGAAGAAATCAGCCAGAACACACATTAACCATGTAGTTACTGACTCAGTGTTGAAGTTAACAAGTAGAAATGCTAAAGATTCTCTTCTTTTGTGTTGAATAATATCATGACCAAACCAGTAATCTGTGGCAGCTGAAGGGTAGATTCTGTGGCAAATAATGTAAAATTGTATTTACATTTATAAAAATAAAAATCATTTTCCAGAAGGTATTGCATGCTGAATAATTGATTTTGTTCTTTGGGGGGGACAGAGTAATTTATAGTTGGTGCTATGAAGGAAGAGGGAAAGTCAGAGAAAGAAGATGTTGAAGGGAATTGGAAATGGGGAGGAAAAAGAATCAGCATCAGAGGGACTGGAGGAAAGGAACAACTGGGGAGCAGAAACAGTAGACAACATGAGGTGAGGGGTGAAGGGAGGATAAAGGAGAATCAGAGAAGGAGGAGGGGAAGAGAAAATGGGAAAGTCAGAGGGGAGAATTCAGGATCAAAAGGGAGATAAGATCCACTCTTACATCTCTCCCGTAGAAGCTAATCCCTTTTCTCATTCACTCATATACCCTACACCTCCTCCAATACCTTCACTCACTCACGCACTCCCAATTTAACCCCCTCCCCAATCACCTCTCATGCTCGCTCTCTCATTCAATCTTTAATCCATTCATTGACCCACTCTCTCCACTTTCCCTTTCAGACCAACCTCCATGAATCCTAGCTTGATGATAGGGGAAGGACAGCAGTCTTTACCCACGTTTTCCTCTAGTTCTGCCTAGGGCTGAATTGAACCATGGGGCTTCAATGCATTACGACTTATTTGCTCCATCCGAGATTAGGTGCATGATTCTGTTTATGCCACACTACTATATGCCTCGATAACATCCCATCTAGATTTCTGTAACCCAATCTATGCTGGTGTTACATATTCCCAGCTTAGAAGACTACTAAATACCTGAGGCTGGGCATGACCAGAGCCGAGCTTCTCCTCTTTCCCCCTGGACCTGCCTCTCCTCTTCCCAGTTCTCTGTTTCGGTGGATGGCACTCTCATCCTCCCTGTCCCGTCTGCGCGCAGCCTTGGAGTCATCTTTGGCTCTGCTCTCTCCTTCTCTGCTCATGTTCAGCGGATTGCCGGGGCCTGTCGTTTCTTTCTCTATAGTGTTAACAAGATTTGCCCTTTCCTCTCCGAGGGCGCTACCAGGGCCCTTGCCCACACCCTTGTCACCTCTCGCCTGGACTGCTGCAATTTGCTTCTCGCTGGTCTCCCACTCGGCCATCTATCTCCTCTTCAGTCTGTCCAGGGCTCTGCTGCGCATCTTGTATTCTGCCAGAGTCGCTGTGCTCGCGTTGGCCCTCTCCTCGAGTCGCTTCGCTGGCTCCCTATCCGCTTCCGCATACGGTTCAAACTTCTCCTTTTGACCTACAAGTGCATCCACTCCGCAGCTCCTCAGTACCTTCAAGCTCTCATCTCTCCCTACACTCCTCCCCGTGAACTCTGTTCGCTGGGTAAATGTCTCCTGTCGTCCTCCTTCTCCCCTACTGCTAACTCCCGGCTCTGTTCCTTCTATCTCGCTGCTCCCTATGCCTGGAATAGAATCCCTGAGCCAGTACGTCAGGCTCAGTCTCTTTCTGTCTTCAAGTCTAGGCTTAAAGCCCACCTCTTTGCTACTGCTTTCGACTCCTAACCATGACCCTCTCACTCAACACCCTCACTTATCACCCCTACCGCTGCAATTTCCCCACCCCTAGCTGTCTGTTCGTCTGTCCAATTTAGATTGTAAGCTCTGTTGAGCAGGGACTGTCTTTTTCATGTTAATTTGTACAGTGCTGCGTAAGTCTAGTAGCGCTATAGAAATGTTTAATAGTAGTAGTAGTAGTAGTAAATACAACTGTTCAACTCTTGTCACTTGCTACTTGCCTTATACATTGCCATTGTGCCTTTTTCTCCTGAGCTCCCTCATTTTGTAACTCACTACCAACTGCTATTCGCATAAAAATGGCATTCCCTAAGCTTAAAGCAGTATTAAAAACATAAGATTAGCCATACTGGGTCAAACCAATGCTCTGTCTAGCCCAGTATCATGCTTCCAACAATGATCAATTCAGGTCTAACCCATCCCCACATATACCCTCTAAGATCCATTCTATCCCCACCCATCCCCACAATACATCTTCTCCAGCACCACCTGTACCCTCAGGAGTCAATACTATGGGCCCTGTTTACTAAGCTGTGCTAAGGGCGCGCTAGTGTTTTTATCATAAGCTAATGATTAGCATGCACTAAACACTAAGTCATCCATAGAAACATATGGGCGACTCTAGCGTTTAGCGTGTGCTAATTTTAGAATGCACTAAAAAAGTGCACCTTAGTAAACAGGGCACTATATTTACTTGCTCACAGCTGGTGTAAATAATTGAGTGTTCCCACTGCATAATTAATTACTCTGACCTTGTATCTTTTGCATATTTCTACACTGGATGTGTTGTTTTTGATTGCTGTACACAGTTTTTTTTTTTTGGTTATATTTGTACCCCACGCTTTCCCACTCTTGGTAGGCTCAATGCGGCTTACATGGGGCAATGGAGGGTTAAGTGACTTGCCCAGAGTCACAAGGAGCTGCCTGTGCCTGAAGTGGGAATTGAACTCAGTTTCTCAGTTCCCCAGGACCAAAGTCCATCAGCCTAACCACTAGGCCACTCCTCATCACAACTGTTTTGCCTTTTGAACTTGAAGTACCTTTTTGGACCGAGGGCACATCTTGCTACAGGCTGTTTATTGGTATAGATACCATTTTTTGTTTTTTGGAGTAGTGGCTTTTTCTCCCATTTGTTGTGGAGTTATTTTCTACAACCCCATTTTTTCCATTTTAAGCTGAAACCAGAGATTACCCCTTTTGGGGGATGTGTTTTTAATTTATGAGCCTTTCCTGGGCAGTTGAGGTTTTATTTTGTTTAAGCTGTCAGTTGAGCATGATGTCCTCTCAGACAATAAAATAAGCAAAATTGAAAATTATTGTCTTTCAATACCATTCAGCCTTACACACCTCCTTCGTCACAAGCCATCTAATTAACTGTTAATTTTAGTCCACATTCATTTATACTTAAAATTATGAAAGTTTTAAATATTAATTATTTTGTACTCATCTGTGTTTTTCTTCAGTGTAGACCAGCTAGTGAACCTCTCTCTTGTAGACCAGCTAGTGAACCTCTCTCTGACGAGTCATGTTTTGCAAATGCTGTTTCAAGGATTACCCTTTAGTTAGTCATCCTGTCATTCTGCCACAAGTTTAAGTGCTTACAAAATAAGCATAAATAGGTACATTTTCAACTTTGTTTTAAGCACCCTACTAAAAAAAATTCCTTCATAATATTACAACAGGTACTAGAACATGAATATATGTCTCCTTCTGGAAAACAGAACAAGCTGTATTGCTAAAGATCCATACAAGCAGAATCTTTTACCTTGGTCACACATGGTGAACTTGGACAGAACTTCACCTAATACAGAAGAGGGGACCACAAACTAAAACAGAAACATGCTGAGAAAAATTGAAATGCAAACCCCAGGAAGCAAGATTATGAGCCATATCATATGGGAAAAAAAGAAACAAAAACACATTTCCTCCTCTACTTTATAAACTACAAAAATAGAAGTGATGCACATGTCCCAAACCTGACATAATTCAATCCATAAACATTGAAAATACAGTTGTTTTTTTGTCTGCCTTTGTTATCTGGGCTTTTTATTTTTCTAATTGGGTTAGCCCCAGTCTCTCTTTGGTATTTTCTTTGTGTTACTCTTCATCTACATTGTTTTCTTTTCAAGGGTCTGGCTTTTAATTCTTCTCTCTTTTCCTATCTTCCCTTTAATTCTATTTCTGTCTCTGACAGTGGCGTAGCCAAGGGTGGGCTCACCCACTTTGGGTTCAGGCCCACCCAGTAGCAGCATACCTATGATGTGGCTGGCAGGGATCCCCAAGCCCCACCAGCCGAAAACTCCCAACAAGTGTCCCTCCTGCATACCTTGTAAGTAGCAGATCTTCGCCTGCAGTGAGCAGTGACATACATACTGCTCGCACCGGCCCCATAGCCCTCTGATGCATTTCTGCCTAGGCGGAAACAGGAAGCTGCATCAGAGGGAAGGGTGTGGGGCCAACATGAGCAGTGTGTATTAGTTTCTGCTCACTGCTGGTGAAAATCTGCTATTTAAAAGGTATACGGGAGAGGGGGGATGTTTGAGAGACCGTATGGCATGCAGGCAAGAGGAGAGACCAAATCACCTGTGGGACGGGGCGAGGTTCTTCTGCCCACCCATCTTGGGCCCAGGCCCACCCAAAATTGGGTGTCTGGCTACGTCCCTGGTCTCTGATATTTGATCATTTTCTTACAACTGTTTCTCCATTTTTTTTCTTCCCTGCATCTTCATTCTCATTTTCTTTCTCCCCTTCTCTCACCATCCAATCCTGTCTCCCTCTTTTTACCTCTCACTTACCTATGAGCTTTCCATAGTCCACTCTTACCCCTTCCCCAGCCTTCACCTACCTTCTTCCAAATGATTTCCCCCACTATTCCTAACTACTTCAGTCCTTCCTGGTATCCAGCCCTTTTTTTCTCTCTCTCTTACCCCTTACCTTGCTTTCCACTCCATCTCTCTCACCACTTCACAGAAAGGCCCCTTTTGTCTGTCCCTTCTCTCAATCCTTTTCCAGTGCTTCCAGATCCTTCACATCAGCTTTCCATCCCTCCCTCTATAAACTCTTTTCCCTTTCCACTCCTGTCCATCTTTCCCTTCCCCCCCCCTTTCACTTCATCACCCTCCCTTCAGACACGCTTCCTCTTTCTACCTCTTCCTTCACTCTCTCTCTTCCTCTCTTCTCTCTCCTTCCTCCTTTCATTAGAAGAGTTATCCACACTTTTCCATTTTAGCTTTAGCTGTTGGTGAAATAGATAAAGGTTGTGTTTGTACAGGGATGGAGATCAGTTTGGATGGCAACTTTGAAATGCTGCTTGATAGGGCATTTGGGACACATGATGGGATTGTGGGGCATATTCTAAAGAAAAGACTCATTGACATGCAATGCATGAAGAGAGAGACAGATAAAAATGGCAATTATTTGCAACTAAAATGAGACTGTTCTTCCAAATGCAGGCCACCTGGCCATTCTGAGGTCAGATCTAGCCAAAAGCATTTCTCTCAGAGACTAGCAAACTCTTCCCTCCTCCCCCCATGTAGCTGTGCTGAACTCTCTCATTTCCATAATCTGCCTGCTGAAATCACCTGACTAGCTGATACCGGTTCAAGAAAGAAACTATTTAAAAAATGATATATATTTTGAGGCACACCAGCAAATTCCTGGTTCAATATTCTTAAAATGTTTGTGTGTGTGCTATCTTCCCATCACTACAGCAAAGCACACGGACTCAACTGCCCTCAGCCCCCATCAGCACTGCAGGAAAGGCTGCGTGGGCTGCACACTGCAGTGTGGTTATTGAATAAACAGCTAGCCATCCTGAAAAGAATCTCAGACTCACTTCTCCTTGCAATTACTAGACAAAGCAGCACGGTGGAATTCAATAATCAGTGTAACATCCCCCCGCTGATCTGTGGTGCTGGATAATTACCAGGGACATTGCTTTACCGTTGGCTGGGGTATAATATCGCATGTCTCAGCACAGGTGTAATCATCGAGGATAGAGATGGTTAATTAGTTGGGAGGTGGTGTGTTATATCCATGCTATAATTTAGTTCTTAAAACCACGGTGAGTTGGATGGATTCCTCTGAGGACATAGGTTAACACAATGCATCAAGAGCATGGGATTTTGCTGTCAGACCATGGCTAGGTTCTTATTCTTCACTGGTGGATATTCTTGTCCTAAATGATATGGCCTATAATAGTGGCAAAAATCAGTGCAATTCAAGGGTGCAGAAATATGGTTCATCCCATTGAAGTACACAAAATTAGAGATATACATAAATTTGAAAACAACATAGGAAATGTAAGATTAGTCCCAGAAGTTACTTTATTTAGAATACTGTATTTTTATTAATGGTTGGTGGGTCCAGGTTGGGACCAGTAACACTGAGGGGCCTTTGGCAAATTGATGTCCACTCTCCACCACTGTTCCCTCTTAGCTGAACGGGAGTCTTCTACCTACAGTCCTACCAGTGGGGGAGGGGGTACTACTTCACTATCACATTTTCAATAGTGAGGGACAGGCAAACTCTGCAGGACTCCATGGAACCTTCCTGTCCCTAGCGATTGAAAACAAAATATTGAAGCACCACCCCCTACTGGCAGCAATGCAGTTGGAGGACTCCCGCTCAGCTTAGAAGGAACAGTACTCTCCACTGACACTCAGTCCAGGTCAGAATTGGGGTTCTGAACTGAAAGCTTTACTTAAAATTAGTCTTTAAGCAAAAAGGGGTAAACATAATGCAGCAATATTAGGCAGAGAACAAAAATAAAAGCAAATGCTCAGAGTCTCAACTCTGTTTCCTAAGCAAGAGGAATGTTGGGAAGCTCGTCAGGTGCCCTTGGCCTGGATTGGCCGCTGTCGTGGACAGGATGCTGGGCTCGATGGACCTTTGGTCTTTGCCCCGCCTGAAATCACGACATAAGTACATAAGTAATGCCACACTGGGAAAAGACCAAAGACATTTTACATTTACATTTGGTGCGTTACTGTTGATGTGAAATCAGCTTTCAGCTATTTTCTTCATTTTATAGGATTAAGAGCAAATGACCCCTGATTCAGGTGCTTCGTGCTGAAACACGGCCCGTGTTGGGTCAATGATTTATGACGTACAATTATAGATGTTGCCCCACTTGTGAAGGCTTCTGGTACTTTTTTTGTTGTTTGGACACAGTCTCAACTCTTCACTACTAAGAGACTCCTCTTTTTTTTTCTCCTCTCTTTTCTTTGTGCATTCCTTTAGATCTTAATTTATAACACTATTGCTCTATTCTCTTTGTAGATCCCAGAGACATTCCCTATGTCCTCTCCTGCTTCTTGGGACCAGGAACCCCTGTTGTTTTTCTTTCTTAAAATGCTCCACTTCCTTCTCCCCCTTAGAAGTAGCAGTGTGCTGGTTCCCCATCCCAGCCTACATGTCTGACCAAGTGAATAGCCTCAGCAACCCTGTCACTTCTCGCCAGTATTGCTGGGCTAGCCAGAGTCCTTGATGCCCTCCAAAACCTCATGTCTTGGCTAGGTATCAGAGACAAAGATCCTTCCCTTTATTCTTCGGGGAGACAGGATCCAAAAACAAAGAATTCAAACCGGCCTGTATAAAACAGGAGCTTTATACTAATCACAGTCTATCTCCAAAGGGGGTGTCCTCCTACCATCCCCTCAATGGTCTGGAAGCTGCAGGGGTATTCACAAGTCAAAATACAGTATTTTATTAGTGCCACTACAAGCTTCTGTTAGCCATCTAGAACAGAACCTTAGAGTGTTCTACATCAACAACATTACATTTCATGACATTTTAAACATGAAACAGAAAAACACCTAATTTTCATTTTTGGCTTGTCATTAATAGTGTGTACTATGTTGCAAGACAGCACACTATTTCACAATGAGTGCAGACTATTGTTTAAATAGTGCACTCTTGATTTTTTTTTTATGTTGTTCATTGCTTCATATCTTTCATAAAAATAGTTGGGCTGATATTCAAAGTGATTTAACATCATTTAAGTGGGCAGGAGAGGTTTCTGCCTGCTTAAATTGTTCAGGGCTGTCCAACCGCTGATATTCAGCTGAATATCAGCTCTGACTGGCCATCAAAAAAGTGTGCAGGTCGGGGGCGGTACAAGAGGTGGCATTGGGAAGAGCAGCAGCTATGCGGATGCCAGCAATATTCCAAGTAGGCAATTTAGGTGCTTAGCTGTGCGACTGTGGCACTGAATATTGACTGGCACCCACATAACTTTTAAAATGTTTTCCAGCTCCTCTGATCCCCCTCCTACTCCCAGAAACATCCTCCTTCCAATCCCCCTCCCTGCCAAAACAGCCCTCCTTTCCAATCCCCCTCCTCTTGAAACAACCCTCATCAAAATGGCTGTTGGAACCTCTAGCATAAGATCCAGAAGTCACTGGTTTTGCAGCTAGTCCTGGATATTCTGCAGCATTTCACACAGGCTGGCTTTGGGGCCTTCCTTCTGCCACATCCTGTCCTTGCTAAACAGGAAGCTGGTCTGATGCAACTTCCTGTTTAGCGAGGGCAGGACATGGCAGAAGGAATGCCCCAGAGCCGGTCTGTGTGAATTGCTGTGGGCCACAGGAAAATGTAAGATACAAAGCACTTTTGTTTTCTTTCCTTTGAGTATTTGTAGTTCCTTTCCTTTTCTTGATTTTATATCAAATGCTCAATCAACTAAATAATGGGGACTGAAGAGTGCAGTCTCTTGTACTTCCCATAGCCCTCAATGTCACCTGCAGCCACTGAAGCACTGCACTGCTAGCCTCATTGAAGTTATTGGGAGTGGTGTAGGAGTGGCGCATGGGGTGATCAGGAGCAGGGCATGGGTGCATCAGGTGAGTTTTTCTATAAGAGCTCAGGCCCTTTCCGGTGCCTTTGTAAGTGGGGCAGGGATAGAATATAGGGGAGGGGATATTTGTGAAGGGGGAGGGAGACAGGTTTTTCTATTTGTGATTATAAACGAGAGTTGTACATAATAATGTTCTTTATTATACTTTAATAAAGAGATTTAAATATAAAATCATAACTGTTCAAGACTTGTGCCAATGGTGTCAGAGCTTGCGGGGATGGGGCGGAGATAGGGACAAAGCTTGCTGGAACAGGGCAGAGATGTGGACAGAGACAGGGTGGAATTGGGAACAAACTTTGTCCTCATGTCATTCTCTAATAGACATGAGGGAAAGTACATTGCAACCCATATTTCAGCAAAATATCCATCAGATTCTGTGCCAGTATTCTGCCATCTGACTCTTGTTCATGACACCAGACGCCAAAAGCTCTCAGCCAAATCAGTTCTTTACCTAGGCTGTTATCCAGGTCAGGCAGCTACGTGTTTAAGAGGCACTTGGCCTTGTGGATGATCAAAGGAGCAGGCTCTGCCTCTGTAGCAAAAAGTATGCCAAACAGCATACACAGATGCTCGTGAGCATCAAGATGGCACCTGAGACTGTTGATTAAGTTGTCAATAACCACATTAAATGTCTTTTCTGAACTGTTCTCCTGCCTTCAAGAGTGAAGTCTGAATCATCATCATCAATTTCATCAGCAAAATGTTTGCGTTTCCATCTCCACTGAATGTCCTTTTTGTAGGATCAACTAACACCACATCTAGAGCTTCACATTCATAGCTGTCAAACAAATTTCTTTGCTCATCCAGGAAAGACAGCAAAAAGTTAAGGGCTCCTATGCCTGTGGCAAGATCAACGTTGCTTTTCTGAAGTACTGCAGACTTTGCATTGAATTAAGCTAGAATGACCTCAATACTGTTCACACCAACTAAGTTCAACGAATATGCAGCACAAGAGATATAATAGATCAAAGGATTCTTTCTCTTGATGTGTGGTTGCAAGCCATTGTAGGTTCCAGATAATATTACTGGCATTATTGTATATCTGGCCACAGCAGTTCTGTAGATCTATCCCCAAATCTTTTACCATCAACTCCACACAGTCAACCAAACTTTCTCTGGTTTGGCTGTAGATCGGCTGAAATGCTACAAATAGTTCTACAGCTTTACTGTTGCTATTCGTAAATCAGAAAATAAATGCTAACTGATCAATGTGAGTCAAGTCAGGTGTTGAGTAAACAATCATAGAAAAATACTTTGCCTCTTGCAACTCTCCCTTTATCTTTGGATAGGCTGGAGTGGGCTTTGATGGCAACTCTAGTAGTTGGAACATAAGGACAGAGCTGGGCGGACTTCTATGGTCTATGTCCCAGAAACACCAAAGAAAGACCTTGATCAAGTATATAATATCATGTTCATTGTTGATTTAATCTTGAATGTTGATTTAGTCTTTATCCATGAGCTCAATGAATTGTTCACAGATGGTTGATGACAGAAATGAAACACTGTCGCGACTCTACTGGTTGTATTTCTTGATGTATTCTTTCAAACATTGGTTGAACTCTTCTAGTAAACTCCATAATCCCCAGATAATTTCCATTCTTTGGCGACCCTATTATTTCGTTATTACCCCTCTCAGCCAAACACTTTATTACTGCCACCACTCTCTTCAAAACCTCCTGCCAAAAGCTTTTCCTCCATAACCTGCTGATACAGCCCAGAATCCACAGTAGCTTCAGAACATCTTTGCAGCAAAGAAAGCATGCAGCTCCTGTGTGCCTCACTCCTCTCATGTTCTCACATACATTCTGGATGCTTCCAAACTGGTACATTTATATGCAAAACAAAATACATTGCCGGTAGATGGAGAAAAAATGGCCCACTCCCTCGGCACTAGTTGCCTATTGCACAAGCTACAGTGTGGCAGTTTTTAGTAAGCACAGGTTGCTTGTTAATCCAGCCCTATAGTGACAAAATGACAATGGCGTAAATGATGTATGCAGAAGTAGGTTGCCTTGCAGAGAGTATGAAATGTAGATATTGGTAGATAGAAGAAAATAAAATATTTTACTTGGTCGAGTTTATTTATTTTATTTTTATTTATTTCCAGAACTTGATATACCACGAAATAGGGCCCATACTGGTGGCCAAGCAGTTTACAACACATTAAAATTGGCAATTAGCAATCTGATGGTGGATGAGGCATGGACAAAAAGATGGGAAACATAAAAGAAGACATGCCGCAGCAGGAGGGAGAGAAGATGAAACTAGTTGGGGTGGGCCTTAAAAACTGAGGAAAACAGGAAGGTCTTTTGCTGGGCTTTGAATTCTTGGAGAGAAGAGGGTGACCTAAACAGAGGCAGCAGGGAGTTCCAAAGTTTGGGGCCAAGCTAACTGAAAGCAGTCACTCGAGTAAGATAGAGATGAAGAACGGAGGAGGCAGGGACAGAAAGAAGCTTATCAGAAGAGAAGTGCAGAGTACGAGTGGGTGATTAGGGGATCAAACGTCTATTCAGATAAGCAGGAGAAAAAGAAGAATGGTTTTCGATAACCAGTAGGAGGAGTTTAAAATGGATGCAAGAGGAAACTGGGAGCCAATTCTTAAGATGGAGGAGCAGGGCGACATGATTGAAGCGATAGGCACGGTGGATAAGTTTAAGGTAGATTGGATAAGTTGGGTGATTAGGGGATCAAACGTCTATTCAGATAAGCAGGAGAAAAAGAAGAATGGTTTTCGATAACCAGGAGGAGGAGTTTAAAATGGATGCAAGAGGAAACTGGGAACCAATTCTTAAGACGGAGGAGCAGGGCGATATGATTGAAACGATAGGCACAGTGGATAAGTTTAAGGTAGATTGGATAAGTTGGAGACATTTAATGGAGTAGAGGGGTAGACCAGCATAAAGGGAATTACAGTAGTCAATGCGAGTGATGGCCAAAGCTAGGATGAGCAAGCAAATAGAGTGCAAAGACAAAAAAGGGCAAATGGCATGGATTTGGTGAAGGACAAATAATGAGGAACACATTACAGAATCAATTGGTGGTTTAAAGGTTAAGCCATAGTCAAATATTACACCTAGGATCTTGGTGGAAGAGTTTAAGCTGATGGGTCTGTTGTCAAGCAGGGGTGTCGAGGGCAGAGAAAAGGAGGGTGGAGTAAAGGCGATAGCTTCACATTTGGAGGGGCTGAGGAAAAGACCATTTACCTTCAGTGGCAGAGGACCTGAATATCATCAGCACAGAAAGGGGAAACAGCCTTGTTCTTGGATAATAGTCAGAAGAGGGGTAAGAAAAATATTGAAAGGCACATGGGACAAGATGGAACCTTGAGGAACACCTGAGAGGACAGGTAGCACTGGGGTGCAAGAGTTAGAGTGGGTCAATTGAAAAGAGCGATCAGAAAGACAGCTGGCAGTGGTCAACCATGAAAACACTGTACCCAAAATCCCAATTGAGTAATTTAGCAAAAAAGGGGAGAATAGAGATGGGGTGAAAATTAGCAGGGAGAGCAGGGTCTAGGTGAGGTTTCTTAAGAAGAGGGGTGACAAAGGCATGCTTCCAAGGAGTTGGAACTGTACTGTACCAAGTGAGAGACTGAAGGAGCGATTGCAGGAAAGGAAGGAGGGGCTTGGTGAGACTTATGATAAGGTGAGCTGGCCAAGGGTCCTGGGATGAAGAGGAGGGATTAAGATACTGAAGACTCATCAGTACCGAAGTAGAGGAAATAGTGTTGGAGGACCAGGAAGAAACCAGACACAATGAAAGAACAGGGGAATGGGACAGTGGGGCAGGATAAGAACACAGGCCACGTGGAGGGACATAATCGAACAGGGCCGGCGATCTATATGGGCGGCTATCTCTAAGGCTGGCCCCCCGAAAGCGGCATACCCGACTGTATTATCGAAACAAGATGGCCGGCCATCTTTCGTTTTGATAATACGGTCAGGGCCGGCCAAATCTCAACATTTGGGCCAGCATTAGAGATGGCCGGCATCAGAGATTGCCGCCATTGGTTTTTGCCAACTAATGGCGGCCATCTCAAACCCGGCCAAATCCAATGCATTTGGTCATGGGAGGAGCCAGCATTTATAGTGCAGTGGTCCCCCTCACATGCCTGGACACCAACCGGGCACCCTAGGGGGAACTGCAGTGGACTTCAAAAATTGCTCCCAGAAGCATAGCTCCCTTACTTTCTGTGCTGAGCCCCCCCCCAAACCCCCAAACCCACTACCCACAAATGTATAACACTACCATAGTCCTTATGGGTGAAGGGGGGCACCTAGATGTGGGTACAGTGGGTTTTGGGTGAGTTTGGAGGGCTCACATTTACCACCACAAGTGTAACAGGTGGGGGGGGGGGGGGGGTGGGCCTTGGTACACCTGCCTGAATTCCACTGCAGCACCCACTAAAACTGCTCCAGGGACCTGCATACTGCTGTCATGGAGCTGGGTATGACGTTTGAGACTGGCATAGAGGCTGGCACAAAAATGTTTCAATTTTTTTTTTTTGGGTGGGAGGGGGTTGGTGACCACTGGGGGAGTAAGGGGAGGTGATCCCCGATTCCCTCCGGTGGTCATCTGGTAAGTTGGGGCACTTTTTTGAGGCTTGGTCCTAAAAATAAATGGACCAAGTGAAGCTGGCCAAGTGCTCGTCAGAGCCGGCCGCCTTTTTTCCATTATCGGCCGAAGCCGGCCATCTTGTAACCACACCCCCGTCCCGCCTTCCGTACCCTGCCGAAACGCCCCCTTTAACTTTGGCCGGCCCTGCAACGGAAAGCAGTTGAAGCCAGCCAAAATCGGCTTTCGATTATACCGATTTGGCTGGGTTTAGGAGATGGCTGGCCATCTCCCGATTTGTGTCGGAAGATGGCGGGCCTTCTCGTTCGAAAATAAGCAGGATAGTGATAGCATTATACAAGCATGGTCAGAGATATGAATAGGCTCAATAGAGGATTTTGTGATATCTGAAACAAAGGATTTAGAAATAAGTAGTCCAATCTAGAAAATGAATTACGAGTAGCAGAGTAGATTCTCTATGAATCTACCAAGTTTCATATTTTGTTGCAGTGCAAAAGTCGCTTTCAGAGGTTTCATTTGAACTTTAGACTTTCTATCCAGGAATGTGTCAAGTGGTACATTCATATCACCTCCCATAATAATGAATTCCACTGATATTAAAGCTAATTGTGCTGATAATTTGTTTAAAAGTCTGGATCATCTATGTTTGGTGCACAAACATTTAATAATGCAATTTTTTTCTGATCAGTTTGCAAGGTAACCAGGGACCATTGACCATCGATATTATTAGAATGGGAAAATAGTAAATATTGAAAGGTCTTTCACAACAAAATAGCTACCCCATTTTTCTTCCCCAATGCAGGGGAAATAGAACAATCTTTTGCCCAGTTGTGCTTTAATTTTTTAGCTTCAGGTGCTGATAAATGCATTTCCTGTATAAATACAATAGAAGAGTGAAATTTTTGAAGTAGAGGTGCAGTTTGTTTCCATTCAATAGGATGTGATAACCCTTTTACATTCAGCGATAAAATTGCTAAATCAGAAGCCATAAAGAGATATTGAAAAAAGGAAGGCAAATAGAAAGCCAATCCTTATATCCTCTTGTGATTGAAGTATAATACAGTATAGAAAAATATGTACAGAATGAGACCCAAAATATTTTACAGGAGGAATGAGTCAATATCCCTCTTTGAATTGTAAAAATGATAGCATTTAAAATGTCCAGAAAACCAAAACATCAACTCAAAAAAAATATAGAAAGCAGGTATTAAACAACTAACAAATCATAAAGAAACACCAAACTGCTCAAAACATAGCAGCCAGGCTTATTTTCGGAAAAACAAGATTTGAAAGCGCCAAACCTCTATGAGAAAAATTACACTGGCTCCCAATCAAGGAACGTATTGCGTTCAAAGTCTGTACCCTGGTTCATAAAGTCATCTACGGCAATGCCCCGGGATACATGACAGACCTCATAGACCTACCAACCAGAAACACAACAAGATCAACACGAACATACCTAAACCTCCACCACCCAAGCTGCAAAGGACTCAAATACAAATCAACCTATGCATCCAGTTTCTCTTATATACGCATGTAATTATGGAATGCACTACCAATCGCCGTGAAAACAACATACGACCACCTAAACTTTCGGAAACTCCTAAAGACTAACCTGTTCGAAAAGGCATACCCTAATGATACAACCTAAATGCCTTAACCCCGCAACATAGCAATATAAAAGTTCGTACTGGATATAACCTAACTTTTCCTCCTTATGACCCCCAACGTGTTTATCACATTTGATCATTACTTTACCATAACCCCACTTTGCCAATACCAGTATGAACAAATACAATCGCCTCTACTGTACTATGTAAGCCACATTGAGCCTGCAAATAGGTGGGAAAATGTGGGATACAAATGTAACAAATAAATAAATAAACCCTCAAAATGAGGCAGTCGGGAGTCGAGAGCTGGAGTTGCATGAGAGACATGAGGTTTCCCATATAACTGCTCATGCTTTATCAATCCGGGCCCTAAATAAATCAAATCATGTAGAGGACAAACCTTGAGATTCTTGTTCATCCAAAAAATTTTCAAGCACAGCAGGGTCTGAGTAAGATTTGGTGAAATTACAGTATGTCACTTCATAAAAGCCCGTATTTAGCATTAATGTTTTTAAGCCTAAATCACAGCGCCAAAAAATGCTTTTGCTTTTCAACTATTGATTTGGCGAAATCCCCAGTAATAATCATTTTATGGCCATTACACATGAGGTGTTGAGACGCTTTGGCAGCAGAGATAATTGACAAAACTTGTGGATAGCAAAGAACTTTACATAATACAGGTATTGGGAATTTCTGTGATGATACACCACATGTGGGAACATGATGGGCCCTTTCTAGCTCAAATGCCTGATCAAAATTTAGTAGATAACAGTGATGGTATAAGTTCCTCTACAAACTGTAGGATGTTATCCTTTTCTGATCCTTGAAGTATTCCCAATAGTCTTAAATTATTGCGCCGATTTCAGTTGCTCGAATCTTGCACAGCAAGTTGCAAATCTGTCACTGATTTTTTAAACTTACAATTTTGAACCAATTCATCATCTGTGTCACTTATCCTCCACTCAGTGTCTGTGACATTTCAGTGCTTTTTGTTTTTTTGTTCAATTTTCCCATTTCGTGTTCTTTTCTACACCCTCTTACACGTATTATCTTTTTGTATTTTGTTTTTCCTTATATACAGATTCATATACGTCACGCCATTAAGGCAGGTTGGTACTTGTATTTTCTCATTTCTTGCTTCACCTCAGGTATTATGCATGCACATTTTTGTACACATTATGTGCAAGCTCTGTTGTTCAATGCATTTTTGTCCATTCTACACTTTTCCCTTTCTCTTTCTCTCTTTCTTCCTACCTTCACACTCCTCCCTTCCCCCCTTTTTTTATTTTTATATTTTTTATATATTTTTTGTTTTATGTCCTTTTTATTTTCAAATAGCTATGGTAACAGTATATTTTCTTAAAAGGCCGAAGATGGCGCGCACAGGTATAGGCACAGCTATGGTTATATGTATACACCAGATGACATCACGCTCCTCTTTTTCATATATATCATCTCATCTGATACATATGTTCTTTATGATGTTGGTTTTATGATTTATTTTATTATTTTTTTGAGATTATATGTATTTTTGTATAAAAATGTTTCCATGCAATGCCCTATGAGATTTTAGTATTGTCTTTTATATATGCAGGAAATTTTCTGTCTACTAAAGATAGCATGATTTACTTTTATTTGTTTTGAATGTTTAGTCCTTTTCACTTTGATTATTATTCATCTACATGTTCATTTTATGTATCGTTGTTGTGATACTATAATATTGCATATACGCACACTTTGTTCACAAGTTATCGAAAGATTTTATGATTATGTTTATCTTATTATTTTTATCATTGTACTTCATTATATGTGGATATGTTATTTCACAATTTTTTTCTTATTATTTGTTTAAACGATTATTTGAATATGTATGTTTTTATAGACTCCTGATGCAGGCCTGAAGGCCGAAACACAACAGTTGTGTCGAGTCTTTTCATCAATAAAGAAGCTTTTTAGATATTTGTCTCCAGGATTTGTATTTCCGTGGTCAAAACATCTCACTTTTACCTGTACTTGTGTTTTCCCGTGGGGCGTTCGAGTTCTCCGCTTGATTGTGGATTTTTCTGAACATATTTCAGTCTTAACATCTTTAATAGTCAATATATATTCGGTCAATAATGTATTTCCTATAGTCTCGCTGCAACCTCATGTGATGAACCAATGCCATCTTTATCTTCCTCTTCTTGTTTTCGCGGAGAGGAAGCAATGTCTGGTTTAGCTCTTTTACTCAACAAACTGGCAACAAACTCAGCTTCAAGTTTACTTTGACGATGTGAAGACATTTTGGTAAGCAGATGAAAACAATTACCTCCCCTGTTTACTAAGTGAATGGGCTTCATGCATTGCTCGAGTGGCCCCGCGTTCCCTCTCCACACCTATCTTAACATTAAACCACATCACTGGATGCAAGGTAATCACCTACATAACTAGTTCATGGAGGAAAGCCACTCAGGAATCAGGACTGGTTGTATGCATCAGCAAAGCATGCATGTGCTTGGGACAGTACGTTTCTTAGGGTGGCATTTTGACCATCATATTTTTTCTAGAAAATGCAATACTTGAAAAGGTGTCTGCCTTTTATTCAAATATATTTGCAGCTATAATATAAACAAGTACCTGAGTGGGTTTTGTCTTTGTAGAAAGATAATCCTTTTTAAATATTCCTGTGTTAGTATTGTCTCTAGTGAAGTTTGATTTTCTCAGCAAAACATTTACCCTATTGATCTTTTCAGAAAATGCAAGTGTTTTGCATATGTCGAACTACAATAAGAAAACTGTGAAGTACTTCATTCATTATCACTGGGAATTTCCATTAATGACCTGCATCAGCAACTTGCAAGAACATTATATTCACCCCCCCCCAAAAAAAAAAATTCTATCTTCAAATGGGGGAGGGCAAGAGAATTTGTTTATACTCAGTTAAAATATTTAATTAAAGCAACACGCCCACTTGAGAATTGGTGAATAAAGATGACAGATTGTTGTCATTATTAGGTTACCGCTGTACAATCCTATTTTAATATTTTGGAATGTTTACCCTAATTTTACTATAAGTGTAATCATAATTTTGGTCAAAATATATTTAATTTTGTTGTATTTTATTTTTACATATTTTAGCAGAGGCTGTAAAACGAATTTGTAATATTATGAGAAATGTACAAGACAATTGTAATAGAGCTTCATATTTTAATAAGTTGATAAAACAACAATTTGAATAATATTATTGTCATAGCTCCATATAGCACTGCTGTTATAGAATTTACATTTAGCACGCATCATTCCGGCACCTAAACTTTGGCACCATTTTCTGAATTTAACCCCCTACATCCAAAAGAGACAGGTGCCTGAAGGGTCCCACTACGCACACATTTGTAGTATTTTTTTAATAAGCTCAGTCTGGACAGTGTAGATATGGAAACTGTAAATTCTTAGGAGAATGCTCTCAGCCCCTGATTCTTTATAGCAGTCCTAGGGTTCCGCACCAAAAACCAAGCATATCCTATAACAGAGCATGCAATTTAATTGGCTTAACAAGCCAATCGGCATTGTTAACAGCACTTAACAAGCAATAATGAGCACTATTTGGCAATAATTAGAATTTACTTACACAACTCCCTAAGCGTATTCTATAACGCAGGCAAAAAGGGGCGTGGTTATGGGTGTTTCATGGGTGTTCCAAAATTTATGTGCATTGTTATAGAATGTGACCCTCTGCGCCAAAATCTATGTGCTGGGATTTACACCACATTTTTGTTGGTATAAATGGATGTGCGTAGTTTTAAGCACTAGGATATTGACTAAGCTTATTCTATATACTGCGCCTAATTCTAGATGCTGCTTATAGAATACGCTTAGGTGGAAATGTTTTCCACGCAGATTTTTTAAGTGCCATATATAGAATCTGGTCCTCAATGTCTAGATCAAATGTGTCTTCTCTTTGATGGACATGATTGTTTAAAATGTGGGTTGGGCAACACACACTAGTTGAAGTCCCTTCCTGCATCAACTTCTTCAGCTTAACAAAAATAGTCTTTCGTTCTTCATGTCGTTGGAACCTACCAAACATCACATTGCAGTTGGTGAGATATTGTTTAAATGCTTTAATATTAAAAATCTGTATACTGTAAGGGTTTGACTTCCGGAATATTTTATTTTCATATGTGTTAGTATAGTATTTGCTCCAGTTTATTTTGGTTTATCCCCAGCATTTGAATTAAGGATTATGTTACTACCAGAACTTCCAACCCAAGAATCTGACAGTCAAAGAAATCCACTGCCAAAGTGGACCCCTTCCTCCTTGTGCTGCATCAGGAGTGAGAAAGTCAGCGGAGTGCCTCCAGCCACCGATACTGATGCTCCCTGAGCATGCTCTGAAGTGCAAGCATTGGTGGCTGGAGGCACCCCGCTGACTTCCTTGCTCCTCAGGCAGTACAAGGAGGAAGGGGGTGACTCAGGCGGTGGATTTCTTTGGCTGGCAGGGCTTCAGCTACCCCACCAACCATTGAACAGGTACTGCTGCTTTGGAGTTATAGTAAGAGCCCAACATGTTTTGGCAGCAGATTGCTTGCATCAGGGACAAATTTGGCACATTTGGCCCATGTAATAGGAACATGTAACATACCCAGAAATAATAAAACACATCAAAATACATAATAAAATCATAGTAATGAAAATAATAATACAATTAAAACTCATTTAAAAAGTGGACACATGCGCATTAAAACTAATGCACTCAATATGTAATAAACCATGCAAAATAAATAAATAAAAAGGAGGGATATTACCTTAATACAGGATTACTCAATGCATAAAGATTGCTTATATTGGACTCCTTGAGTATAGTGTGAGCTACTAAAGCATATCTTAGTCATTTAAAATACATAGAACCTCAGATAACAGCAGTACACACAATGGTCATCTAAGAATAAAAATTAGGGGGGGGGGGGGGGGGTCACATAGTACAGACCTCAAAATAAAAGGAGGGATCTAAACCAAAAGCTAGTTTGTAAGCATCACATGGTGCCATCTCACCAAATCCTATTAAGGCGGATTTATTTAAATTTAGTTGTCATCTCACCCGATCATTTGTTAGTGACATAGCATCTTCACTCATAATCACTCATCTTTTTAAATAGAGTTACCGGTCTCTCTTTATTTTTTACTAGTAAAAAAGGCCCGTTTCTGTTAGAAATGAAACGGGCGCTAGCAAGGTTTTCCTTGGAGTGTATGTTTCAGAAAGAGCGTGTGTGAGAGATGGAGCGTGTGTGTCAGAGAGAGAATGTGAGAGAGAGAGAGACAGAGTGGATGTGTTTGTGCGAGAGAGAGAGTGTGTGAGAGACAGTGTTTGTGTTTCTGTGTGACACTGTGTGAAAGAGAGGGACAAAGACAGTGAGTGTGTGAGTGAGAGTGTATGTGGCAGACAGAGAATGAGTGACTGCATGTGTGGTGTGAGGAACCCCCTCACCCCCTCCCTCTCCCTTGCCCCCTTGCAGCCAGGCATGTGCAGCAACCCTCCTCTCCCCATGTTCCCCCTGCAGCCACCCATGTCCAGCATCCCCCTGCAGCCACCCATGCCCATCAACCCTCCTCTCCCCCTGCTGCGTCCTTCCTGTCTCCCCTGCTCCCCCTGCAGCCACCCATGTGGTCTCAGGCCCCCCCCCCCTCAGCATCCCTCCTGTCCCCCTGCAGGCACGCATGTGCAGCGTCCCTCCTCTCTCCCCTGTCCCCCCTGCAGCCAGCCATGTCCAGCGACCCTTCTGTCCCCCTGCCCCCCCTGCAGCTACCCATGTCCAGCGACCCTCCTCTCCTGTGCAGCCACCCATGTCTGAGGACACTCCTCTCCTTTTTCCCTGTTCCTCCCCTGTGGCCAGCCATGTCCATCGACCCACCTGTCCCCCCTGATGACCACCAACCCTTCTGTCCCCCTGCCCGCCCTGCAGTGTCCGTCCTGTATCCCCTGTCCCCCTTGCAGGCACCCATGTGGTGTGTGGAGCCCCATCCCTATCTCCCTGTTCCTGCCCCCCCCTGCAGCCACCCATGTGCAGCGACCCTCTCCTCCCCTCCCCCTGCTTCCTTCCAGCCACCCATGTCCAGCGAGACCCCCCTTCCCCCCCAGCCGGCGCAGCACCCAAAGAAAACCCCTTGTCCCCCCCTCATCAACCCCCTCGCCACCCGCAACCGCTAATACAAACTGTGTCCAGCGGCTGCTGCTTCTGCTATTCAGCAGCAGCAGCCCGTACATAAAGAAAACCAAAATAAAATCCTCCTAAAACACACCTCTGTTGAGAAGCATCTCACATTGGCTGAAGTCTCATCATGCGCTCCTCCTCTCCCCTCTGATGTCTCGGCGTTTCTCCGGGGTCTTCCGGCAGGGGCACTGACGTTGAGGGGAGAGGAGGAGCGGCTGCAGAGACGTCAGCCAATGTGAGATGGTTCTCCATGGAGGTGCGTTTTAGGAGGTTGTTTTTTTGTTTGTTTGTTTTCTTTATGTACGGGCTGCTGCTGCTGAATAGAAGCAGCAGCAGCCACCGGACAGAGTTTGTATTAGCGGTCGCGGGTGGTGAGGCGGTCGATGTGGGGGGGAGGGGCTTGGTGAAGCGGCGGGGGAGGGGTTGGGTGATGCGGCGAGGAGGGAAGGGGGGGTAGAGGCTTTCTGATGCCCCGTTGCACGGGTTGTTGTGGCGATGTGGCGGGGGGGCACTTAGAGGTGCACCGTCGAGGCTGTTTGTGTGTGTGTTTGTGTGTCATATTGTCTTTATTGAGACTTGCAACAAGACAAACCAAGCATACAAACAAGCGATAAAACAAGCAATAAAACCCGCTAACTAATACATAAATAAAACCTTACTGGCCAATACCCCCGCCCCTCAACAAACCCTCCCACTCAGGGAGGCTGAAACGAAAAACCCCTCCAATGCCTTGCCCACTGTAGTCCAGAACAATGCTCCTTCTCCCTCACTGCCAGCTGCTGGACAAAATGTACCACATCCCCTGCCACCTCCTGTACAGACAGCCACTTCCGATATAATGAAGCTTGGCAGCGTGCCTGCCACAGGAAGTAACAAAGGGCTGCAGCGATGATATACAGTGTCTCCCTACACCACCCCTTTCCTTTTGGAAACCCTCCATAGGCCCATTCTGCATAAGATAGCTGGTGGAAGAAAGGAATCCCTAATTGGCGGGCTACTGCCTGACAGACTTGTTGATTGAACGGGCACTTGAGGAGGAAGTGGTCCATTGTTTCATCCTCCGTCACGCACTCCCCCCTCGGGCACTTACGATCATTGCTGTTTCTATTTTTCATGTTAGCTCGAACATAAAGCCGGCTGTGGAAAGTCAGCCAGGCCATGTCCGCAATCTTCCGGGGGAGGCGTGATGAATTGAGGAAAGCCAGACCTTCCTCCTGTAGTGGACCTGGGCAGTCCCTCAAGGCTAGACGTGTTGAAAAGTGTGTCTGAATAATGCGGTGTTGTAGCTGCCTCCTGTCCTCCTTCTGGATTTCCTGTACTGTGATACCCCATCTCTTCACCAATCTCAACAGAGGTGAGATGTACTGTGGCAAGTATCCCGCCTTCCCTCGCAGGGGCATTGCCTGACCTCCCCTCACCCAATCCCTCAAGTACCGCTGAAGCCAGGAGGCCATGCAGTCTGCCCAAGCCGGCCTCCCTTCCCGCAAGACCCCTCCCAGATTTTGTTGGAAAAAGAAACAACTAAAATGTACCACAGGGTTGACCATTCCCAACCCCCCCTCCCTTTTGGGCAAATAGGTCACCTCCCTCCGGATAATATTCATCCTGTTCCCCCATAGCTGTTGGAAAAACAAGCTGTATACTCTGGCATGTAACGATATAGGCAGTAAACAGACCTTGGATATGAACAGGAGAAGGGGTATCAGATAGGTCTTAATGACATGCAGTTTTTCCACAAACCGCAACTTATATGATTTCCACTGGGCCACCCTTTCCTCGACTCTCCCCAGCCCCTTCTCCCAGTTGATCGTATCATAGTCCTGTCTGCCTACCCAGAGACCCAGGATCCGTACTTCATCCCTTGCTACTGGGTACTGACTGGGAAGTTTGAAAGCTGGTCTGCCCTGTCCTACCCAAATTGCGGAGCTCTTATCCTGGTTTATCTGGGCCCCCGCAGCCTGTGTGTATTCTGCCATCCAGGTCTGAACTCGCTCGGCTTCCTCCTTGCTACTGATTACTACTGTGACATCATCTGCGTAGGCGACACATCGCCATGTGTGTGAACCCAAAGAGATGCCCTCTAGTTGACCGCTAAACCCTCCACTCAACCTTCTGAGGAAAGGATCTAAGGAAAGGACGTACAGCAAGGGGCTGAGGGGACACCCCTGCCGTACCCCTGACCTCACTGCAAAGCTCTTGCCCACCCAACCATTTATTAGAGTGCTACTCCTTGCATTGCGATACAAAGTCTGGATCCACCCTATAAACTGGTCAGGTATCCCATAGCACCGAAGCACTAGCCATAGGTACTCCTGGGACACCCTGTCAAAAGCCTTAGACTGATCAAGGGTCAGCAAATACTTTCCCTTTGTCCCACCTTGACTCCTTTCCACTATTTCACGGATGGTACAAACTGCTTCCACTGCCCCTTTCCCCTTCACCGAGCAAAACTGTGCTGAGGACAAGAGACCACCCACTGCCCCAGCCAGGCGGTTGTAAATAATCCTGGCCATTATTTTCCTATCTACATTCAGAAGACTTATGGGTCTCCAGTTCTCGATAAGTTCCAGATTTCCCTTCTTTGCGAGGAGAACCAAAATAGAACACTGCTGTGAAGGGGCCAAACGCCCGTTCTGCAAACAATTATTAAAAATTGCAGCTAACACTGGAATCAGGACCACACGGAATTTTTTGTAGAACTCTGGGGTCAGCCCATCGGGACCCGGAGTTGTACGTGCAGATAGCGTATCAATAGCATCATCTACCTCTCCTGTGGTAATGGGCCTAAGCAGTTGTTCCATCTCCCCCTCCGAAACCTTTTCCAAGCCTGGGGCACTCTGCACGTATGATAGCATGAAGTTAGAAACCAAGCTCTCTTTCCCCCACAATTGGGTGTAAAACCGAATGACCCTGGCCTCGATTGAACGTTGGTTCGTCAATCGCTGCCCTGCTTCATCTCTCATAGCATAAATGACCTTGTGTCCTACTGCTACCTTGCAATTCTGGAAAGGATCCGGGGAATACCGATGCCCATATTCCCTTTCCAGAAGCAAAGCAGCGTATCGATCATATTGCAACAGCCTCAACTGGGCCTGCAAAGCTTCTATCTCTCCCTTCTCTAGATGGTTGGAGACCGCGTGGTCCAATTGCTTACGAAGACGACAGCACTGTGCCTGTAACCCCAGACTCTGCTTCCTGGCTAGGGACCGGAAAAGGGCCTTGACTCGCCCCTTTACCATGTCCCACCAGGCTCCCTTATCATCCATCACCTCCCATAGTGTTTCTTGGTCTGCTAAAAAACCCTCAAATATTTGTCTGTTTTCCTCTACTTCTAATAACTTTGCACTCAGTTTCCAAAATCCTGGGCCTTTCTGCGCCCCTTCGCATATTGTTAAGACTGTGGAAACTAAGGCATGATCTGAATATTCCGTCCATCTATTCGGCTGCCCCTGAAACTTAGCCAACCCGCCTACAAAGAGCCAGTCAATACGGCTCTCCGTGTCTCCCCTTCTAAAAGTGAACCCCTTCCCTCCCGCCACCTCCAGTCTTGCCTGTTTTACAATTGCTGCCAGCTGGAGGCTGTCATAACCCACCTGACGCCTGGACCCCTTTCTATCTGCTTGCTGTAAGACCATATTAAAGTCTCCTCCAAATACCACCAATTTGCTTGTATATAAATACGGTTTCACCCGGAGCAACAGCTGCTTGCGTTCCCAACTAATCTGGGGCCCATAAAAGTTAATGATTCGCACTGCTACCCCTCTAATGAAAACGTCTAAGACAACACACCTCCCTATCTCCACCTCTATTTCCCTCGTAATCTCCACTTCTCGGGTGGCAAAAAGAATAGCCACCCCTGCGCATCTTTCTTTGGCCAGAGACCAGAATGAGGGCCCCCCTTTCCAATCTCTCTTGGCCCGGTGCAGGAGCTGCAAAGAATCCAAATGAGTCTCCTGCAACAGGATGCAGTCTACCTTGCACTGGGTCAAATCGCTGAAGGCGACAAATCTAGTTCTCTCTGCCTTTATGCTGGCTACATTCAGAGTTGCAAAGATTAAGGACAAGGCAGCCATGGTTTATTTCTTAAATTTCTTACCCCTCCTCATCTCTTCACCGCAATCCCTCTTCACAGATATTCCTGCCCCCATCATTTCTTCAGGATCCTCTATAATTTCTTCTAATTCCAAATCCTCCCACTCTGAGTCATCTTCCCCGGCTTTCTTTCTACCCTTTTTTTTCTTGGTTTCCTCTGGACCAGCCCTTTCCCCTTTCATCCCTTCCTCACCCTCCTCTATTTCCTGCATGAGGCCCTTCGTTAAACTAGTAGGATGTGATGTTAGACTTGGGGGTAACACTGCTGGCTCCTCTCTGTTAAGTCTTTCAGATGATTCATTCCTCGCTCCCCTCCCCTCCCTCCTCTTCTCCTCCAAAACCTCCCTTTGGGGTGGATTCATCTCAAGATCACCCTCTCCTTCACCTGAAACCTGAAACACTGCATATCGATTACTCTGGCTCTTCTCCAGAATATCTGTTCTCCCCGCTCGGGCTAGCCCCCTCCCCTCCTTCCTCTGACCCCCCTTCCCTCCATGTTTCCCTACCAGGGTCCATGCTTCCCCTTCTTCTCCCCCCTTCTCCCCACCTCCTTCTTCCATCCTTTCACAAATACCCCTTCTTTGAATGTGATCCAAACCTGATGCCCTTTTCTCCCCCTTTCCCTTTCCCTTAGTGCCTGCCTCTGTATGAATACCGGTATTTGATTTATTCATTAATCCCTTTAATGCTTCCCACTTCTGTCCTTGTATCCTTGTAGTTTCTGCTTGTGCCCCTTCCTCCCCCCTCCTCTCTCCCTCTACCTGATTGTGCGATGCTTGTGGGCACTTGCTAAAAGGGTGCCCCAAGCCTCCACACAGGTTACAGCGTATGGTAGTGCAGTCGCTGGTGTCATGATCTGCACTACCACATCGCGAGCACTTCAACACTGTACACGACATGCTTAAGTGACGGAAAGATCCGCACCTGTAGCACTGTCTGGGTTGTCCTGCATAAAAGCATTGAATTCGATCCCTTCCAATGTATGCGGCTGAAGGTATATGTTGGGTGACATAGCCTGCCTGTTTTAATTTTACAAGGGCACTCCACCCCCCCGCCCACACACGACTCTGGTCTGGTATTTTGCTTAATGGGGTCCTAATTTCGGCATACCGTCCCAACCAGTATGACAGGTCTGCAGCCATAAGAGACTCATTACGTACCAAAATGGTAATCTGGACTGCGTCCTGTCTACTGATGGGGACAGCCTTAAAATCCACCCATCTACCCTGATGCTGCACCTCTGTGTACTTTTCCCAAAACAGGTCCAAACCTCGCCCTGTTAAGAAACTAATATCATATTCAGGGATTCCCACAGGGTGTATGCATGCATACAAATCTTCAGGGATAAAGCCAAGGGAGAATACCATTCTTAAAACAACCTCTCTAGGTGGTGCTACCCCTGTGCCCACCCAACGCAGCTGGACAACATTTCGACGTTTTGGGGTAACACCGCTCCCGGGACCCCGCAACGGACCAGAAAATGGATTTCCCCTTGTCTCCATGTCTGACTCCTGCCTCCCCTCCTCCTTCCCTGTCTCTGCCCCTCCTCCCCGTACTACTGCTGCAAAGGATAAAGGGGCTGATACCAGTATGCTCCCCCCTTCCCCACTCCCTTCCTGCCTTCCTCCCCTCCCCCTCTCTTCCCCTCCCTCCTCTCCCATGTCCACTAACCCCACTATGTTCAGTTCACTTGTGCTGTTTCTGTCTCTTCCCCCTCTGCAATATTCTACTTCCAGTCCTTTGCCAGTTGCTGCTGTTCCCAACCAGCACTTGTTCCCTTGCTCTGCAACTGTCCCACTCAGACCAGGTCTGGGATCTGTCTCCTCTTGTAGCTGACACTCTCCTCCATGCACTTTCTCTGTTTCTGACACTGTCATACTCAGTCTGAGTCTTGGCTCCGCCTCCTGGTGCAGCTGACACTCTCCTTCATGTACTCTCTCTGTATCTGGCACTGTCTTACTCAGTCTGGGTCTTGGCTCTGCCTCCTGGTGCAGCTGACACTCTCCTCCATGCACTGTCTTACTGGGTCTGGGACTTGGCTCCGCCCCCTGGTGCAACTGACACTCTCCTTCATGTACTCTCTCTGTATCTGGCACTGTCTTACTCAGTCTGGGTCTTGGCTCCACCTCCTGGTGCAGCTGACACTCTCCTCCATGCCCTGTCTTACTCGATCTGGGTCTTGGCTCCGCCTCCTGGTGCAGCTGACACTCTCCACAATTCTCTCTCTCCTTTCTGGGACTCCTGCTTTGATGGGCATGAGTTTCTGAGAAGCTCCCTTCTGCTCTTTCTTCTTGTTTCTGAGTGGCAGAATCTATTGGGAGCCCCTGCCTGTCACTGAGCTTCCCCCATGATGTCATCAGCACTTCTGATTGAGATTGGATGGCAGCTCTTGGACAGCCCTGCTCAGAGGTCTGCCCTATCAATTCTGTCCATGAGTGACTGTGGTGTTCCCACGATGTTCCCGCCCTCTGTCCACCATATTTGCTCTCAGCTTCTTCCATCTCTTGTAGTACTCCACTACTCCATTCCTGTACTTTCCCATCCTCTTTAGTCTCTGTCTCCATCTGCAAAACCCCTTGTTTTTGCTCTACTTTCCCTCCCGTTGTTCCTGGTAACTTCTGTACTTGCTCAGTGTGTAGTGATTCTTCTCCTACCTCAGCATTCAAACTGTTCTGATTCTCCTCAGCATTCAAACTGTTCTGATTCTCCAGGCTGTCTTTCTTCTCTGTCTCTCCCAGCAAACCTGAGCTCTTCTCTGTGGGTTCGGCTATGCCCTGCCAGCTCTCTAAGTATAAGGGACGTTTTTGAATTTTTTTCAGTTTCATAGCTCTTTTGTGTTCCAAACTTGCCAGGCTCTCTTGCTGCATGCAGTGCTGGAGCCCCTCCTTATCCACAGTACCTGCCACAACTGGACTAGGAGCCTCTGTTCTACAAGGCTGGTAAGTGGATGGAGCACCTAGCTCTTGGGAATCCTGTAGGAAATAAAATACTGGTGATAACTGGGAATTATTTGTGTCAGTCTTGTCTTTTCCTCCTTCTGGCTGCTGCTGTTTCTCTTCCCCTGCTGTCCCTTCCAGCATAGCCTCTGGGGTGTCTGGAACCACGGAGTCCTGTGTGTCTCTGGGTTCTGCTTCCTGCTGGATCTGGGACTGCGTCTGGGTCTGCTGCATGCGTTCCCTGTTCAGGAAAACCTCACGAAGGGGATTATCCCTGCAGTTCTTTAGTTTTTGCAGCTGCCTTTGTTTTGCTGTAAGCCGCTTCTGGAGTGCTTCAACTCCCTTAACATACTTGTCTCGTGGGCCAGTGGAAGCCAGGTTACACATAGTTTTTGCTAGCTTCAGCCGCTTCCTCAGTACCTCTATTTCACCTTCTACTCGATTCATTTTCTTCACTGATCTAATTACCTCTTCAGGAGTCATATGCTGGGCCTCTTTCTTCTGCCAGGCCCTAGGCCTGGATTCCTTCTCCTCCTCTTCTTCCTCACTAACGTCCTCTTCAGACTCTCCGCTATTCTCTTCCACCACCTCTCCTCTGATACTGGATGCAGAGAACCCTGCTCTGGAACCCGGGCCCTGCCTTCTTGCCCCCTGTTCTTCACCCAGCTTAGGAATGTTATGGCCAGGACTTACAGTCAGGGTGAGCTGGCTCCTCAGCAAGCGCTGCTGGGCTCTGGTCCTTCCTCCGTCCACAGGCCTGGGCTCTCCTGGTTCTCCTGGTTGCATGCTTGGGGCTTGGGTGGAGGAAGCCTCCCCTTCATAGTGTTTCTCAGCTCCAAGTGTGCTAGGCCTTTCAGCCTGGGGCCCTCCTGCAGGGGGGCCCCCTCCCCTCTGCATTGTTCAGCAGCCACAGGGTACAGCAGCTCTCCTTTCAGCACCTCTTCACCACAGGTCTGTACTCTGTGTGTGTGTGTGTGTGTGTGTGTGTGTGTGTGTGTGTGTGTGTGTGTTTGTGTGTGTGTGTTTTTGTTTGTGTGTGTGTGTGTGTTTGTTTGTGTGTGTGTTTGTTTGTGTGTGTGTTTGTGTGTGTGTGTGTTTCTGTGTGTTTGTGTTTCTGTGTGTTTGTGTTTCTGTGTGTGTGTGTTTTTGTGTGTGTGTGTGTGTTTGTTTTTGTGTGTGTGTGTGTTTTTGTGTGTGTGTGTTTGTGTGTGTTTTGTGTGTGTTTTTGTGTGTGTGTGTTTGTGTGTGTGTGTGTTTTTGTTTGTGTGTTTGTGTTTGTGTTTCTGTGTGTGTGTTTTTGTGTGTGTGTGTTTGTGTTTCTGTCTGTGTGTGTGTTTGTGTTTCAGTGTGTGTGTGTGCGTTTGTGTGGTTGTGTGTGTGCGTTTGCGTTTGCGTGTGTGTGTGTGTAAGTGCGTTTGTGTGTGCGTTTGTGTGTGTGTTTGTGTGTGTGTGTGTTTGTGTGTGTGCGTTTGTGTGTGTGCGTTTGTGTGTGTGTGTTTATGTTTGTGTATGTGCATTTGTGTGTGTGCGTTTGTGTGTGTTTATGTGTGTGTATGTGTGTGTTTTTGTGTGTGTGTGTGTTTGTGTGTGTGTGTGTGCTTTTGCGTGTGTTTGCGTGTGTGTGTGTTTATGTGTGTGTGTGTTTGTGTGTGTGTTTGCATTTGTATGTGTGTTTATGTGTGTGTTTGTGTGTATGTGTTTGTGTGTTTCTGTGTATGTGTTTGCGTTTGTATGTGTGTTTATGTGTGTGTATGTGTTTGTGTGTGTGTGTGTTTCTGTGTGTGTGTGTGTGTTTGCGTTTGTATGTGTGTTTATGTGTGTGTATGTTTATGTGTTTGTTTGTGTGTGTGTGGGGGGGGGGGGGTTGCGGGTGGCTTTTGTGGTCGTGTGGTTGGGGAGTTTGCCAGCAGTCTAGCGATTCCTAGGCAGGGGGAGGAGTACGGAAACACTCCCCCTGCCTGGGTCGTTGTTTGTTGGAGGGGGTTGCCAGTTGGTAGGGGTGCCTTTATGGATCCCTTTACTCTCTGTGTTCCGCCCTCGAGGGCGGGGCAGAGAGACATGGTGAGTTGGATGGCTTCACCACCATGAACTTACGAACTGTTTAGGGATTTTGCAGATGGCTTCAGCAGGTTGTCTTCAGAATGTTGAGGTAGTTAAAAAGGCCCATTTCTGACACAAATGAAACGGGCGCTAGCAAGTTTTTCCTCATAGTGTGTATGTTTTGGAGAGTGTATGTGAGAGTGACTGTGTGTGAGAGAGAGAGTGAAAGTGCGAGTGTGTGTGTGTGTGAGAGAGAGAGTGAGTCTGTGTGTGAGTGTGTCTGTGAGAGAGTGTGTGTGAGAATGTGAGTGTGTGCAATTGCGTATGTGAGACACAGTGTGATAGCGAGAGAGTGTGTTTCACACAGATACAATGTGTGCGAGAGAGTGTGTGTGAGACACTGATTCTCTGTGAGACTGAGTGTATGAGACCAAGCGAGTGTGTAAGTGACTGTGTGACACATAGAGAGTGAATGTGATACACTGTGAGACATAGAGTGTGTGAGAGTGAGAGACAGAAAGACATTGTCTGTGAGAGAGAAAGTGTGTGTGAGAGAGAGAATGTGTGTGTGACAGAGATACCTCCCTCCCTCTCTCTCTATGGTGTCAGGCCCCCCCCTCTCTCTCTGGTGTCTCAGATTGGCATCACTGCACCTAAGCAATTGGTGTGCTGGAGGAGGGGGAGAGAGAGTGTGTGTGTGTGGGGGGGGGGGGGATGTGTTGGAGGGGTTCAGCTTGGAAGAAGAGGGGTGTGGGGTGTTCAGGAAGCGCTGGCAGATGAGAGTGAGAGAGTGAGTGTGTGTGTGTGGGTGGGGGGGTTCAGGAAGCAATGCCAGATGACATTGTGAGTGAGTGTGGGGGAGGGGGCAGGGGGTTCAGGAAGCGCTGCCAGATGAGAGAGAGAGTGAGTGTGTGTGTATGGTGTTTCAGGAAGCGCTGCCAGATGAGAGAGAGAGAGAGAGTGAGTGTGTGTGTGTGTGTGGGGGGGGGGGGGGGGGGGTTCAGGAAGCGCTGCCAGATGAGAGAGTGAGTGTGTGTATGTGGGGGGCGGTTTTTCAAGCATTGCCAGATGAGAGTGAGTGTTTGTGGCATGGGTTCAGGAAGCACTGGCAGATGAGAGAGGTGAGTGTTTGTGTGTGTGTGTGTGTGTGGAGGGGGGGGGGGTTCAGGAAGCGGGGCCAAATGAGAGTGAGTGAGTAAGTGTGTGTGTGTGGGGGGGGGGGTGTTGGGGGGTTCAGCTTGGAAGAAGAGGGGTGTGGGTGGTTCAGGAAGCGCTGCCAGATGAGTGAGTGAGTGTGTGTATGTGGGGGGCGGTTTTTCAAGCATTGCCAGATGAGAGTGAGTGTTTGTGGCATGGGTTCAGGAAGCACTGGCAGATGATAGAGTGAGTGTTTGTGTGTGTGTGTGTGTGTGTGTGTGGGGGGGGTTCAGGAAGCGGGGCCAAATGAGAGTGAGTGAGTAAGTGTGTGTGTGTGTGGGGGGGGGGGGGGTCAGGAATGGCTGCCAGATTACTGAGTGACTGTGTGTGTGGGGTGGCAGGGGTTTCAGGAAGCGCTGCCAGATGAGACAGAGTGAGTGTGTGTGTGTGTGGGGGGGGGGGGGGGGTTCAGGAAGCGATGGCAGATGAGATTTTGAGTGAGAGAGTGTGTATGTTGGAGGGGTGTGTTGGTTGTGTTGGGTGGTTCAGCTTTGAAGAAGAGGGGTGTGTGGGGGGTCTGGAAGCGTTGCCAGATGAGTGAGTGTGTGTGTGGGGGGGGCGGTTTATCAAGCGTTTGCAGATGAGAGTGAGTTTGTGTGTGTAGGGGGGGGGGGTTCAGGAAGCGCTGCCAGATGAGAGTGTGTGTGTGTGTGTGTGTGTGTGGTGGTGGTGGTTGGGTGGTTCAGGAAGTGTGGCCAAATAAGAGTGAGTAAGTAAGTGTGTGTGTGTGTGGGGGGGGGGGGGTTCAGGAACGGCTGCCAGATTAGTGAGTGACTGTGTGTGGTTCTGGCAGGGGTTTCAGGAAGCGCTGCCAGATGAGAGTGAGTGAGTGTGTGTGTGTGTGTACGGGGTTTCTGGAAGTGCTGCCATATGTGACAGAGTGTGTGGGGGGGAGGGGTGGGGGTGGGGGTTCAGGAACCGGTGCCAGATGAGTGAGTGTGTGTGGGGGGCAGGGGTTTCAGGAAGCGCTGCCGGATGAGAGAGTGAATGTGTGTGTGGTGGGGAGGAGAGGGGTTTGCCAGATGAGTGAGTGAGTGAGTGTGTGTGTGTGGGGGCAGGGTTTTCAGGAAGCGCTGCCAGATGAGAGAGTGAGTGTGTGTATGTGTGTGTTGGGGGGGGGGGTTTAGGAAGTGTGGCCAAATGAGAGTGAGTAAGTGTGTGTGTTTGGTTGGGGGGGGTTCAGGAACCGCTGCCAGATGAGTGAGTGAGTGAGTGGGGGGGGGGGCAGGGGGTTTTGGAAGCGTTGTTTTGAAGATGAGGGAAGGTAGCGCTGCCAGATTGCCGTTTTTTTTTTCGTTTATTGCCGTCATTGCCTCCTCCGTGTGATGTCCCCCCCCCCGCCGCCATCCCACCCACCGCGATGCCCCCACCCCCGCCGCCATCCCACCCACCGTTTGTTACGTTGTTTTGCTGGCGGGCAACCCAAAATCCCGCCAGCAGAAGTCCTTTGTTGTCTGCTGACTCCGCTTGTTCTTCGGCATTGCTAGCCTTTGTTGGGCGGGGTTCTGTGCGTCGGACGTCCTGCACGTGCATGACGTCAGACGCACAGAAGCCCTGCCTGCATAGGCTAGTAAATGCTGAAGTACACGCCAGAGTCTGAAGACAGGACTTGTGCTGGTGGGGTTTCGTGTCCCCCGCCAGCAAAGCTACGCGACGGTGGGTGGCTTTGGGGGGTGGGGGGCGGCTCGGGGTGGTTGTTGCACCTCCATCATTTTGTTGGCTGGGCTTCTTTTCTTTTGATGTGCTTTGTTGGTTGTTGCGGTGGGGGGGGGGGGGTGTTGTTCCTCGGTCATTCTGTGTGCGGGGCTTCATTTTAACTCCTTAGCTTTCGGGTGGTTTGCGAGGTTGTTTCCCAGCGTTTCCTAGGCAGAGGGAGGAGTGTGTTTCCCTACTCCTCCCCCTGCCTGAATGCGGTCCCTTCTTTCATTTTTCTTTCGGTTTTCCGCCCTCGACGTCATTATGTTTGATGCGAGGGCGGGGCAGCGAGTCTTGGTCAGTGGCTTCACCACCACGAACTTACGAACCGTTCTGGGAGTCTGAGTGACTTCAGAACGTTGTCCTCAGAACGTTGAGGGTGCGTTTTATTATATTAGATGGGGCGTGGCTGAGGGCGGGTCTATGAGTGAGGGTGACTGGTCCTAGCCTATGAAGACTACATGATTTTTGTGCTTCTCTGCCTTGGAGTGAGCTTCTCTGCCTTGGAGTGAGCTTCAGAACGTTCAAGGTGGGATTTATTAATATAGACTAGTAAAAAAGGCCCGTTTCCGAAACAAATGAAACGGGCGCTAGCATGTGGTGTTCTTAACGTTTTTTTTCTGTTTGATTTCAAAGGATGTAAGTGTTTTTCAAAATGGTTTTTTTTTTTTTAAGTTTTTTTTTAATTCTTGATAACATTTTTTACATTTCATTGTAAAGATTATGTTTTTATTGTTATAATGTTTTTTACAAACAGATAAAAGGTTTAACTGTTCAGCTACATAAATCTGTTTAAGAAATGCATTAGAAGACATATAAACTATTTCAAAGATAACATACAGATGTTCATGTCTTACTATGAGTTTTATAAGTAAGATGTGGACTTTTGAAAATGTTTTTTTTTTTTGTTTTACATTTGTAACATTTCCTTGTAAACAATATTTTTTGTATATATTTTGTTACAATTAGGGAAAAGGTGTCCTTGTTGAGGTCCGTCAATCACTTTTACAATTGCATCACAGGAGTTCTTTACTCTTGAAAAGGCAACATACAGTTGTCCATGTGTAAATACTGGTTCTGGAAGGTAAATTCCAACTTTGTCAAAAGTTTGTCCTTGTGACTTGTTAATGGTCATTGCAAAGGCCAGTTTGACAGGAAATTGTCTTCTACATAGTATGAACGGTAGGTCTGTGTTTGATGGTGCAAGGTCAATACGTGGTATGAAAACAGTACTACCAGCACTTGATCCACTGAGTACTTGACCAATGATAAGGTTGTTTTTCAAGTTTTTGACTATTAGGCGAGTTCCATTACACAATCCTTTTTTTGTGTTTAAATTTCTGAGTAGTATAACTATGGCACCAATTTTCAAATCTAGTTTATGTGGTGGCATTCCAGTAGGAGTTTGTTGATGAAGAAATTCTACTGGATATAAGTGTTCTTCTTCTTCTGTAGAGTCATTTATGGAATCCGTACTTAAGTAAGTTTTTGTGTTTCCTTTTAAAATATTTAAAACGTTGTTATTTATTATGTCTGCATGTGTATTTTTTGGGCAAAGAATAGTTTTTTTTTCAAAGTTTGCAACTGTGTCTGCAGTAAGTTTGTTTCCAAAGACAGCTTCAACTATATCTGTGTTACAAATGTGCTGATTTGGTATTTCAATCGTATCTTGGAAACCATGTGGACATGGCAGATTCCCATTAGCTAACTCCAATAGCCAGTTGTTGTATTGTGGATCTGTACAGCGTACATTGTTGTGTAATTTAAGTATGTTAAATTGTTTCCATAGTTTATTAAATTTAATGCTTGTTTCAATAATCTGTGTTTGATTAG
Organism: Microcaecilia unicolor; assembly: GCF_901765095.1. NCBI lineage: Eukaryota > Metazoa > Chordata > Amphibia > Gymnophiona > Siphonopidae > Microcaecilia > Microcaecilia unicolor. The sequence goes on from NC_044036.1 coordinate 179,720,026, forward strand.
CATGTGGTACTACTGGTAGAGTTTGTCTAAAATCTCCACCGAGTAGAAGAACTTTTCCCCCAAATGGTTTCTCATTCTTCATGATGTCTTTGAGTAGTGTATCTACAGCAGAAAGTGCCATAGTGGGAGCCATAGTTGATTCATCCCAAATTATAATGTGTGCATCTCTAAGGTTTGAAGCATTATTGGATTTTAATCTGATAGTTGATGTTGAATTTTCAAGTAGAGGGACTGGTAATTTAAATTGTGAATGATAAGTTCGTCCTCCAGGTAGTAGGTTTGCTGCAATTCCTGTTGATGCAACAGGAAGTGCAATTTTTCCTTCTCCTCGGATGGTACTGAGAATAGTTTTATATGTATAAGTTTTGCCACTTCCTGCTGGGCCATCTATGAAAAAGCAGTTGTTTGTTTGTTGTTTGTCATTGCATGCAGATAGTATAGTTTTTAAAACTTGTAGTTGGTCATGGTTTAAGTTTTTTTGCATTATTTTTGCGTTATGCTTTTCTTCTGTTGCTATGAATGCAAGGGTTGGATCGTCTATCTTGTGTGTTGTTTTTGGTAAGCCGAAGTGTTGTAGGTTTTTCCCATGTGATTGTAAAATAGTTTGAATTTTGATCAGGCATAATTGTTCACAAACAGTGCATTCTTCTGTGCATCCATGCATATGTGTAAAATCTTCTTGCATAAAATTTTTATATTTGTGATAAATTTGTAAAGCATTACATGGTGCTGCAAAAACACAAATGTATGCAAAGACTTCCCGTATTTGCTGGGGCATGTTGCACGTGACTGCGTCGTCTAATGTGTTTTCCCACACTGCTTCATCATGAATGAGTCCCATTTTTTTTGCTGCATCTTGGAATGTATTGTAAACAGTATTTTGGACAGTTTTTAAGTCTTGAAAACACTTTGCTCCAGTTTGGTGTAATAGAATGAGTCTGAGGCAATAACGTTCGGGATCTGTAGCTAAATTCACTGCATACATCCTGCCTATTGTTTTATTATTTTCTGATTTCCTCTGTTTCCACTTTCGTTCTGTTTTGTTGAAGGTATAGTATGTTGGGATATCAATGTATAAAATGCTGTTTGCAGGAGGATATTCAGCATTCAGTTTAAACCATGCTGTTAAAGTAGTATCCTTTGTTTTAGCTGTTTCCACTGCAATGTCAATGTTTTTTGGATGAAACATAATGCTTTGTTCATCTGGCAAGTGTACTTGTAATCTCTGGATACTATGTGATTGGTGATGCATTTCAAATGCATTAAGTCGCCATGCAGCTTCTGGAGCAGTAACATATCTTGAGTCTGTGAAGGTTTTAATTTCATCGTGTTGTAAAGTTTTGTGTTCCGTGATAACGACATTTGCACAATCATGTCCTTTATACACATATTTGAAAAGGTATTTCACACTTTTAATAGATGCGCAGACTTCAACATTTATATGTGAATTGTATTTCAGTAGTAAGAAAGGGTTGTAGGGGACTACCCAAGTATTATTAATATTCTTTCCATGTACAACTGTAACACCACCATTATCTCTTCGACGGTACTTTGGATATCCATTACAGTTTTGAATGGTTTCATTTTGAAAGGTTTTTGGGAATTCTTTTGAACACTTCCCAGATACCATGCATGGTAAATGTAAGGTGGTGTCATTGCAAGGGCCATGTATCATATGTTTAGTAACAATAGCATGGAGACGTGGAAATTTTTGTATGTCAGGTATTTCTGCACATACGATTTTATCAATTATCTCTGTATTTTTTGGCTTGTGCTCTTCTTTTAAGATGAGTAAAATATGTGCATGAGGTAATCCACGTTTTTGAAATTCTATTACATGTATTTTTGCAAGTGGGATACCAAATATGTGTTCTTTGCATATGTCTTCTAGTAATTGTTTTAGTTTTAAATGAAACACCCTTGCCAATAAGTCTGGGCGAAATTCTGGCGTTTGTCCTTTCTCTAGGTGTTGAGTGATTTCTTCCCATTTAGGGTTGCATGTCATAGTAATGAAGAGATCTGGTTTACCATATTTCCGAACTATGGCCATTGCATCTTGATAATTTTGATGCATATTTCTGGGGCTTCCTGAAAATGTTGATGGTAAAATGAATGGTTGTCCAGGTGTAAATTGTGGATCTGTAATTTCAGTGGCAAGGTGGTCCATTAATCCCTTGTATTTTTCTACTCGTAAAATTTTTTGGTTTTGTCTAATATAATTTAGTCTGTTGGCCTCAGTTTTAATGTAGGCATCCACAAAGTACTGTTGGGTTAGTTTTCCTGCTGAAAGGAAAGGATTGAAATCTTCTCTTATTGCAAAACGGTATCCATAATATTGCATTTGTGTAACTCTAATTCTGTTTTTTTTTTCTTTGTTGCACATGTTTCTGAGACATTCAGGTTGTTCAGATAAAGGAATGTTTATCCCCCAGCTCTGATCTCCATATGGGAACAGTAATGGGTATACCATAGGTTCAAGGTTTGGATCCAATACACTTATTATTTCAGTTTTATTTGTTTGATTTTCCACGTTGCGGCAGTGTATTATGAGATCTCGATGTAAAGGAGGTTCACCTTCTGTGTTTTGGAAAATGTAAGCTACCTCATTGGCTCGTGGTGCATTATATCGCCTGGGATCATGTTTTCGATCTTGGACAATGGCCATAGAGATTCTTGGTGTTTCTATTCTTAGTCTTTGTGCTTCTGCTATACTTTCATTCTCTACTTCATACAGCATTTTACATGCGTCTGCAAAAGGATTTTCAGATGCCATAAAGTTGCTTAATTCTGTCATTAATGTCTCATGGATGTGTGCATTTGATTTGATTTGTAGTCTTTGAACAGATGCTTCATCTGGATCTAGAATATATAGTTGTGCAAATTGTCTTTGTTTGTCTTTGTCCGGATGGAGTGATGCTGTTCTATGGTAAATAGTACCATTGATTCTAAAGCAGTAAGGGCCATATCCAGGTGGTGCTGAAATATTAGCTCCCATAGATGCAAAGGCTAAGGAACTATTAATGGAGCGAATGTTTTCAAAGAAATTTTTTGAATGTTGATGTTCCCTGGAGAGAAGGTGTTTTATAAATTCATTAGATCTAATAGGTGGAAGATGTACTTTTCCCTTACTACAGCACTTTGTAAATAATTTGTCAGAAGGCGTTTCATTCTTAAAATATTTTGCTTTGCAAAATATACATGTAGCATTCATAGGCCCACAATTATAGTATAGAGTGTTGTTCTCATTTACACTGTCTGTTATTGCAAGTCCTGTGTTTGAAGTGTTTGAATGTGTTGTGACAGTTGTTTCTGGTAATCTTTTATGTAGTAAAGTGGTAGTTTCCTTTCCTGGGTGTTTGTGATATTGAGCAGGGTTGTTCCTTGTTTTAAGGCTGCACGTCTTTTTCGTTGTGCTTCTGTTTTTTTTTGTTGACGGTTAGCCTTTTTCTCATCATTTTGTGTTGTATTATTTGTTGACATAGACATTTTGCTTGTACTGGGTTGTTCAGTTGGACATGCATTTTTCTCCTTGTTATGTAGACCTGTTTTTTTTTTTTTTTTTAAAGCTGCACGTCTTTTTCGTTGTGCTTCTGTTTTTTTTTGTTGACGGTTAGCCTTTTTCTCATCATTTCGTGTTGTATTATTTGTTGACATAGACATTTTGCTTGTACTGGGTTGTTCAGTTGGACATGCATTTTTCTCCTTGTTATGTAGAGCTGTTTTTTTTTTTTTTTTTAAAGCTGCACGTCTTTTTCGTTGTGCTTCTGTTTTTTTTTGTTGACGGTTAGCCTTTTTCTCATCATTTCGTGTTGTATTATTTGTTGTCATAGATATTTTGCTTGTACTGGGTTGTTCAGTTGGACATGCATTTTTCTCCTTGTTATGTAGAGCTCTTATTTTTTTGTTTTTTAAAGCTGCACGTCTTTTTCGTTGTGCTTCTGTTTTTTTTTGTTGACGGTTAGCCTTTTCCTCATCATTTTGTGTTGTATTATTTGTTGTCATAGACATTTTGCTTGTACTGGGTTGTTCAGTTGGACATGCATTTTTCTCCTTGTTATGTAGAGCTGTTTTTTTTTTGTTTTTTAAAGCTGCACGTCTTTTTCGTTGTGCTTCTCTTTTTTTTTGTTGACGGTTAGCCTTTTCCTCATCATTTCGTGTTGTATTATTTGTTGTCATAGACATTTTGCTTGTACTGGGTTGTTCAGTTGGACATGCATTTTTCTCCTTGTTATGTAGAGCTGTTTTTTTTTTGTTTTTTAAAGCTGCACGTCTTTTTCGTTGTGCTTCTCTTTTTTTTTGTTGACGGTTAGCCTTTTCCTCATCATTTCGTGTTGTATTATTTGTTGTCATAGACATTTTGCTTGTACTGGGTTGTTCAGTTGGACATGCATTTTTCTCCTTGTTATGTAGAGCTGTTTTTTTTTTTTTTTTTAAAGCTGCACGTCTTTTTCGTTGTGCTTCTGCTCTTTTTTGTTTACATTGTTCCAGTTGTTCAGTGGTTAGTTTTGTTGTTATTTTTATTTTGTAACTTTTCCTTGCAGTTGCTTTAATTTTTTTCTCATCTTCAGTTAGAGCTGTACGTCTTCTTTTTTGTGCTTCAATTTTGTTTCGTTTACGTGCTGCAACTTCCTCTGGTTTTTGGTTTTCATTTTTTATTTTTCTACTCCTTTTCTTTGTATTGTCTTGCTTCTTTTGTTCTGGGTGTTCATCCTCATGCAGTGGTGTATAGGTTTTGCATTGTGGTTCTGCTGTTTGTTGATGTTGTAGCTGCTGTTCATCTGTTGCTGTGGTTATATTTTCTTCATGCACAGGTTTGTTTTCATTGTTATCTGTTTGGTTTTTTTTTTTTCTTTGTGCTTTCTTAAATGTATGTTCTGCATCCTGTTGAGCAGGTGGTGGTTTTTTTTGATGGTTGTCATCTGCTTGTAGAGTAGAACTGGTACTGTCTGTGTTTTTTGTATCCATATTGTGTGACTATGTTGTATGGTACTGTGTGCGTTTTAGAGTGTGTGTGAGAGACAATTTTGATTGCGAGATGCTCACTTTTTTTTATGAGAGATAGAAACTGTTTGTGTGTCAGAGACTGAGTGATTGGGTCAGTGAGTGTGAAAGACACAGTGACCAATCTGTTAGGTTTTGGTGTTTCTGGTTTTTGTTTTTTTTGTAAACCACTGTCTTATCTGTGAGCTGTATTTCTGGTTGACACGACAACTGAAATTGTAGTCTCTGTGGATTTCTTTATTTGGCAGTATCCTGTTAGTTATTTGTGTGGCCAGTGTTCTGAAAGGAATGAAAGGGGAAACATATAAGTTATTATATTAAGCCATTTTTTTTTTTAAAGTCAATTTTTAGGACACAGTATCTATTTGAGTGATATAAAATGTGTGAGAGTATGTGTAACACAGTGAGTCACTATGTGTAATACACTGAGTGAGTATGTGTGAGTCAGACACTGATTATATATGATACACTGAAGATTTGACAAAGATAGTGAGTATCTCTGAGATTGACTGTGAGAGTGTGTGAAATAGACAGATAGACATTGTGTTTGAGACAGTGTATAAACATTAGCAATTTGCAGGTCACATATTTTTTTGGTTAAATTTCCCTAAGGTATCAATATGTGTGTTCTGTTTTGTGTCCTGCACATGCCACCATCAAGTGCCATACCTGGTAGTACATCTCCATTTTCTGATTCTGCATGTCAGTGTAGTAAGGTGTTCGACGTGTTTCCTGTGAAGTTGTACATTTGTTGGCTCCCTGGTTTGGTCTCTATTTGCTGTTCTGCATGAAAAGATGCAGGGATTTGTGAAATTATCATGCAATCACAGTTATATATGTAATTGAAACTTTATGATACTAAAGTATGACAGTAACAGAATGTGAGTTTGTGTATCACAGATAGTGTGTGTGTCTGTGTGATGGGGAGGAAGTTGTTTAGGGCTTAGAGAGTGGTCTGTGTTTTGTGTGGGGTCTGGTGTTTGTAAGAGTAGTGTTAGTACTTTATTTGTTTGGTGTAGTATGTGGGGTAAGGTGAGCTGTAATGAGTGTATCAAAAGTAGGGGGACACAGCATTGCTGGTGGGGTTATGGAGTCACTACTTAAGCTTGTGATTGAGAGAGAGAGAGAGAAAGAGAAAGAGAGAGAGAGAGGGACAGAGAGAGAGAGAAAGAGACAGACAGAGAGAGGAACAGAGAGAGAGACAGAGAGAAAGAGAGAGAGACAGAGAGAGAGAGACAGAGAGAGAGAGATTGTCTATTTATGTAGATCCTGCATTAGTGTTTGACTTTTACACAGCATTTAGAATCTGAATCAGTGTGTTTGTGACTCAGAGAGTGTGATAGTGTTGTTAGTTACGTATGAGAAAGGGTTTTTTTTGTTGTTAAATATGTTACTTATCATATGATTGAATTATGTATTCTAGTAAAGTGTTTTGACAAAATATATGTGTGAGTGTTAGTTTGTGTGAGACAGTTACTATATGTCGTACAGAGAGTATGTGACAGACATAGTATCAGAGACTGTAAAGATTGTGAAGTTGTAGGTCACAGTTTTAGTGATAAGTTTTATTTCCCCCAACAGATCTGTTTGCATCAATGATTATTTCCCCTTCTGTCCTCTCCAGCTCTCACTACTAAGCTCCATACCTGGTGGTAGATTGTTTAAGGCCAGTTGATGTCCATATTGTACTTCACAGTGTCAGTGTAGTGAGGTTTGTTTTCTGTGACCTTGCACATTTGGTGGCTCCGTGGTTGTCTTCTATATCTTGTGTTCTGAAAGAAATGAAGCACTTAGTTCTGAAATTATCACGTAATGGTAGTTATACATGAATTTGAAAGTGTATTAATCAGAAGTATGACAGTGACAGAATTAGAGTATGTGTGACAGAGTTAGTGAGTGTGTGTATGTAGTCTCATCTACAACAGTCCTGGCATGACCATGAGGCAGCAGGAGATGACTCATAGTGTTTCAGTTTCATGCTGTTTCCTTGTTGAAGTTTGCTCATGCTCGTTGTTTAGTCTTGTGATGCTTTTTGATTTTTCCTGTAAAGTTACAAATTGAACAATTTAACAAAGCATTCATTTTGTTGTGTGCTATATTAAATAATTAATTTTAGTGTCATACGGAACAGTCCTTCCATAACCCACAGCCAGCAGAAGGTAGTTCATTCTATTTCATTCACATGCCGTTCACTGTGTGAAGTTTGCTGATGCTGCTTGTGTTCCCTTCTGCTGCGCTGCCATTGCTGTAGTAAAGGAAGTAAACTTAAAGAATTAAATTAAGCCTTCATATGCATAGTTGTGGTAGAAAAGACCCCCATCAATTTTGTTGTTGTTTGTATTAATCAATGTATATAAATGATATATTACCAACTCACCTGAAAATGTGCAGTGGAACTCTGAATGAAGATGGTGAAAGTGCAACCTGTGGCTCAACCGGCTCCTGAAAGGAGGAGTAGCCAGAGGCAAGGAACGGAGTCTGCATAAAACTGTCCGACGAACATGCAGAGAAGGACACTGCATTGGAAAGAGAGGGGGCATGTAAAACAGAAGTACGAATTGGAATAATTTAATGCTGCCCCCTTGACAACGGTGGCATTGCCGCCCTGTCAGACATTATGACATATACAACTGACACAGCCAAGACCACATACAGAGGAGGGGAGTAGAGTTATTCAGAGAGGGAGGGAGTAGGAGGCAGAGGAGAGAGGATGGGAGTAGGGCAGGGGAGAGAGGACAGTTGATGGACATGTTGGCAACGGCAAAGTATACAGCAGGGTTTGTAAACATGACGGCAGAGGTTAGGGAAAGGTCAGGGTTGTATTTCTTATTGTACATATATATTTTTTTGTTTTTGTGTATAGGTGGGAGGGTAGGGGAAAGATGAGGATTGTTGGACATGGTTGGAGGGCAGGAGAGAAAGGAGTGGAGGAGGGCTGGGGAGAGAGGACAGTTGGTGGACATGTTGGCAAGGGCAGGGTATACAGCAGGGTTTCTGGACATGACGGCAGAGGCTACAGAAAGGTCTGGGTTGAATTTTTTGAAGGTTTTTTATTTGTTTGTTTTTGTGGACGGGTGGGAGGGTAGGTGATAGTTGTGAGTTGTTCGTCATGGGGTCAGGGCATGTGAGAGAGGCAGAGAGGAGGGGAGAGAGGACAAAGGAAGGGAGTAGGGAAGGGGAGAGAGCACAGTTGGTGCACATGGGGGCAAGGGTAGAGTATGCAGCAGGGTTGGTGGACATGAGGGTACATAAATTTTTTTTTGTTTTTCTGGATAGGTGGGAGTGTAGGGGAAAGATGAGGGTTGTTGGACATGGGGGGAGGGCAAGATAGAAAGTAGTGGAGGGCTGGGAACAGAGGAGATAGTAAGGCAGTAGGGCAGGGGAGAGTGGACAGTTCTGGTCATGGTGGCAAGGGCAAAGTAGACAGCATGGTTGCTGCCCATGAGGTCAGGGGCTAGGAAGAGGTCAGGGTTTTTTGTTTTTTTTGTGGATGGGTGGGAGAGTAGGGGAAAGGTGACGGTTCTTGGACATGGGGGAGAGGGTAGGAGAGAATAGAGTGGAGGAGGGGTGGGTAGTGAGGAGAGACGAAGGTAGTAGGGCAGGTGAGAGAGGACAGTTGTGGACATGGGGGCAAGGGCAGTGTACACAGCAGGATTGGGGCACATGAGGACAGCAGATAAGTACAGAGCAGGGTTATTGGTGATCTGGTCAGGGTAGGGGAGAGAGGAGTTTTGCTGCTCATGGCGGTTGAGCAGAGGATTTATTTATATGGGGGGGATAGTAGTGGACACAGTACAGTGTGTGGATGGGTGAAAGACTAATACAGTAAGTGTCATGCATACATTATACACTTTATGAAATAGTATTACAATACATGTGTCAGCTGTAGAATCAAAACCTGTTCCTCAGTTGTATTTTTAAATCTGGCCTGGAGAGTGTGTTTCACTGTGTGTGAGAGAGTGTATGTGCATCTGTGTGACAGAGAGAGACTGTGAGTGTGTCTGTGAGAATGAGACTATGTGCCAGGGTTCCCCCTCCCTCTCAGTTCATCTGTCTGTCTCTCAGTTGCAGGGGTTCCTCCCCTCCCTGTGCTTGTAAATTGAGATGGACCACTGTTTGTGTTAGAGGGTGGTTACAATGTGCCAGTAAGTTTTTTTTTTTTTTTTTTTTTTTTTTGGGGGGGGGGGGGGGGGTTAGGTGGTTGGGGTATGTGCTCTGCTGGTAAACTGTGATGGTTTGTTGTGTTGTTCCAGGGTGTGTGTGTTTTTTTTTTGTTTGTGTGGTCTTTTGTGGAGGAGGGGTTTGTGAAGGGGGGCTTTTTTTGTAAATGTATTTGTAAGAGGGTTAGCCTTTGTTTTTTTTTTTTTTTGTGCTGAAGCAGGATTTTTTTTTTTTGTATGGTTGGAAGCGAGAGGAGCATATGTTTTTCCTTTTTTTCCTGGTTTAGACCGACTTAAGGATAACGTTGGTAGTTTAATGTGTTGGTGTTAGCTGCACTGTCTTTTTACGTATGTTGGGCCGTCGGGGGATTGATTTCTTAATTTCTGAAGAGGGATGCGCCACGGGGGAGCAGCGCTGTCTTCTATTGGTTTTTCGGGGGCTGAGTAATTTTATTTAGGATTTTCCGAGGTCCGGAGCTTGTCTGAGGATGGTTGGGCACGTCCTCAGCTGGTTCGCTAAAGGAGCCGGGGGAGGAGGGGGGTGTCAGTTAGTGCTGAAGGGGGTTCCGGTTGTGCGGCTGGTTTTTTCCAGCCACTGTTAATCAAATCGTTGGCAGGTGAGAAGTAGGGAAACACGCTCCGCGTGTTTCCCTACAGTTTTTTGTGCTTTCGTCGCTGATTTGTACTGGCTGGCTCACGCTGAGGATGGTTGGGCACGTCCTCAGCCGGTTCGCTAAAGGAGCCGGAGGGGGGGCGGGGGGGGGGGGGGGTGTCGGTTTGTGCTGAAGGGGGTTCCGGTTGTGCGGCTGCTTTTTTCCAGCCACTGTTAATCAAATCGTTGGCAGGTGAGAAGTAGGGAAACACGCTCCGCGTGTTTCCCTACTGTTTTTTGTGCTTTCGTCGCTGATTTGTACTGGCTGGCTCACGCTGAGGATGGTTGGGCACGTCCTCAGCCGGTTCGCTAAAGGAGCCGGAGGGGGGGCGGGGGGGGGGGGGGTGTCGGTTTGTGCTGAAGGGGGTTCCGGTTGTGCGGCTGCTTTTTTCCTACTGTTTTTTGTGCTTTCGTCGCTGATTTGTACTGGCTGGCTCACGCGATGGTTGGGCACGTCCTCAGCCGGTTCGCTAAAGGAGCCGGAGGGGGGGGGGGGGGTGTCGGTTTGTGCTGAAGGGGGTTCCGGTTGTGCGGCTGCTTTTTTCCAGCCAGTGTTAAACAAATCGTTGGCAGGTGAGGAGTAGGGAAACACGCTCCGCGTGTTTCCCTACTATTTTATGTGCTTCGTTCGCTGATTTGTACTGGCTGGCTCACGGGTAAGCCTACCAGTTGGGCGGCACCTTCTTCAGGGCTCGTACGTTTCAGATGGTGAGGGGCTGTTTTTGTCGTGCCTCGTACGATCTACAAATTTTCACACATACCCCTACCTTGCAGTGGTCGTCTGCTTTCGGTCCTGGTCAGATAATCAGCCGTTCGGTCCTCCTCTATTCTCTTTGTTTTTGTGATAATCAGTCGTTCTGCTGGTAGTGAGTGCTCCTCCCTTCTTACGTTGTTGTTTTCTCTGATTGGTCCTTGTAACGTCGCATTTCGTTGCTTGGTAACGTTGGGGCAGAGACGTCGCTGGCTGGCTTCAAGGCTTCAAGGCTTCAGGGCTTCAAGGCTTCAGGGCTTCAGGGCTTCAGGCTTCAGGGCTTCACAGAACGTGGCTTCAGAACGTTGAGGGTGCGTTTTATTATATTAGATATACATCCGGTTTGCCTCATTATGTTTTGCATACATTTTCTTATCAATTTTACTGATAAGTCAGTTTTGTTTCATAACATTCCATATCTACACTAAGTATATATGTATTTAAAAGAAGGGTATAGTATTAGCCACCGCTTCTTATTTCTCTTTTCACTTTTTTAGATATTGAATACCATCTGTATAGCTTCAAACTTAGCTTGATTACCTCAGACATCCATACAAAGGTATTGCTTGGACCCCTATGTTTGTTTTATTTGATAATACTGTATTCATAAGTACATAAGTAATGCCATACTGGGAAAAGACCAAGGGTCCATCGAGCCCAGCATCTTGTCCACGACAGCGGCCAATCCAGGCCAAGGGCACCTGGCAAGCTTCCCAAATGTACAAACATTCGATACATGTTATTCCTGGGATTTTGGATTTTTCCAAGTCCGTTTAGTAGTGGTTTATGGACTTGTCCTTTAAGAAACCGTCCAACCCCTTTTAAAAATCTAATTCATGTTTAATGTGCGATAAAATGCCATAAATAAGTAAATAAATATAAACTTTTAATGTTGAGCACCTGATTCTCAAAGTGAACATATTCCAAACACTATAATGAAAATAAAATGATTTTTTCTACCTTTGTTGTCTGGTGACTTTGTTTTTCTGATCATGCTGGCCCAGTATCCAATTCTGCTGCTATCTGTCCCCTTAACTCCGTTTCCAGGGCTTTCTTTCCATTTATTTCTTTCCTTTCCTCCTTTCTTCTTCATTTCTGGTCCTCTGCAGACTTGACTGTCCAGTGGATCCAGCTTCTGCCTATTTTCTTCATCCATGTGCAGTTTTTCTCCTCTCTTCCTTTCCCCTCATCTCATCTCCTTCCTCACTCTTCCCTCCCCTCCATCCATGTCCAGCATTCCTTCTGTCCCCTGCCCTCGCCTCCATCCACCCATGTCCAGCGACCCTCCTCTCCCCTGCCTTGCCCTCCATTCACCCATGTCCAGCGACCCTTCTCTCCCCCTGCCCTCCATCCACCCATACTCAGCAACCCTCCTCTCCCCTGCCCTCCATCAACCCATGTCCAGCAACCCTTCTCTCCCCCTGCCCTCCCCTCCATCCATCCATGTCCAGCGATCCGCCACTCTCCCCTGCCCTCCCCTTCATCCACCCTTGTCCAGTGACCCTCCTTTCTCCCCTGCCTCCCCTCCAGCCACCCATGTCCAGCGACTCCCTTCTCTCCCCTGCCCCCTCTCCAGCCACTGAGGTTGTCCAGCGGATCCTTCGGGGCAGGCAGGAAAGATCCCCAGTCTTTCCTGCCCACTGCTGGCGCTGACTCTCCCCCGCTGCCGGATCGCTGTTCAAAATGGCCGCTCAGACTTACAAGGGCGACCTCCAAGTCTTGCGAGTCCGCCGCTGGAAGTCTCGGCAGCCATTTTTAAAGAGCGATCCAGCAGCGGGCAGGCAAGACTGCCTGCCCCAAAGAATTCGCTGGACAAGGGAGGGGAGGGACCGGACCCTGTAGCTGGGAGGGAGGAAGGAGAGCCGGCTCGCCCTCAAGAACAACCGGCTCGCAAGAGCCGGTTGTTAAATTTTTTACCGACTTGCGAGCTGGTGCGAGCCGGCTCCAGCACACCACTGGTGCTGTCCCTTATCGGGTACTGGCACTGAATACCCAAATCTTTGGCAGCACCCAGTAGTTATCCTGGTACTGTTAAAATTCAGTGCCATACCTAGATAACTGGGCATGATTAACATTACATTTTTTTCAGTCATACTTGCCCAGTTAATTATCCGGGCACCAGCATTGGATCTCTGCAGCATCTGCATAACTTCTGGTTCCACTTGAATTCGTCACTGGATCATCCAGCACTAACTGAAAAGTGCCATGGCCATCTGCCCGGGTATTCAACAGCGCTATGCATGTAAGTGCTGCTGAATCCAGCTATGGCCTAGTTAGCAGGACGTATGTGCATAGAACTCTCTACTTGGATAACTCCTGACTCCCGCTGAATAGCAACCCATAAATTACATGGCTAAGTAGCAATATTCATCCATTTAACAGCTAAATTGATTGTGTAGGTGGCCTCCACAAATTGCAGGTAACATGTTCCAAGTTATATGACTAATGGATACTGCTGCTGAAAATGCAGCTTAGCGGTTTACATTAAAAATTAAGGTAAGAGAAGGAGAAAGATGATAATAATAATACTATTTATATTCCATATTTTTTAAAATTATAAGCGGATGACATATTACATACAAAAAAAAATATTTAAAAAAAACAATAAAAAATAATAGACATAAATACAAATGAGTCAATTACACCATGCATAAAGTAGCATACAAAAAAGCCAATTTATACATTCATCTAATTCATATACCTGGGAAAAGAAAATAGGCTATTAATTCCATCTTGATATAAAGTGTCTGCATAAATAAAATCCATAAGAAATGTTAAGAATATCAAATAGAAAACGTTTGAATGAGAAGTCAGGTTTTAATCTGTTTTTAAAAGCAACGTAAAATGATTCTAATCTCATTTTCAGGGGGAGGGTGTTCCACAGTTTAGGAGTAGCGTAAGGAAGTGAAATCTAAATGGATCTGAGAAGGTAGAGGGAGCTAGAAAAGCGATGACTGAGAAGAGCGAAGCATCCGAGTTGGCACATACAGCATTAACAAAACAGTCTGGTACAGAGGGATTTAGGTCTTTATGAACCAAGATTAGCAGTTTGAATTGGATGCGTGTTGAAATGGGCAACCAGTGTTCGGCCATTAGTAGTGGTGTCACATGGGCAAATCTCCCGATGTTATGAAGTAGTTTTACCTCTGCAGACTGAACAAGTTGTTATGTTTAAGGGAGGTGAGAGGGAGACCAGAAAATAAAGAATTACAGTAATCTATATGAGTTATCATTAAGGACAGTAGAAGCATCTGGATGCAGGACATTGATAGCATAAATTTAACTGAGCGAATACATTGAAGGGCAAATTAAGAAGAGCATAATACCTTATTGATTTACATATAGGGTATATCAACACACTTTTACTATGGTGTGCTAACAGATTTAGTGTAGGCTAACGATTAATGTGCGCTAAATGATAAGACACCCATAGAAATATAATGTGCTTCTTACCATTTGGCATACATGGCTAAGTAGCTAATCATTAGCACATGCTAAATCCATTTATGCACCTTAGTAAAAAGACCCCCCAATTTGTAAATTTAAGATAGATGGGTGTGGGGTATTCTATATTTATATCTCATTTTTTGATCTGTTTAACAATAATATGTAGTATTGCTAATTTTTAATAGCATGTTGACTCTTTGTATTTGCCAATATGTTTAGTAATGTTGTTCTTTATAACAGTTTCTGATATCAAGCTCACCAATCTGTACTTTCCTGGTTCACCCCTGGAGCCATTTTTAAAAAAGAAATGGTGTTACTCTGGCCACTTTCAAATCTTCTGATAAAGTGGATGATTTTAATGATAGCATAAAGATTATTAATATGTCACGGTCGTGGCCAGGCCCTTATGTTCAGACCTACTGTTTCTCTGTATCTAGCTCTGTGACCTCTCAAGTCTGCCTTTTTTCCTATTGTTGTTCTTCCTGTAAGCCAAGCCTCGCTTTGGTCTCCCTGCTTCTGCTTCATTTCCTGTTGTTGCTTTTCTTGTAAGCCAAGCCTCGCTTTGGTCTCCCTATTTCTGCTTCATTTCCTGTTGTTCTTCCTGTTAGCCAAGACTTGCTTTGGTCTCCCTGCTTCTGCTTCATTTCCTCCTTGCGACATCATCAGCCTACTCCTTTATAAGGACACAGGGAGCTTTCCTATGGGGCCTTTGCAAGAAGTCTCTTAATCTTGTGTTACCTGTTTAGAGCATTTCCCTGCTTGGCTTTGTTCCTGAGTATCTTGCTCCTGAAGGTCTGTTCTGTGTTTCTTTGAGTCTTGTGTTTCAATGTTTGCTTTGTTTCTGTGTGTTTGCTTTTGTACCTTGATGCTGAAAGCCTGGCTCTAGAGCCACACCCTGCCCTTGGTGTCTGCTGCCTCTCAGTCTGCCTGGCCTTTCCCTTTCCAGCTGTGGGTGCTGGTAAGCACATTGCTTCTCTGTTTGTCTTCCCTTGGTCTGCTTAATCCTTTGCCTACTATGTTTGCTTCCTGGCTCTTGAGCTCTGTTTCTGCCAAGTTCTGTTCCTGTTGTGTGTTTGAGCCAGGTTCTGCTCATGCTCTATGTTTGAGCTAGTTCTGCCTCAGTTCCCTCCTAAGCCAAGTCCCTTTCAGTATCCTGTGCCAGCCAAGCCAAGTCCCTTTCAGTATCTTTTATTTTATTTATTTATTTGTAGCATTTATACCCCGCTCTTTTCCCGCTCGATAGCAGGTTCAGTGCGGCTTACAATGTATGGGTACAAAGTATCACAGAGATAATACAATGTATGGGTACAAAGTGTCATAGAGATAACACAATGTGTGGTTACAAAGTATCACAGGGATGACACAATGAAGTGATACAGAGTATCAAAGAGATAACACAATTGTGTAGAGAAGGACAAGAGGGAGAGATGTGGGGGGTAGGATTGAGGTATGTTAATGTTGGTGGTGTGGCTTAGGTTCGTAAATTAAGTTGGGTCATTTGGGTAGGCTTGTTTGAAGAGGTATGTTTTCAGCAGCTTTCGGAAGGGTAGATGTTCGTTGGTTGTTCTGATGTGTCTTGGTATGGCGTTCCAGAGTTGGCTGCCTATAATGGAGAAGTTGGATGCGTAGTAGGTTTTGTATTTGAGACCTTTGCAATTGGGAAGGTGAAGATTGAGATATGTTCGAGAAAATTTGGACCCGTTCCTGGCTGGAAGGTCGATTAGGTTGGTCATGTAATTTGGAGATTCTCCGTGAAGGATCTTGTGGATCAAAGTGTGGACTTTGAAGTTTATTCATTCTTTGATAGGGAGCCAGTGGAGTTTTTCACGGAGTGGTGTTGCACTTTCAAATTGTGATTTACCAAAAATAAGTCTGGCTGCCGTGTTTTGGGCGGTTTGGAGTTTTTTTTAGGATTTGGGCTTTATAACCAATGAAGATGCTTTTGCAGTAGTCAGTGTGGGTGAGTACTGTGGATTGTACCAAATTGTGCCAGCCAGCCAAGTCCCTTTCAGTATCCTGTGCCAGCCAAGCCCATTTGAGAATCCTGAATCCTGTTCTAGCCAAGCCTTAATCCTGTCCCTGCCTTGTTTGTCTTGCTTCTGTTATTCTTGTTGCCTAGCTCCTACCCTGTCTTGCCTGTCTAGTTGTGCTTTATCTTGTCTCTTTCAGTCTAGTCCTGTCCGGATCCAGTCCTTGCCTTGTCCTTGTCTTGCCCTTTTCTGGACCCAGTTTTAATCTACTTCCGTGTTTTGTCTTGTCTTGCATTTCTGGGTCCCAGTCCCAGTTTTAATCCAACTGGGACTGGGACCCAGAAATGCAAGACAATAGTACTGAGCTGGTACAGAAACCTAACCCAGTTTAAATTCCTTTGTCTTGGGGAAAGGAATTTAAACTGGGTTAGGTTTCTGTACCAGCTCAGTACTATTGTCAGTCACTGGCAGAAGAGCCACCCCCTTGTTCCAGAATTTGTGAGGGTATTTCGTTTAGTTTATTTACAGGTCAAAGTTCAGTACTCAGATAGAGCCCTTGTTCCAGAAGCTGTGAGAGTGTTTAGTTTAGTTCATTTACAGATCAAAGTCCAGTACTCCGGTACAGCCACTAGAGGTCTTTGCAATCCTGTATGAAGAAGAACCCTAGGGTTTCAACAACAGTCTTTGTAATAGAAACTCATGTTGGAGCAGCCAGGTTTTCATTGATTTACAATAGCCTGATATTATGCAGGACCTAATTCCACAACTTTGCTGCCATAATTGAAAATGCCTGCCTCCTAGTCCTCTCTAGGGCTTTCTTTTCCAATTGCTTCTTAGCAAAGGCATTCTTTTTGAGAGGGACCACCCTTTGGGTTTTGCTGTATTGCTATGTATACTCTCTTCCTTCAGAGGAAGAACTGCAGTACTTCTTCTGAAACTACTGCATATGAGCTCCTGCTGAAACCCTTTCCAAAGAAACTCTATAGATTTCCACTTATCTGGGAGTCCTCCCTTTTATTCCAAGCAGGAACTCCAACTTATTCAAGACACTTGAGGTCTCTCCTTTTATTAACTTTAGCCATGGCCCACTCAGATTTAGAATCCCCTTGAACTGAAGAAACTCCAACTCCTGGATGCCTGAGAGCTCTTCCCTTGGGCTTAGTACACTCCTGGAAAAGGATTAAAAAAAAAGAGAGAGAGAGAACCAGAGCCAAAGTGGGCTTGTGAATTTTATATAAACCCACTTCCTTGGAGACATCTCCCAATGGGCAGTATGTCACATACTACACATTCCTCTCTGATCCCATAAAAAAATAAATATGTGGAATCTCTCACATAAGATGGAATCAGAGGAATTTGGCAATGAGAACTGGTATGGACTCCAATTACATTCTAATACTTGAAATGATTGGGGAACATAAAAGCAGCCCTGTTGAGTCAGACCAAGGTCCATTGAGTCCAGCATCCTGTCTCTGACAGTAGCTAGTCTAGGGTACAAGCCCCTGGCAGATCTATTTCTTGTAGTTTATTTCTAGGAATAATCAGTGTCTCTCCTAGGTCTATCTGGCTAATAGTTTTTTTTAATGGGAAAGGGGATGGAATCTGATATACCACCTTTCTGTGGTTATAGTCAATGCAATCTACATATTATATACAGGTGCTTATTTTGTACCTGGGGCAGTGAATATTAAAACTGGGTCCCCTGGTTCTCAGACCACTGCACTAACCATTAGGCTACCACTCCACTCTTCCTGGTCTTTTCCTCCAGAAAGCAATTTATCTGTTGGGATTTATTTATTTCTTGTGGTGTCAGAAACCCTTGTTGTTCCCCTAATGTCAAGAGGTGCCTGATCCCACCTTGCAGATCTTTGGTTGAATGTGTGAATAATATTATGGGGTCCTTGGCAATTTCTCATTAGTACTGTCCAATTCACGATCCAAATCGATTCTCTAATTCATTTCTGGCGAATCGATTCAAATTGATTTGTTTAGAAATAAAATAAATTTTTTACTCACACACTAATAGCTGCCTTCCTCCGCCAGCCACCTTCCTGACATCCTCTGCAGCTTCCTGCTCTCCGTCATGAGTCTAAAGACACGGATGCATGTCCCACTCCCTCCATGCTGCCACCTTACTACTTTCCTCTGCAGCACCCCTCTTTCCATCGGGAATCTAAAGATGCAGTGGCGGGCTGGTGGCAGTGGAAGGGAAGCTCTCCATGTGTGGATGTACCATTAAAACTGGCAGTTGGAAAATGCTGCCAACTTTCCCCGTGGTGCCCCTCTCTTCGTCCTGGGCCTAAAGACACGGTTGCACAGTGGCAGCAGGCGGGAAGCTCTCTGTGTGTAGCCAAGATGTGGTGATATTCTCTGGTCTTTTTCTCCATTAGTATTGTTTTTTTTTTTTAGAGTTTTGGAATGTGAGCAGGTTGATGATCCAAAAGAACTTAATTTTAATGCACTACTGCTCTCCATGTGTGGACCGTAAAAACGCTGGACTAGGGCACATGTCGGGACTCAGAAGCACAAGGCTGACTGGGGAATCTCCAGTGGAGATCCATTCATGTCTCACCAAGTACTCAACAAGGTAGGCATGAGAACAAGGCATGTTTTTCAAGTTAAAGGGACCGAATTGGCTTCATTTAGGTCTGGATCGCTAAACAATGCTAAAAGTTTTATTTTTAAAGATTTTTCACTGCAACTTTTCAGATTAGGGTTCTGGCCACATTTTTCAAACCATTTCTAGACTTCTGTTTTTACTGTTTTGCTCTCAGTCAATTAATTCCTTGCTGCCAATGTGAATTTTCTTTTGCTTTCTGGAATTAGTTGGATGGATTCAACAGAGAGAGAGAAAAATCAAGCTCAGCATGCCCTGTTGGCCAGCGGTCACTTGTATGGTCTGTATTTGATCAGTTGGATGATGAAACTGGACAGAGTAGAGAATTTGTGAAATGTGTGCTTTGCAAAGTTAAAGTTAAAGATAGTGGTGGCACCCGTAATCTTTGGCAGCATGTTGAAAGACATCATAAAGCAAAATTTGTTGATCTGCAAGCTAAAGACGCTTCTAAGAAATCTGTTAAGTCTGACACCTTCGTGGCCACAAAGTCTAAAGCATCAGCAGCCTCTTCTCAAGCCCTAGTTTCTTGCTTTTTCCACAAGCCTCTTCCACCAGCAGATAAGAAAACAATTGACACTGCTCTCATGTAATTTATTCTTAAAGATATGCAGCCGTTAGTGTTGTTACGGATGAAGGCTTTTTGGTCTATTCTCAGGCTCTCAACGGATGTTATGCCACACCATCACATCAAACTTTGGGTAGAATGATTGAAGCTAAATATAATGATATGTCCATTTGAGTCAGCTTCAAAGTCTGAATTATACAAGCATAACCAGAGATCTCTGGACCAGCAGAGCCATGGTGGCTTATATTACAATTACGGCACATGGCATAGATGATGACTTTCATGCAATGAATGTTGTGCTGGATATGCATTACATGCCAGAGAGAAATACAGGTGACAATATAGCAGATGCTGTGGAAAGTGCTATGAAGAAATGGCAGCTAGCAGGCAAAGTTTTCGTAATTCTTACCGATTATGCTGCGTCAATGAAAAAAGCTGTTGAGAAACCTATTTGAAAAGGAATCTGTACTGCTCAACGTTGCTGCTTCAGACATGCTCTGCAGTTATGTGTGGAAGATGGGCTGCGGTCTCATCCAGCAATCTATGATGCCATCAATACATTTCGTGATATCGTCGGCACTTTCCATCACAGTGCTATACTTACTGAAAGCTTGAAAACTGCTCAAGAAATGCTGGGAATGCCAGTGAAGAAACTGATTTCTGATGTGAAAACACGTTGGAACAGTATCTGCATTATGTTGTGAAGTGCAGTTGAACTGAAGCAACCCATCAGTTTAGCCTTAAGCAGCAGCAATAAAATCACAAAGAAAAGTGCACCTGCCTAATGTGACTGTGAACCAGCCCCAAAACTTGTTAATGTTTGGCAGGCTTTTGAAGAAGCTGCAACAATTGCATCTGGAGAAAAGTATGTTACTGTTAGGGGCATTTTCGAAAGAGAAGGGTGCCCATCTTCCGACACAAATCGGGAGATGGGCGTCCTTCTCTCAGGGTCTCCCAAATCAGCATAATCGAAAGCCGATTTTGGGCACCCTCAACTGCAGTCCGTCGTGGGGATGACCAAAGTTCACGGGGGCATGTCGGAGGCATAGCGAAGACAGGACTGGGGTGTGCTTAAGAGATGGGCGTCCTCGGATGATAATGGAAAAAAGAATGGTGTCCCTGACGAGCATTTGGTCGACTTTACTTGATCCATTTTTTTTCATGACCAAGCCTCAAAAAGGTGCCCAAACTGGCCAGATGACCTCCGCTTACTCCCCCAGTGGTCACCAACCCCCTCCCACCCTAAAAAAAACGTAAACATTTTTTTTTGCCAGCCTCAAATGTCATACCCAGCTCCATGACAGCAGTATGCAGGTCCCTGGAGCAGTTTTAGTGGGTACAGTGCACTTCAGGCAGGCGGACTCAGGCCCATCTCCCCCTACATGTTACATTTGTGGTAATTGTGAGCCCTTCAAAATCCACCCGAAACCCACTGTACCCACATGTAGGTGCCCCCCTTCACCCCTTAGGGCTTTGGTAATGGTGTACAGTTGTGGGGAGTGGGGTTTGGGGGGCTCAGCACCAAAGGTAAGGGAGCTATGCACCTGGGAGCAATTTGTGAAGTCCACTGCAATGCCCCCTAGGGTGCCCAGTTGGTGTCCTGGCATGGGAGGGGGACCAGTGCACTAAGAATGCTGGCACCTCCCATGACCAAAAGCCTTGGATTTGGTCGTTTTTGAGATGGGCGTCCTCGGTTTCCATTATAGCCGAAAACCGGAGATGACCATCTCTAAGGTCGACCAGCTCAACATTTAAGTCGACCATCTCTAAGGTCGACCTAAATGTTGAGATTTGGGCGTCCCCAACCGTATTATCGAAACAAAAGATGGACGCCTATCTTGTTTTGATAATATGGGTTTCCCCGCCCCTTCACTGGGACGTCCTTAGAGATGGGTGCCCTTAGAGATGGTTGTCCCCGTTCGATTATGCTGGTTGAACATCTGATTAATTCAATCAATATAACATACAGGGAAGAATCAGGAGAGGAAGTTGATATCAATGATGAAGATATCTCTCGCTGAAGAAACGTTTACTGCACAGATTTCAAGATATATTATTTGATAATTTATATAGATTAAACAGCTTCCTGGATCTGAGATTAAAGTCAACCTATGGTGTAGTATCAGATGTCATTGCAGTTGCAACTCAAGAGATCATAAAAATGCAAACCACTGATGTAACATTGCCAGTCACCAGCAGCAACAGCAGCACAGCCATGAAGATCGCTCACACATTACTGGCTGTTCAAGAATTTGGAACACAGGATGTGGATAAGCCTCGACAGAAACACAGCTTCTGGGAAACAGTGGGAAACATACCAATGTTTCAGCTAAGAAAACCAGACTTCCAACACAATCAGACTATAACAGTGATGTTCGAATCAGATGCAGTGCGGAACTTGACTGCTATAAACGCAAAGATCCTTTGGAAACTGGTGGTGATGTTTTTATTTTCTGGCAGCAAAGTCAAATGAAATTGCCACTACTGAACTGGCTCGCACAGAAGTTTCTGGGTATGCCAGCCACTTCTTTGCCGTCAGAAGATTTTTTTCTGCTCCTGGACAAATTATAGTTGCAAGATACAGTTGTCTGAGTCGGCCAAGTGGACAAAATGATTTTTCTTAATAAAAACTGGAAGATGTAGGACCTGACCAAATTTCACTTTTCACATTATGTAACACTACGTGCTCACCGCTCACACTAAGAGTTGCTCATATTACAGTTTGTCTTTGTTCAGTTGCTGCTGCCTGTTTTGTTTTTTACTGTCTGTTATAATATTAGGATATTGGCCTCACTATTTCAATCAAGTTCAATCGAATCAGATCGAAAAAACACGTTTTTTGGAGTGAATTGAATCAAATCGAAACAAATGAATTGGACAGCACTATTTCTCAATCCCTTTGATGTAACACCTCTGATTCAAAATGACAATGGCGCCTCCTTTATCAGTCAGGTTTATTACTATTATTTCTAATTGTTGTTTCTAAGTTTATCATGTTATTGAACTACTGTAGAAACCTGGCTGGAGGTTGGATTGATGGTTATTGACAGTTTTACCTTCTATTTTATTTATTTCGTTTTGGTTTTTCCTGGCTATTGGAGGCGGATGGGGTGCGCATGAAAGAGTTATTATATACAAGGGATTGCAAGTCATCTGAGGTATGTCAGTGCTGAGATGGCATTTGGAGCAGAGGATGGGGTAGTTTGTGTTTTGCTTGCTGACCATTGGGTCTATGGTGAGAATTCCCCACTGATGGAATTAGAGTGGTAAATGGTTAGTACAGTGGCCTGAGAACCAAGGGAACTGGGTCCAATTCCCGAAGTGCTCCTTACAAAGCTGCCGTTACCCATTCCAGGAGGGAGACTTCTTGGCCGGTCCGGGATTTCTGCCAACTTCATCCTGGTGCATCCTGTTGCATTATGGAACTTGCAGCACTGATTTCAATGGATAGAATCATGGACTACAAATACTACACTGCTTTGGGTTATAAGTTTAAAATCAGGACTGGCCAAAAAGTCTCCCTCCTGGAATGGGTAACTTGGCAGCTCTATCCTTATGACAAGTCACCTAACCCTCAATTGCCCGAGGTACAAAATAAGTACCTGTATATAATATGTAAATTACTTTCATTGTAACCTGAAAGACAGAATATCAAATCTCATCCCTTTTCCTTTATTATGGGTTGGCAGTTTTTGCCTGCTCCTTTGGGCTTCCAGCTCAATTGGAACCAGCTTCATTGGGCACTAAGAATATCTACTTCATCTGCTGCCTTATTTTTTTTATAGCCTTCCCTAGCCCAACCATTGCAATCATGGGTTAAGAGATGCAAATTGCAATCCCTTCCACATGTACCCTATTTCAGCCATCAGGTGTCACTGTTGAGTAGTGGCTCTTACTCCTTCCTCCAAATTCTTGGGCTGCGAGTGCTGCCTCTGTAGCTTTCCCAGTCTTGATCAAAACCCAGGAGCAGAAGATGGGCCAGGAATTGAACTTAGACTTTCTGCACAGTAACGCATAGCTCTGCCTCTGAGCTGGTCCATGTTTCCAGATTAAGGGACTCTTTAACTTCTCTCTATTGTTTTTACTGGAAAATTTAAAACCTTCCCCCCCCCCCCCCCCCCCAATATTCAACTGGTGACAGCGTTTTCAAAAGCACTGACTGTCGCCAGTTGAATTTGACCCGGATATTCAGTGCCGGGGGGCCTACTCCGGGTCACAGGAAGTTACCAGAACCTATTTGGTACTGGCACTATTTAGGCCAGGACCTGGGTAAAGTGCCCTTTTTGCTGGCCTAACTTAATCCAGGTATTTAATTGGATAGCAAACTGTGGGGTCCTTTTAGTAAGCCATGTTAGGTACTAATCAAGGCCTACTCTACTGATCCAACTTAAATGCCTTAACTCCGTAATGCATCAAAACCTCACATCGTAATGGACATTGTATATTCTTTACTTCCTTGACCCTTGTTGTACTTGTATACCCTAACCTTACCTGACCCTTAGTTTAAACTGTATTTGTTTAATATCTACTGGACTTGGCGATCGACGGTATTATGTAAGCCACATTGAGCCTGCTAATGGGTGGGAAAATGTGGGATACAAATGTTACAAATAAATAAATAATACAGGAAAAATGGCCTAATGCAGGACATGCTAAAGCATTCTGCGTTAGTTTTAACATTTGCATGCACTCAGCATATGGTATTTATTTTTAATTAGTTTTTGGGAGCAGGCGTGTCAGGCGGAGAATGGGCATGGATAGAATAATTAGCTAGTGTGCTGAAGTTAGTGTGTCTATAATATGGGGACCGGTTAGCACCTCCTAAAAAGGAGGTGGTAAGTGTTCAGGCATTCATTTTTAAAAAATGGCTGCATGCTAATGCTAACATTAGTACATGGCAGAAATAAAATAAATAGAAAAAAAGCCCTTTTTGATGGCCAGGCTAGACATGGGCTTAGTGCATACACGGATACTCTAAGCCCATTTCTTAATGCAACTCAATAAAAGGGCCCTCAAATATCTAAAAATCCAGGGACAGCCCACTGATTTTGATTTAACCAGGCAGTAACCTCTCCTGAATATCTATCCCTTAATATTTTAACGGATACATAATTTACTTTTACTTGTCTTTTACCGTGTGCCCGTGTTCACCTTGCTCACTTCACACATTGAATTTCAAGTTGTAAAATAGCTCTCTCTTCCCTCTCCTGGGGGTGACACACATAAAAACGCGCTTCCACTTTTAAAAGATGCTGCTAGAATCTTAAGTGGTGCAGGCAGATAAGCCCGGGGTCCTCTATTGTGTACACATAAGAAGCCCTGAGAAACTAGCTACAGGTTTTCCCAGCAAATGCTGTGGATGCCGTTTCATGGCTTCACAGGGCCTTAAGTAAGAAAACACATGACTCTGAGAAACACATTAGCAGAGAATCCTCAGATGCTGCTGTGGTGAGGGACAGGAGATGAACTGGTGCAGTTACCATGGAGATTTCTGAGAACGGGATCCCACTGCCTAAAATCAACTCTTCCTCATAATACTTTCAGCTCAGGTACACAGAGACACACTGGCATGCGCTAATATGCAGAGATACTCATGTACTGAAACAGACTGACATACACACACATCAGCAAACACTGCCATACATCCATACTATGTACTTATCAGTGCTGCTTATATACTGGAAGATGAGGAGACATTATTGCAGAAAAGCTGAAGATCATTGATGCTGTGCATTCCTCAGCACTGCTGTATAATGTGAGAGAAGAAGGGGAGAGATGATTGTGGATCATGTTGCTACTAATTGGGTTTCCGCCAGGTACTTGTGACCTGGTTTGGACACTATTGGAAGTAGGATACTGGGCTAGATGGACCACTGGTCTGACCCAGTATGACTATTCCTATGTTCTTATCATCAACGCTGTGTGCTTCTCAGCACTGCCGTATAATGTGAGAGAAGGGATTATTGAGGAAAGAAGGATCTTTGATGCAGTATGCTCATCAGCAGTGCTGTACAACAGGAGAAAAAAGGTGAAGGATCATCAGTGCTGTGTACTGTGCTCCACAGCACTGTTGTATAAGATGAGAAAGGAGGAAGAAAGCTTACTGTGGGAAGGAGTCAGATCACTGAGGGGTTCTTTTACCAAGCTGCGGAAGAAAGAGCCCTGAGGTAGCCCCTAAAAAAAAAATGGCCATGTGGTAAGATAACTCTTATCACATGGCCATGCAACTGGGATCACTTATTGCCTCCCATTGAGGTGGCAGTAAGGGCTCCCGCAGTAACCTGGCGGTAACCAGCCAGAACACGGCGATGTCCGATTACCTTTGGTTTACTGCCACACTAGCCATTTCCAAGGTTTTAATTTTTTCCCCCAGAAATGGCATGTGCTCAACCTGGAACTACTGCCAGCGGCCAAGTTGGGCCGGCAATAGTCCCAGAATAGCGTGCAGTAAGCCCGCATTGGGCTTACCGCTGCTTCGTAAAAGGGCCCCTGAAGCTTTTAGGTGCTGCTGTATGAATCTGTGACATATAAATTGGCAGTTTGCAATCAGTCCAGTATATGCTTAAGCTTGACAAACCAGGGGCGTAGCCATACTTTGGCGGGAGGGGGGTCCAGAGCCTGAGGTGAGGGGGCACATTTTAGCCTCCCCCGGCGCCACTGACACCCCCCGCCATTGCTGCCACCTGCCGCCGCCGCCGCCACCACCACCACCCCACCAAATTTGACCTTCTCGACCCCTCCTCCCGCCACCTAACCTCCCCCGCTGCCGCCGTCGCCTACCTTTGCTGGCGGGGAACCCCAACCCCCGCCTCTTCTTCCGGCGCAAGGCTTCATTCAGTTTTCGTGCATGATGTCAGACTCATAAACTGAACGAAGCCTTGCTCTGGAAGAAGAGGATCTCGGCTGGCTGGGGTTGGGAGTCCCCCGCCAGCAAAGGTAGGCGACGGCGGGTTGGCGGCAGGAGGGGGGGTCCAGGGCCAAATCTACGGGGGCCCAGGCACCCGTGGCCCCATGAAGCTACGCCACTGTGACAAACATACACTGAAGTAAACTCTGTACTGGGACCAGTGCTTTTTAACACTTTTTTTTATAAATGATTTGAAAATGGGAACAACAGGTGAAATGATCAAATTTGCAGACAACACAAAATTATTTAAAGATGCTAACTCACAAGCAGATTGTGAGAAATTGCAGGAAGA
Organism: Microcaecilia unicolor; assembly: GCF_901765095.1. Classification (NCBI taxonomy): domain Eukaryota; kingdom Metazoa; phylum Chordata; class Amphibia; order Gymnophiona; family Siphonopidae; genus Microcaecilia; species Microcaecilia unicolor. The sequence continues at coordinate 179,746,388 of NC_044036.1, forward strand.
CCTTCTGAGACTAGGAAACTGGGCATCCAGATGGCAGATGAATTTTAATGATACACGTAGGAAAGAACAACCCAAACGACAGCTACATGACATAAGATTCCACACAAGGAGTTACCATCTAGGCATCATTGCAGACATACATTGAAATCCTCTGCTGAATATGCAGCGGTGGCCAAAAAAGCAAGCAGAATGTAATTAATTATTGGGAAGAGAATAAAACAGAGAATATGATCATGTTTCTGTATCACTCTGTGGTGTGACTGCATCATGAGCGTTGTGTGTGGTTTTGGTCATTGCATCTCAAAAACGATGTGAAGAGCACTCCTTTATAAGGTGCGTCTACAGTTATGTGCAGCTGGTGCACATAGCTGCAGGAAATGCACCACTTTTGCACAAAGAAGTAAGCTTGCACGTTAAGTGGCATAGCACGGAGTTGTGAAGGGGATGGTCATATGAAAGAAGCATGAGAGAGACATGGGCAAAGTCAACCATCAGTACACGCAGCTTGTAGAATAAGTTTTGTACATTGATTGGAGCATCTAGGCACACCCAAATATGACTGCCATTGACTTGGCAAAAGTAGGCATACTTTGTTTTGGCACACCAATGGGGGTTTGAACTAGGATGCTATAAGAAAAACAGGGTGCCCTGATGCCATCATAGAATTCACTGCATCAGGGTGCCAGAAAGAGATGCTGAACTGCTATGGATTTACAGCCTGTCTCACTGACACAGACTACTCAATAATTACCGTGGATTCTTTTGGATTCATATTAGATAAATGAAACCTTTATTAGAGGAGCTAAATCTACAAGGATTAAGGTATATACAATGGTTAGCACATATACAATGATTAGCTCTATACACACAATGATTAGCTAAACAATCATTACATCACTGGTCTCTACATCTAAGCAATGCCAAGAGTTCTTAGACCAGGAAAAGAAGCAATGCATACACTATACATATAACATCACTAGCCCTTACGTCATCCAGGCTCTTATCAGCTGGGGGGGGGGGGGCGTTAAAGCGAAAGCCAGGAGCATTTTAGACCAGGGACAGATCCTCTGCACAGTACGTATGTTACTCACAGATGAGCTCCCACTCTGCTGTGATAAGCCCTCCCTTTTTATTAGGCTCTGAGCTCATGTTCAGAGCTAGGGAAAGTTATAGAATGCTTCTCTGTTTAGGTAAACAAGCCATACTGTGGGAACGTGGTCACATGTTTTCCAACTCCAGGTGGCCAGGCTGGACCTGGAAACAAGAGCCATCCTCCCCTTTGCATACCAAATTAGTTAGAGCTGTGTCTTATCTTCTGCATTCCAACTTATTTTTACACAATCAAAGTTAAACAATCATTTTTTAATAGAATTACTTCTAATCAACAATACAGACCTTGAGTGTACTGGTTGGTCAAGACAGACATGAAAAACAATCTTTAAAATTAACTTCCATTACAGACTCCAATTTATAGAATTATCCCCATAGTGAAAAGTTAGAGAGAAGGGTGACTAAAATGATCAAAGAAATTAATAAGTCCCTTAAGGGGAAAGGCTGAAGAGGTTAGGGCTGTTCAGATTAGAGAAGAGATGGCTGAAGGGAAATAAGATAGAGGTCTATAAAATCACAAGTGGAGTGGAACAGGTAAATACAAATTGGTTGTTTACTCTTTCAAAAAGTACAAAGACTAGGGGGACACAATGAAGTTACTGAGCTTATATTTAAAACAAATCATACAAACTATTTTTTTTCATTTAGCACATAATGACTCTAGAATTTGTTGATGGAGGATGTGCAAAAGCTGTGGATAAGCAGCATGCAATCTATCTACTTTTTGGGATCTGGCTAGGTACTTGTGACTTGAATTGGCCACTGATGGAAACAGGATAGTGAGCTTGATGGCTTTTTGGTCTGATACAGTATGGCTACAGTGGCGTAGCAATGGCGGGGCGGTGGGGGCGGTCCGCCCCGGGTGTCAGCAGGTGGGGGGTGCTCCGTTGTCTCCTGCCACCACCCTGCCTTTTTTAAAAATCCATGCAGCGACACAGGCAGCGCCTCGCATCTGCCCTGCGTGTGCTGTGAAGAAGAAAATCGCGTCGCTGGCGTCGGGCCTTCCCTTGCTGTGTCCCGCCCTCAAGGAAATAGGAAGTTACCTCAGAAGAGGGTGGGACTTAGCGAGGGAAGGCCCGACGCCAGCGACGCGATTTTCTTCTTCACACAGCACATACAGGGCAGACGCGAGGCGCTGTCTGCATCGCTGCATGGATTAAAAAAAAAGGCAGGGTGGTGGCAGGAGAAAAGGGCTCTGTCGGCTCTAAACGGAGGGGGGGACAGGGACGGGACCAGCTCGGGGGGGGGGGGGAGCTCAGAGGGGAGAAGGGGATTGGGGAGGGTGGGGGAGCTTAGATGGGTGCTCAGAGGGGCGAAGGAGATTGGGGAGGGTGGGGGAGCTCAGAGGGGAGAAAGAGATTGGGGAGGGTGGGGGAGCTCAGAGGGGTGCTCAGAGGGCAGAAGGGGATTGGGGAGGGGTGGGGGTACTCAGAGGGGAGAAGAGGGGTGGGGTGCTCAGAGGGGAGAAGGGGACTGGGAAGGGGAGCGCTCAGATGGGAGAAGGGGTCTGAAGCTGGAACTGGGGTCTGACAAGGGGGCAGGAGGGAAAATGGGTCCATGCCTGGGGCAGGCGAGAGAATGGGTCTGGGGCTGAAAAGGGGGGATGCAAGGCATGTGGTGGATGAAGGGGGCTGGAACTGGGGGCTGAAAAGAGGGGGCAGAGAGAGAGATGTGACAGACCCTGGATGGAAGGGGGGCGCGTGAAGGAGGGCAGACCCTGGATGGATGGGAGAGGGAGGGCAGACGGATTGAAGGGGCAGAGAGAAAGGGCAGATGGTGGGTGGAAGGGGGAGAGAGAAAGAGGGCAGACTGGGGCAAATGGTGGATGGAAGGGGCAGAGATAGAGGGCAGACAGTGGATGGAAGGGAGAGAGAGGGCAGACAGTGGATGGAAGGGGCAGAGAGAGAGGGCAGACAGTGGATGGAAGGGACATTAGAGAGGGCAGACACTGGATGGCAGAGAGAGAGAGCGAAGACAGATGCTTGATGGAAGGAAGACAGTGAAAAGAAGATGAGGAAAGCAGAAACCAGAGACAACAAACTGTAAATAAAATATATATTTTTAATTTTTTTGCTTTAGGATATAGTATTGTAGCTGTGTTAATAAATGTTTATAGAACATGTAAATAAGGTAATCTTTTTATTGGACTAATTTTAATACATTTTGACTTAACTTTCAGAGAACAAAACCCCCTTCCTCAGGTCAGGATAGGATACTGTAACAGTACTATACTGTATTGACCTGAGGAAGGAGATTTTGGCCTCTGGAAGCTAAATGTATTAGTCCAATAAAATGGTATTATTTTATTTTCTGTATTTGTTTTATTTCTATTTGTTAATTTGTAAAGTGGTGATTGGTATTAGTTTTTTCAAATTTACATCTGCTGTCTTTATATTTTGCACAGTACTAGGGGACATTTTCTGTTTCTGTGGTGTTGCATTGTATGCAGAGTCTGGCATCTTGGGGGTTCAGTTTAATTTTTGTCTAAATAGAAAGTTTATGATTACTTATTCTATAGTGGATTAGGGTGTATCTGTGTTTGTGAAAAAGACATGGCTTTCGGTTGGCATTGACTGTGCAGGATTGACGATCTGTACTAATCTGTCTGTTTTCGTTTTACAATAGGTGAATTGATGCTCTAGTGCTCACTGTAGTGTTTAAGATGCTTTCCTTTTCCTTGTGTGACTCATACAAATTACTGCTTATGGTATGGTAGAATTGCTCTATAGGTCCTGAGTGTTTTGTATTCTCGTTATGCCTAGTACTGGATTTGGGGGGGGGGGGGGGGGGGGGGGGGGGGGGGGTTTAAAAAATGACTGGCCCCAGGTGTCAACTACCCTAGCTACGCCACTGTATGGCTATTCTTATATAGCAAGCTGACATGTTCAGTTCTCCCAGTAGGTGTATGGATGTTCTAGAGCCTATTGCAGATTATAGCAACATGATGCTAGGTTCCACATTAGGAGTCACCTCTGAGGAAGAGGATTTTGGTGTAATCATGGACAATATGCTAAAATTTTCTCAGTGAACAGCAGTGGCCAAAAAAGCAAACAAAATGTTAGGAATTATTGGAAAGGAAGAGAGAATAAATCAAATTTTCATAATGCCTCTGTCAGGATTGCTTTTACCAATGGGCAAAAGGGGCAGCTGCCCTGGGCCCCTGCATAAAGGGGGTCCAGCTACATAATCACCCATTAGGTAAATTTAGGCCTGTTTATATCAACATTCCTGGTGAGTCCAGCAGCTGGCCTGCTCCCTTCCTCTCGCTCCCCTCTTTCCCCGTGACTCTCCGTACTTTTGAAACAAAGAAGGTGAGACTCACAGGGAGAAGGCCCCTGTCGCACTGGCTGTGCTGCCACCTCCAAGTCACTAAAACATTATGAAGGGTCATGGGAAAGGAGGGAGCGAGAGGAAAGGAGTAGGCCAACTGTAGGACTCACCAGGATGTAGGGGAAAAAAGATAAAAAAGTGAGAGTGAGGGACCAGAGTAGAGGTAATGATGCCATACCGGGGGGGGGGGGGGGGGGGGTGTCACAGAGGAGGAAAAGATGCCATACTGGGGGGAGGGGGGGTCACAGAGGAGGGAAAGCTGACATACCATGGGGGTGGGTTCACAGAGAAGGGAAAGATGCCATATCAGAGGGGGTCACAGAGGAGGGAAAGATGCCATACCAGGAGGGTCACAGAGGATTCGAAAGATGCCATACTGGGAGGGTCACAGAGGAGGGAAAGATGCCATACCAGGAGAAGGGCATGACACAGAGGAAGGAAAGATGCCATATAAGGGGGAGCATGGAGTGGAAAGATACTAGCTACAGGGTGCAGGAACAGGGGAAGAGAGGGGATAAGCTGAACATGGTGATAAACGGTGACACAGAAAAGAGAAGGGGTAGGCAGGAACTTTAAGGATAGGAATGCAGAGGGGCAATGCTGAAAGATGGGGAGAGAGGGACACAGAGGAGGCAATACTGAAGGGGGGGGGGGGAAGATAGGGACACGGAGGGCAACGTTGAAAGGGAGGTAGATAGGGACACAGAGGAGCATGCTGAAAGGGGGTAGATAGGGATATAGGTGGGCATGCTGAAGGGGGGTAGATAGGCTGAAAGAAGGTAGAGGGTGCAATGCTAAGGCACACAAAGGTAAACAATGCTGAAAAAGGGGTGATAGGCACACAGAGGGGAGCAATGTTGAAAAAGGGGGGTGAGAGGGATACAGAGGAGCAGTGCTGAAAGGAGGTAGATAGGGACATATAGGGAATAATGCTGAAAGGGAGGGGTGATAGGGACACTAGAGGGGGCAAAGCTGAAGGCATTTAGATAGGAACACAGAGGGACAATGCTGAAAAAGAGAAGGGCAGATAAGGACATGGGGGCATTCTGAAGGAGCGTAGATAGGTATACAGAGGGGGCAATATTAAAAAGGGGAGAGGAGATAGGGACACAGAGGGGGTCAGTGCTGAAAGTGAGGTAGATTGGCACACAGAGAGGGGAAATGCTGAAAAAGGGAAGGGGTGATAGGGACATGGGTGCAATGCTGAAAGGGGGTAGATAGGCACCCAGCGAAGGGCAATGCTGAAAAAGGGGAGGTGAGATAGAGACACAGAGAAACAATGCTGAAAAGTGGGGGTAGAGATAGGGAAACATTGGAGCAATGCTGAAAAAGGAGAGGGAGATAAGGACACTGGGAGGGCAGATGGTGAACATGGGGGGAGGATAACAGGGGCACAGCTGGAAATGCTGGAAAAAGAGGTGAGATATAGACATAGAGGGGATACGCTGAAAAAGGGGTGAGATAGGCACCCAGAGGGGCGATGCTAGAAAAGGGGGGGATCACAGAAGGGTGATATTGGAAAAGAGGTGGAATGGTGACACTGAAGGGAAATGCTGGACAGGACAAATAGAGATGCAGAGGGAAGATAGATGGTGGACACAGAGAAGACAGGAAAAGAAACAGAGGAAAGCAGAAGAGAGGCGCTGGGTCCAGTGAATGGAAAAAAATGCTTAGACAACAAATGTACTACTACTACTACTATTTAGCATTTCTATAGCGCTACAAGGCGTACGCAGCACTGCACAAACATAGAAGAAAGACAGTCCCTGCTCAAAGAGCTTACAATCTAATAGACAAAAAATAAAGTAAGCAAATCAAATCAATTAATGTGTACAGGAAGGAGGAGAGGAGGGTAGGTGGAGGCGAGTGGTTACAAGTGGTTACGAGTCAAAAGCAATGTTAAAGAGGTGGGCTTTCAGTCTAGATTTAAAGGTAGAAAAATGTATTTTATTTTGAATGTATTAATTGAAACATGTCTGATTTTGGAAAGCACATCCAGTTTCTATTTCTCTGCTGCATGCAGGATCTGACTTCTTGAAGTTCGAGTTAAGTCATTTGCCTTCAACTCTCTGATCTGTGGTCCCTTGTTGAGGGTCTATCTGTGTATTTTGCGTGTTACTAAGGTACAGTATTCTCCTAGTATGTAGCTTCTGTATAAAGATCCATAGCATAGATAAGGCTAATGCTCATTGAGTCCTGGAAGTTGGTGATGTTCTAAATGTGGTAAGATTATAAATGTGGTTTTTGCACAAGTTTGTGCTATAGTGTTTTGCAGTGGAGGGTTTGTGTGTTGGCCTTACTGAGGGGACATCAAAACTATAATATAGTTTGTTATAAGATTTTGCGAGTTCTGATGTGTGTTGAGATGGTTGTCAATATAGCAAAATTGTGTCTGATCATATTTAAATTATGAGACACAGCCTCTTGAGGGGTTTTTAATACAGTTGAACTATTTCCATAGATATGTGTGTGGTTTAGTGTTGGTTTTTTTGTTTGAAATAATTGAATTTAAAATATGTAACATTTCACCCATGACACAGAAATCCATTTTTAGATTTACATGATGGCATTGCTTGTCAATAGTAGCCAGCAGCCCTTCCCCAGGCCTCGGTCACTTCACCACCGTGCCAAATTTATACCCCGAATGTAACATGGCCTTCACTCTCACTCTTTGGAATGGGCCACTATAGGCATCTCTGTTCTCTGGTCCAGCATCTTTCTTCCTTTCCCATCCCTGGCCCAATGGCTTCCTTTCCCCTCACCCCCCACCCCCATTCCCTTATCCAGAAAAAAAAGTGATATAAAGGTGTGGAGCTACTGTTTAGGGCACCCAGTTGATGGCTCTCCTGTGCGGCCCCCATCTGACATGGACTTCCTCTTTCTGAGGGGCAGAAGCAGCAGAGCCATGACTCTGCACATTTATGCTGCTTTTTGGGGGGAGGAGGAGCAGGAGGCTGTGCCGCAGGACTGGGAGGGGGGGGGGGGGAACATCCATAAAAGTTTGCCCAGACCCCCACGGGTGATTAAAGCGGCCCTGGCCTCTGTATTGCTCCATGGTGAGACTGTACCTAAAGATTTAGTGGAACTGGAAAAGGTACAGAGAAAGCCAAACAAAATGATTCAGTCGATGGAAGAACTCTGACTGAGGAAAAGCTAAAGAAGAGAACGTTGAGAGGAGATATGATAGAGGTCTATAAAATCCTGAATGGAGTGGATCGATGAAACATGGATTAATTGTTTACTCTTTCAAAAAATATAAAGACCAAGGAAACAGTCTATGAAGTTACAAGTTACTAAAATGGCTAGGAGAAAATATTTTTCACTCAGTGTATATAGTTAATAAGTTAACAATGATTTTCACAGTTGTAACAAGTTGGATGAAAGCAAATTGTTTGAAACTGAATGTGACGCCTTACATTTCTGTAGATATTCCAGACTCTTTTGAATTTGAGAGTTCAGAAATAGTGATAGAAGAGAAGTTGAGAGATTTGGGTGTTATTATTGATTCAAGATTGAACATGAAGTTGCATATAGATAAGACTGTGAAGAATTGTGAAGGCATCTAAAAAAAATTAACTCCATCAAATTTTAGGTCTGTGATACAGAGTTATGTAATGCTATGTTTTGATTATTGCGATGGTTTACTACTTGGTTTACCCAAAATGCAGCTCAAAGCTTTACAAATTGCTCAAAATTAAATGGCTAGAATTTTAACGAATTTTAGTAGATATGAGCACATTATACCCAAATTGAAATCTTTACATTGGCTACCCATTTATTTTCGTATCAAATTCAAAATTCTTCTTTTAGTATTTAAGATTTTAACTGGTCAGGTGCTGGAAGCACTATCAGCAAAATTGAGGGCTTCTTTTGCGAAGGTGCACTGACGATTCCCACGCGGCAAATGAGGGGAAGCCCATAGGAAATGAATGGACTTCCTCTCATTTGCCACGCCGAGAGTCGATGGCGCAGCTTTGTAAAAGAGGCCCTGAGTGTCTATCAGCCCTCAAGGTCTTTGAGATCTGCACAACAATTATATCTTGATGTTTGCATTGAGTTATAAGGTTAAATGAGTACAGAACAACTATATTTGATGCTGCTTTTAATTCCTAACTTGTCACCTGCTCGTAACCTTATCTTGTCTTCCTCTCTTCAATAGTCCCTTTTCCCTATGTGTCCTATCTGTCTGTCCTACCCTCATCCCTTATTTGTCCTGCCTGTCTGTCCTGATTTAGATTGTAAGCTCTTTTGGGCAGGGACTGTCTTTCTTCATGTTCAATTGTGAAGCGCTGCGTATGACTGGTAGCGCTATAGAAATGATTTGTAGTAGTAGTAGTTTAACTCTGGAATTCTTTGTCAGAGCAAGTGATAAAAGCAGTTAATGTAGCTGGGTTTAAAAAAAGGTTTGGACAAATGATTGAAGTCAAAAATCTATGAACCGTTATTAAGGTAGATCTGGGGAAAGCTGCTGCTCATCGTTGAGGTTAAGTAGATTGGAATCTTGCTGAGCTTTGGGATTCTGCCAGGTACTTGTAACCTAGATTGACCGTTATTAGAAGCAGAATATTGGGCTAGATGAACCCTTGGTTTGACCCAGTAGGGAACTCCTATGTTCTTATGTTCATATTTACATTGCAGCCCTGTTCTGGGTAGACTCCTTATGTGAGTTCTGTTCTTGTTACTTTTGTAGGGTTTTGCATTAATATGCTTGGTAGAACTATACTAAATAGCATATTTTACTACTTGGCTAAATACAAATAATTAGGGCTCCATCTCAATTAAAATTTTTAATCGTGATTCATTGTGTGATTGAATATATTAATCTCACGATTGATTGCGCGATTAAAGTTGGGCCATAGACAGCTGTTCATGGGGAGGCACAGGGATGGGCGGGGGCACATTTCCTCTCCCTTACCTCCCCCACTAGATATCTTACCTTAGCTGGTGGGGATTCCTGTGCCAGTTGAAGAAATCCACTACCAAAGTGTCCCCTTCCTCCTTGTGCTGCCTCAGCAGTGAGGAAGTCAGTGGGGTGCCTCCAGCTGCCGATAACGGCACTTCTTGAGCATGCTTTAGTTCATGCACAAACTGAGCATGCTTGGAGAGTGCAAGCATTGGTGTGTGGAGGTACCCCTCTGACTTCCTCACTCCTGAGGCAGTACGAGGAGGGAAGGGGGTGATTCAGGAAGTGGATTTCATCAGCTGGTTGGATTTCAGTTACCCCACCAACCACTGGGGAGGCTTTCTATCTCTCATGTGCCCCCCTATGCCTTCACCTGTTCTCACTTTCCCTCCATGTGTCCCCCTGTGCCTTCACCCATTTTCTCTACCTCCATGTGACCCCCTGTGCCTTCATCCACTTTCTCTCCCTCCATGTGACCCCCTGTGCCTTCATCCACTCTCTCTTCCTCCATGTGCCCCTCTCTTGCCTTCACCCATTCTCTCTCTCTCCCTGTGCCCACTGTGTCTTCATCCATTCTTTCTCTCCCTTTGCCTTCACTCATTCTCTCTCCCTGTGCCTTCACCTATTTTCTCTCTCCCTCCATGTGCCACCCTATGCCTTCATCCGTTTTTTTCTCTCTCTCTCTCTCTAATATGCCTCCCCTCCCACATTTTCTTTTGCTATCCTTCCTGCATCTTTCCCAGACCGCGGAGGCGGTGGCTCTCCCCTCCCTCCTGGTTTACGTCATCAGTTGTCTTGCAGTAAATCTTCACCCTGCAGTGCCTGGCAGTGTATTGAAATGCTGCCTCGGCCTGCACCAGGCCTTTCCTTCTGACCTGATGCCCCTTTGTGAAAATAGGAAGTTGTGTCAGAAGGGGGTGGGATGGGTCAGAAGGAAAGGCTGGTGCAGGCTGAGGCAGTATGTCAATATGCTGCCAGATGCTGCAGGGCAAAGATTTATTTTAAGGCAACTAACAAGGTAAACTGGGAGGGGAAGGAAGAGCCACCGGCGGTCCCGGAGGAAAGCAAGAGATGCTGGACTGGGTGGGAGGTTATTCATGAACCCTGATTAATTTTTTAAATCAGAATTAATGATTTACACTTTGTATATTACACGTATATTACATGCAGTATTAATCATGATTAACATGCAGCCCTACAAATAATGAAAAATATTATTCAACTGAATATGAATACCGAATATGAATAATAGGCATTGAGCTTTAACATAACAAATAATAAAAGATTCAATGTGAAATCAGAGATCAAGTGTTTATTTCAGTAGGATTTAGCACAGTAGAGCCCTGGGTTATTTATATTTGAATTTAAATCACTATGTAGCCAAATACAAATAACATATTCGGGGGCCGAATCAAATGGAATACGAATATTCGGTACAGCCCTAATTCCTGGTACTGGGGATGGTTTATGTTGCTGTAACTATGATGAAATCAGAATGAGGATTTTTTTTCATGGTGACTTCTATGTGGAAATGTCCTAATTCTGTTCTGCACCCATTATTGGGTGAGGGCAATTTCTGTGGATGCAGAATATATGTTTACAATTAATACGATATGGGTCAGTGATCTGTAATTTTTAATATTAAAAACCATAGACCACATAATTTAACTGATAGTATTTTTGCTGAGTATAACCAGTAATTACAAAGCTTTTGTTTCTTTATTACAGCTCTTAGAAATATAAACTGCACTCTTTTTTCCTGCCTAGCCAATGCTTTCAGTGAGGGGACCCTTCCTCCCTTCCCCCTTTCCCACTCCGTAACCAGAGTTCTTCCCTTTAGGATACTTTGGAAAAAGGGAGGTGCCATCAGGCAGCACATTGCTTTAACTGCCCCTTGAGGAGGAGTTTATAGCTGATGGTTCATCCAGGGCATCATGCACCCATGGGCTGATACTGATGATGTATGATATTGAATCCCTAAATGGCAAAAGAATGAAAACCAAGCACTGAACACTTTGGCTCAAAAGAGCAGAGAAATGCCTTTTGCACTACTAAGAAGACATAGAGGTAGCCTGCACAGAGCATCAGTTACAACCAGGGGCGTAGCCAGACCTTGCGGTGGGAGGGGGCCAGAGCCCGAGGTTGGGGGGGCACATTTTGGTCTGCTGCCCCACTGCCACCCTGCTGCTCCCCACCCACTGCCGCAGCAAATACCTTGGCTGGCGGGGGTCCTCAACCCCCGCCAGCTGAAGCGTTGTCCAGCGCCGGTCTTTGGCGCCGCCACATTGCCTGCCCTGCTCTGTCTTCCCCTCACGTCCTGCACACTCCTTTTTTAGTGAAACTTTGAGCATGCTCAGTTTCACTAAAAAGAGTGTGCCAGATGTAAGGGAAAGACAGAGCAGGGCAGGCAATGCGGCGGCGCTGGAGACCGGTGCTGGACAATTCTTCGGTTGACGGGGGTTGGGACCCCTGCCAGCAAAACCAGAGGCCCACAGGAAATTGGGGGGGGGGCCCAGGCCCCTGTGGCCCCACATAGCTATGCCACTGGTTACAATTCTGCTTTACTGGGTAGGATGGGCCTCTTTGGTCTTTATCTGCTGTTATTTATATTGGGGGTCGATATTCTGACAATCAGCATTTTACTGACTGCCACCGGCTCTAAACCCAGATGTTCAATGTTCATATCTGGGCACTGACATTGAATTTCAGGGTTTGCGGAGCTGGCTAACACATAGCTGGTTAAGTGCAATTTTTAACACTTAACCAGCTGTGGTTTACTGCATAAAGATGGAAATGACTTTTATGTACTCCTATTTATACAGTGGCGTTGGCCGGTTAAGTTTTGAATGCTAGCACTTAATGGGCCCAGGTGCTGACTCCATCCCCAGAATGCCCCCCAAATAGCCAGTTTTGAGTTTAGCGCTAACTGGCTATTTTCAGTGGTGCTAACCAGTTAAATGCTACTGAAAATGACCAGTTAGCTCCTAACAGGTGATTTAACAGCCAGGAGCCATTTCTGGCCAGTTAAATCACGTTGAATATCAACCCCTATGTTACTATCTTATATGTACAACTGATAAACTCTGGGTAACACATTTATTCTGATCAGAATATTAATAGAAAGCAGAGCTTTGTTAATGTCTCATTTGCAAGGCACAGGTACGATAAGTGGGAAACACATTGAACCATGCTTGTTCTTGCCGGGAGGAGAAATTAGTGTACCTACTTAAAATTGTTGCTAGAGTTAATTTCAGAGTAGAAGGAAGTGTCTTAACAAAGGTTTTAACTGGTTTATGTGACATATTTGTGTTACTACTTGAACCTATAAGAGGTTCTAGACTGGTTCAGAAATCTTTTTTACATTATGACAACTTTACACAGCTCGCTCAACTTTTTGACACTCAGGCAATACAACTGCTTGTTCATTCTTTTGTATTTTAAGAACACAAGCATTGCCATACTGGGACAGACTGAAGGTCCATCAAGCCAAATATCCTATTTCCAACAGTGGCCAATCAAGGTCACAAGTACCTGGTATGATCCCAGAACAGTAAAACAGATTTTCTGTGGCTTATCCTAGAAATAAGCAGTGGATTTTCCCAAGTCCATCTTAATAATGGCTTATGGACTTTTCTTTTAGGAAATTATCTAAACCTTTTTAAAACCCAGGTAAGCTAACTGCTTTTACCACATTCTCTGGCAATAAATTTCAGAGTTTAATTACTCATTGAGTGAAGAAATATTTTCTCCAGTTTGTTTTAAATGTTCTACATAGTAGCTTCATTGCGCACCCACTAGTCCTAGTATTTTTGGAAAGAATAAACAAGCGATTCACCTCTACCCATTTCATTCCACTCAGCATTTTATAGACTATATTATCATATCTCCCCTCAGACATCTTTTCTCCAAGCTGCAGAACCCTAGTCATTTTAGCCTTACCTCATAGGAAAGTTGCCCCATCTCCTTTATCATTTTCATCACTTTTCTCTGTACCTTTTCTAATTCCACTATATCTTTTTTGAGATGCAGTGACGAGAATGGCACACAGTATTTGAGGTGCGGTTGCACCATGAAGCAATACAATGGCATTATTCATGTATTTATTTTTAACATTTGTAACAGCCCAGCACACATAATAGAATAAAATCATACAGACAATATTAATTAAATAACTCTAACTAAAACCATAACCTAATCAACTAGCTCCAACATAATCCCAAATAAAGTACTCTTAATTCCACCAAAAAAAGCTCTTACAAAGTAATGAGTTTTCAAAAAAACATTTAGATTGTTGAATATTGTTACAGAGAGGGGCATAATCGAACAGGGATGCCCATCTCTAAGGGCGTCCCGGCAAACGGGCGGGGAAACCCATATTATCGAAACAAGATGGACGTCCATCTTTCATTTCGATAATACGGTCGGGGACGCCCAAATCCCAACATTTAGGTCGACCTTAGAGATGGTCATCCCCGGTTTTCGGCCATTATGGAAACCAAGGACGCCCATCTCAGTAACGACCAAATCCAAGCCATTTGGTCATGGGAGGAGCCAGCATTTGTAGTGCACTGGTCCCCCTGACATGCCAGGACACCAACTGGGCACCCTAGGGGGCTCTGCAGTGGACTTCACAAATTGCTCCCAGGTGCATAGCTTCCTTACATTGGGTGCTGAGCCCCTAACCCCCCTCCCCAAAACGCACTCCCCACAACTGTACACTACCATAGCCCTAAGGGGTGAAGGGGGGCACCTACATGTGGGTACAGTGGGTTTTGGGTGGATTTTGAAGGGCTCCCATTTACCACCACAAGTGTAAGAGGTAGGGGGGATGGGCCTGGGTCCACCTGGCTGAAGTGCTCAGCACCCACTAAAACTGCTCCATGGACCTGCATACTGCTGTCAGGTAGCTGGGTATGACATTTGAGGCTGGCATAGAGGCTGGCAAAAAAACATTTAAGTTTTTTTTTAGGGTGGGAGGGGGTTGTTAATCACTGGGGGAGTAAGCGGAGGTCATCCCCGATTTCCTCCAGTGGTCATCTGGTCAGTTTGGGCACCTTTTTGAGGCTTGGTCATGAAAAAAAATGGACCAAGTAAAGTCGGCAAAGTGCTTGTCAGGAACACGCTTCTTTTTTCCATTATTGACTGAGGATGCCCATCTGTTAAGCACGCCCCAGTCCCACCTCCAACACGCCCCCGGGAACTTTGGTCGTCCCCGTGACGGAAAGCAGTTGATGTCGCCCAAAATCGGCTTTCGATTATGCCGATTTGGGCGACCCTGAGAGAAGGATACCCATCTCCCGATTTGTGTCGGAAGATGGGTTCCCTTCTCTTTCGAAAATAAGCCTGAGAGTCTCAAATGAGCAGGAAGGCCACTCCTCATTATGAGTCCAGCAAACAGAGAAAGCGCACATTCAAGTTTCAGCATAATGATATGCTGTTGCTGATGACAAACATAGTTGTTTTGATGTTTCTGATCTCAAGGATCTTCTTGGATAATATATATTCAGAGCATTAACAAAATACATGGGTACATTAGTATGAACACGTCGGTGAATCAATACCAAAATCTTCTCGTTTATGTTTTCCATTCCTTTTCTAATAAATCCTAAATTCTATTTGTTTCTTAGCCACCACTGCATAATGAACAGAGGGTTTCAATGTATTTTCAACAATGGCACCTAGATCCTTTTCCTGAGTGGTGACTCCTAACCAGTGTCGGTACTCACTGTGGGTGGAGTCACCACATATGACTCCACCCCTATTATAGCCACACCCATGTTAGCCACACCCCTTATTCCAGCCATAGCGCATATAAACAGACATCATTGAAAATATTATATTAGTATGGGAGAAAAAAATAATGCGATTTTTTTTCATTATAAATAATTTCTGTAAGCTGTTACAGCTCCAGTATACCAGTATACCCAGTGCAAAATAAGACAGCGGATGTAAATTCTCAAATTGGACATATTCCAGACACTAAAATGAAAATAAAATGATTTTTTTCTACCTTTGTTGTCTGGTGACTTTCTTTTTCTGATCATGCTGGCCCAGTATCTGATTCTGCTGCTATCTGTCCTCTTAACTCCGTTTTCAGGACTTCCTTTCCATTTATTTCTTTACTTTCCTCCTTTCTTCTTCATTTCTTGCTCTATATCCATAAGTAAAAGCTGGGTCCTCCGCAGACTTGACTGTCCAGTGGATCCAGCTTCTGCCTATTTTCTCCATCTATGTGCAGTTTTTCTCCTCTCTTCCTTTTCCCTCATCTCATCTCCTTCCTCTCTCTTCCCTCCCCTCCATCCATGCCTAGCATTTCCCCCCTATCCTCCATCCACCCATGGCAAGCAGCCCTCCTGTCCCCCGCCCTCCCCTGCCATCCACCTATATCCAGAAACCCCCCTCCCCTCCATCTACCAATGTCCAGCGACCCTCCTGTCCTTCCTGCCCTCCCCTACCATCCACCTATGTCCAGAAACCCCCTCCCCTCCACCCACCCATGTCCAGCGACCCTCCTGTCCCCCCTGCCATCCACCTATGTCCAGAAACCCCCTCCCCTGCCATGCACCCATGTCCAGCGACCTTCCTGTCCCCCCTGCCCTCCCCTGCCATCCACCTATGTCCAGAACCCCACTGCCATTCACCCATGTCCAGTGACCCTCCTTCCTGCCCTCCCCTGACCTCCAACTATGTCCAGAAACCCCCTCCCCTCCATCCACCCATGTCCAGCGACCCTCCAGTCCCCCCTGCCCTCCCCTGCCATCCACCTATATACAGAAACCCCCTCCCTTGCCATGCACCCATGACCAACGACCCTCCTGTCCTTCCTGCCATCCACCTATGTCCAGCAACCCCCCTCCCCTGCCATGCACCCATGTCCAGTGACCCTCCTGTCCCCCCTGCCCTCTCCTGCCATCCACCTATGTACAGAAACCCCCCTCCCCTGCCATGCACCCATGACCAGCGACCCTCCTGTCCTTCCTGCCCTCCACCTATGTCCAGAAAAGCCCTCCCCTGCCATGCACCTATGTCCAGCAACCCCCCTCCCCTGCCATGCACCCATGTCCAGCGACCCTCCTGTCCCCCCTGCCCTCCCCTGCCATCCACCTATGTACAGAAACCCCCCTCCCCTGCCATGCACCCATGACCAGCGACCCTCCTGTCCTTCCTGCTCTCCACCTATGTCCAGAAAAGCCCTCCCCTGCCATCCACCTATGTCCAGCAACCCCCCTCCCCTGCCATGCACCCATGTCCAGCGACCCTCCTGTCCCCCCTGCCCTCCCCTGCCATCCACCTATGTACAGAAACCCCCCTTCCCTGCCATGCACCCATGACCAGCGACCCTCCTGTCCTTCCTGCCCTCCAGCTATGTCCAGAGACCCGCTCCCCTCCATGCACCTATGTCCAGAAACCCCCCTCCCCTGCCATGCACCCATGTCCAGCAACCCTCCTGTCCCCCCTGCCCTCCCCTGCCATGCACCTATGTCCAGAAACCCCCCTCCCCTGCCATGCACCCATGTCCAGCGACCCTCCTGTCCCCCCTGCCCTACCCTGCCATCCACCTATGTCCAGCGACCCTCCTGTCCCCCCTGCCCTCCCCTGCCACCCACCTATGTCCAGAAACCCCCTCCCCTCCATCCACCCATGTCCAGTGACCCTCCTGTCCCCCCTGCCCTCCCCTGCCATCCACCTATGTCCAGAAACCCCCTCCCCTCCATCCACCCATGTCCAGCGACCCTCCTGTCCCCCTGCCCTCCCCTGCCATCCACCTATGTCCAGAAACCCTCTCCCCTCCATCCACCCATGTCCAGTGACCCTCCTGTCCCCCCTGCCCTCCCCTGCCATCCACCTATGTCCAGAAACCCCCTCCCCTGCCATGCACCCATGAACAGCGAACCCTCCTGTCCTTCTTGCCCTCCACCTATGTCCAGAAAAGCCCTCCCCTGCCATCCACCTATGTCCAGCAACCCCCCTCCCCTGCCATGCACCCATGTCCAGCGACCCTCCTGTCCTCCCTGTCCTCCCCTGCCATCCATCTATGTCCAGAAAACCCCTCCCCTCCATGCACCCATGTCCAGCGAACCTCCTGTCCCCCCTGCCCTCCCCTGCCATCCACCTATGTCCAGAAACCCCCTCCCCTCCATCCACCCATGTCCAGCGACCCTCCTGTCCCCCTGCCCTCCCCTGCCATCCACCTATGTCTAGAAACCCCCTCCCCTCCATCCACCCATGTCCAGCGACCCTCCTGTCCCCCCTGCCCTCCCCTGCCATCCACCTATGTCCAGAAACCCCCTCCCCTGCCATGCACCCATGACCAGCGAACCCTCCTGTCCTTCCTGCCCTCTACCTATGTCCAGAAAAGCCCTCCCCTGCCATCCACCTATGTCCAGCAACCCCCCTCCCCTGCCATGCACCCATGTCCAGCGACCCTCCTGTCCCCCTGCCCTCCCCTGCCATCCACCTATGTCTAGAAACCCCCTCCCCTCCATCCACCCATGTCCAGCGACCCTCCTGTCCCCCCTGCCCTCCCCTGCCATCCACCTATGTCCAGAAACCCCCTCCCCTGCCATGCACCCATGTCCAGCGACCCTCCTGTCCTCCCTGCCCTCCCCTGCCATCCGTCTATGTCCAGAAACCCCCTCCCCTCCATCCACCCAGGTCCAGTGACCCTCCTGTCCCCCCTGCCCTCCCCTGCCATCCACCTATGTCCAGAAACCCCCCTCCCCTGCCATGCACCCATGTCCAGCGACCCTCCTGTCCCCCCTGCCCTCCCCTGCCCTCCACCTATGTCCAGAAACCCCCCTCCCCTGTCATCCACCCATGTCCAGCGACCCTCATGTCCCCCCTGCCCTCCACCTATGTCCAGCAACCCCCCCGGCCCACCTGCCCTCTACCCATGTCCAGCGACTCTCCTCGTTCCCCTGCTCCTCCTCCCTCCAGCCACCTTAGCTATCTGAGTCCCCCTCCCGTCTGAGCCCCCCCTTCCTAACCCAGTCCCCACCTGCCACCAGACGACCTTCTTCTGCCACCCGACCCGGCCGGCACCTGACCCAGCATTTAAAAAAAACTACGAAGCGGCGGAGCGGTGCCTCGCGTCTGAGTAAAAGAAGAAAAAATCGCTTCGTCGGCTGGCCTTCCCTTACTGTGTCCCGCCCTCTGATGTAACTTCCGCAAGGGCGGGACACAGTGAGGGAAGGCCGGCCGACCAAGCAATTTTTTCTTCTTTTACTCAGACGCGAGGCACCACTCCGCCGCTTGTAGATTTTTTAAAAATGCTGGGTCAGGTGCCGGCCGGGTCGGGTGGCACGGAGGGACTCCAGGCTAGCTCGGGGGAGGGAGGGAGGGAGAGAGGAGAGCCAGCTCCAGCACAACTTTGGACCAAAAAAAGCACTGCTCCTAACATGGAACTTTGCATCGCATAACTATATTTCGGGTTCCTTTTTCCCACATTCATCACTTTGCATTTGTTCACATTAAACGACATCTGCCATTTGGATGTCCAGTCTCTTGTCTAGATTATGGTAGATTACCTCAGTATTGTTTTGGAAGATTAGAAATGATCCAGAACTTCACTAAAGCGTTACC
Organism: Microcaecilia unicolor; assembly: GCF_901765095.1. Classification (NCBI taxonomy): domain Eukaryota; kingdom Metazoa; phylum Chordata; class Amphibia; order Gymnophiona; family Siphonopidae; genus Microcaecilia; species Microcaecilia unicolor. Next base: position 179,765,313 of record NC_044036.1, read on the forward strand.
CCTTTACTTAATGAGTATTAACTCCCCATTCATTTCTGTGTATCTTTCCTTGGCTCACCAGATTTTACATACTGGTACTCCCTCTTTTACACCATATGTTCTCTTACACATGTTCTAAGCCGAGCTCTCCATTCTGCTTCTCAACATTTGCATGTTTTTCCTTTGCATTTGAAGTGTGTTCATACTTAACATGATAAGTCTTGTTTTAGTGTAATAGCTCCAACATTGTGGAACTTTCCCTTATGGCATTCCAAGTGGAACCTTCTTAACAGGAGTCTAGGGGGTCTTTTACTAAAGGTTAACTCGAGTTATCTGCAGTGGCGTAGCCAGACTGCCAATTTTGGATGGGCCTGAACCCAAAGTGGGTGGGCACAAAATTTTCTCTCTACCCCCCTCCCCCAGCAAAATTTAGTCACGCTAATCAGATGCATTTGTCACACAGGGTAAAGTGCTGCTTTTCAGTGCATCAGATTTCAGAAAATGTATTTAATAGCCTAACACCCTTTTCAATGAGCTTTCAGAGGCCAAAACCTTCTGCCTCAGGTCAGTATAATGCTGTTACGGTATCCTCGCCTGACCTAAGGAAGGAAGTATTGGTCTCTGAAACTTCATTAACACAGGTACCATATTACTTTATCCTAAATTAAAAATAAAATTATTTTCTTTACCTTTCTTGTATGGCCATTTACTTTTTCTCATTGTGTCGCTCCCAGTCTCTAGATTCTGCTTTCCTTCGTTTTCGCTTAACTCTTCTGCCACGGTTTCCTGGCCATTTCTCATTTTTCTCTCCTTTTTCTTTGCTTTCTTCAATATTTTTCTGCCTCTCTCTCTCTGTCCTGATTTAATTCATTCTTACTATCCATTCTTTAATTTCCTTCATCTACTTATGGCTTTTCATCTTTTTCTCACCCTTGTTCTCCCCATGCCCCTTCCTCTTATTCTCCAGTCTTTCACTACTCTCCTTTTCCATCCAGCAGCTCTCTTCTTTCTCTCCCCATCCTTCCAGTCTCCCCTCTCTCTCCCCATCCTTCCAGTAGTCTCCCCTCTTTCTTTCTGCATCCTTCCGTCCAGTGTCACCTCTTTCTCCCTACCCTTCCATCCAGCGTCTTCCCTCTTTCTCTCCCCATCCTTCCATCCATCTATCCTCTCTCCTGATCCTTCCATCTAATGTCTCTCTCCCTTTTTCTAACCAGTGCCTCTGTATCACTCTACCCTTTTCTGTTCAGTGTCCCTTCTCTCTCCACATCCTTCCAGTCTCTCACCTTTCTCTGCATCCTTCCAGTTTCTCCCCTTTCTCTCCCCATCCTTCCATCCAGAGTCTCTCTCCCCATCCATCCGTTTTCCCTCTTTCTCTCCCCATCCTTCCATCTGTTTTCTATCTTTTCTCCCCATCCTTCCATGTTTTCCCTCTTTCTCCCCATCCTTCCATGTTTTCCCTCATTCTCTGCCATCCTTCCATCCGTTTTCCCTCTTTTCTCCCCATCCTTCCAAGTTTTCCCTCTTTCTCCCCATCCTTCCATGTTTTCCCTCATTCTCCCCATCCTTCCATGTTTTCCCTCATTCTCCCCATCCTTCCATCTGTTTTCCCTCTTTTCTCCCCATCCTTCCATGTTTTCCCTCTTTCTCCCCATCCTTCCATCTGTTTTCCCTCTTTTTCTCCCCATCCTTCCATTTTTCCCCTCTTTTTCTCCCCATCCTTCCATTTTTTCCCTCTTTTCTTCGACGAGGCCCGCCCTGCATGCCAGCGCCAGCCCCCATTGCCGGCCACTGCTGCTTTTCCTGTTGAGCAGCAGGGCCGGCGCTACAAAAAAGAAGAAGCGCTAACGGCGCTAAGGACGAGAAATGTTTAAAAAAAAAGCGCGGCACCGGCAGGCACTGTCTCGGCAGCCTTGAGGCATTGGCTGCTGAGGCATTGGCTGCTGGCTCGCAGGCTCCTCCCGTCTGTGGGAGGAGCCTGCGAGCCAGCAGCCAATGCCTCAGCAGCCAATGCCTCAAGGCTGCCGAGACAGTGCCTGCCGGTGCCGCGCTTTTTTTTTTTTTTTAAACATTTCTCGTCCTTAGCGCCGTTAGCGCTTCTTCTTTTTTGTAGCGCCGGCCCTGCTGCTCAACAGGAAAAGCAGCAGTGGCCGGCAATGGGTGCTGGCGCTGGGCGGGCCTGGGCTGAAATTGGGTGGGCCTGGGCCCACCCAGGCCCACCAGTAGCTACGCCCCTGGTTATCTGCAGCAGGGCCCATAGGAATAAAATGGGCCCTACGGCAGATAACTCGAGCTAATCTTTAGTAAAAGACCCCCTTAGTACTTGGGGCAGACTGACAGTGATCTGGGCCCCCGAGCACTAAGGGTCATGGGCTTCTAACCATCTATCAAAAATGATTAAACTAGATGGAAGCCATGGGAGGGTGGGTCTCCTATTGTTGTGGGCCCTCAAGCACTGCCCTATTGTCCCAGTGGCCAGTCTATGCTTAAGACCTACTATTTTACTCAGGCTTTCCCTTCCTCGCACAGTTAGATCAGAGGCCCTTTTTCTAAGCTGCGTTAGGCACTAATGTGTGCCTAACACAGAAAAAATGGCCTAACACCAGATGGTCTGTTGGAACCAAGAAACTTCATCCAAGATGAAACTGGCAAAGGGATTCCTCAAGGACACTCCATTCATCTACTCTCTTTACTTTGTACTTGGTCCCGCTTGCTAAATTATTGGATAGTTGGGAAATCGATTTTCTCTTCTTTGCAGATGACACTGAAAAATGATCAGGAAGCTGTTATGACCAGATTCAATAACAGACTTCAGAGATTAACAGATTGGATGTGCAGGCGTGATTTAATTTTGAATGTGGATAAATCTTCTGTCATGTGGCAGTCACAAAAACAACATGTACTTCATGAAGTAAGTGGCAAACCTCTTTGATTACTGAAGGACGTAACTATCTCAGGTTTATTTTCATTTCCTCCCCTCCTATTGTATCTTAGCATAGGTTAAAACCTATTAAGATAATGTGTTACCAGTGTCATAATGTTTAGAATCTATTATGTTAATTTGATTTTAGATATGGAATATTATTTTAATCTAGGCATCCTTCATATCATTCTATGTTTCTTTCCTTTTATAATATACTATTGTGAACCGTTTAGATATTATTTTCTTATTGGTGGTATATTAAATAAAATTGAGATATGAAATATGAAGTATATTGAGTGAGGGTACATAGATCAGGGTTACTCAGTTCCAGTCCTTGAAGTCCACAGGCAGGCCAGGTTTTCAGGATATCCATAATGAACATGTATGACAGAGATTTACATGCAGTCTCCTTGGTATGCAACTCTCTCTCACGCATAGTCATTGTGGATATTCTAAAAGCTTGACCTGCCTGAGGATCTTGAGGACTAGAATTGAGTAGCCCTGCCATAGATTATGGGTATGGGTGCAAAGCTCAGTCCCTGAGGACCACAAACAGGTCAGGTTTTCAGGATATCCCTAATAAAGATGCATAATAATACAAAACAGGGCTTCCAGACAGAATACAAGAAAAACAAATATCAAAATATATAATTGTTGAGAATATAATTTAAAAAATATATAATCAAGAATATAACAAACAAATATTCTTTATTATAACAGAAAATAATACCTATCACATACATTAGTTTAAAATCCCCTTCAGTCCCAAAATCATACATCACAATTCTTTATAACCACCCCCTGGGGTAATGGTATTTGATTTTGTTATAATAAAGAATATTTATTTGTTATTTTTGATTTTATATATTTTGATATTTATTTGTTTGGAAGCCCTTTGTTGTATTATTATAGTGATTATAATTTGAGGGTAAAATGTCTGCCTCGGGTTGGGAATTGAAAACTGGCTTCTCTGTTGAAAGAATAACCATTCTGTTAACTGGGAATAGATTGTTTGAATCTTCTTTTCAAGGACCAGTGGTAGATTGGAATGATTTGGTTAAATTTCACAACTATATAGTTTGCACTGAATTTCATGCATCAGCATTAGTTGAGTATTGTAATGCACAGAGGGTTCCTAGAGGCCTTAGGTTGTATAAAGAACCAAGGTTTCTAGATGATTTAGACTATGTTTCCAAACAGAATGATTTGATATCTACATGTGTAATCAATCTAATGTTGCGGACAATAAATAAATTGAATAAGGTGGTTGATCAACAGAAAATGGAATTTAATTCCAAATTGGATATATTAAAACAATCTATTCCTGTGGCTCAATTTGAACAGCAATATAAGGAACATCAATTATTGATTGATAAATATAAGGGAGAAATTAGAGTTCAAAAAATAGCGACGTATAAATGTGATAGACAGGATTACACAAAGGGTTATGTAATAGATGGTCCAGCCGGAATCGTAAGAATAAAAGAGAGGCTTTTTGAATTCATCAAGTGATTCCTCAGACAGCAGTTCAGAGGGAGGGATCAACTCTGGTATCTCAGGGATGACCCCGCCTATGTCTATTCCTTTTCTACTGATAACTTCAGTAGCAGTTATTCAGGGGGGTCCCACAGTAGGGGCACATCCTAAGCATCAGACCAAGAAAAAATTCCAGTATTTTAATATATCTTCTTGAGGGTTGACATCTAATCAGTTAACAGTGCTGTCTTTGGGTTTATCTTTTGTGCCAACACAGTTTTATGACCCATTTAATATCAGGATCTATTTAAATAAGATTTTTATATGTTATGTTTACGACAGTATTTTGGTATTCAACAAAGTGATGTAAGAAGTACAGAGAGTGCTTTGACTTTTTTACAGAAACATCATTTGCCTTCCTCTTGGATTCCACCGAGCCCCATTGACTTTGTAGTGGAAACTTTTCAGAGGTTAGTATTAAGGGATGTCGCTCAGATTGAGAATAATTTGGGGTTTGTTCACAATAATTTGACTAAGAAGCAACAACAATCATTGACGGATTTATGGGATGATGGTTCAAGATAGAAGAGATTATTTGACTGAAGCTTTATCTCAATTGACTAATTGTGAATTTTATCGAGGATTGTCTTTAGACCCCACTAATGAGCTTCAGGATAGGGTGGAGAGTATATTCAAAGAAGCAGTTGCAAGAGGGACTTTATCCTTCAAGGAGTACACTTATTTGTATAGGGAATTTCCTGAGATTCCTTCAATATACTTTCTACCTAAAATACATAAATCTTTGGAGAAGCCCTCTTGTTGGCCTATTTTGTCGGGATGGGGCTCTTTATCTGAGCTGTTATTTCAATTTTTGGATTTTTTACAGCCTGCTGCTTTGAACATACCATCATTCATCAGGGATTCTTCAGATCTGCTGATATTTTTAGAACAATTAAGAAATATTTGAGCAACAGGAGGTCATTCTGGTTACTTTAGATGTAACATCCCTATATACTAATGTGCCTCAAGATTCAGCCTTGCAATTGATGATGAATTCGACAGTGCACGACCACTACTCCAAAACCTACATTGGCTACCAGTTCAAGCACAGATATCCTTCAAGATATGCCCTCTAGCCTACAGAATAATCTTTGAACTCACACTGGAATACATGACAAACATAATAGAACTACCAATATGCAACACAATCAGGAGCATCTTACCCTTCACTTCCCCAAATGTATACAAATCTTCATACTCAACCAACTTCACAAACATTTGCCCCAAGATATGGAATACTATCAGTCTTATTTTCCAAAGAGAAGGGCGCCCATCTTCCGACACAAATCGGGAGATGGGCATCCTTCTCTCAGGGTCGCCCATATCGGCATAATCGAAAGCCGATTTTGGGAGACATCAACTGCTTTCTGTCGTGGGGACGACCAAAGTTCACGGGGGCATGTCAGCAGTGTAGCGAAGGCGGGACTGGGGCGTGCTTAGGAGATGGGCGTCCTCGGCCGATAATGGAATAAAGAAGGGTGTCCCTCACGAGCACTTGGCTGACTTTACTTGGTCCATTTTTTCTTGCGACCAAGCCTCAAAAGGTGCCCGAACTGACCAGATGACCATCAGAGGGAATCGGGGATGACCTCCCTTTACTCCCCCAGTGGTCACTAACCCTCTCCCACCCTAAAAAAAAACTTAAATTTTTTTTTTGACAGCCTCTATGCCAGCTTCAAATGTCATACCCAGCTCCCTGACAGCAGTATGCAGGTCCATGGAGCAGTTTTAGTGGGTGCAGTGCACTTCAGCCAGGCGGACCCAGGCCCATCCCCCCCACCTGTTACACGTGATGGTAAATGTGAGCCCTCCAAAACCCACCCGAAACCCACTGTACCCACATGTAGGTGCCCCCCTTCACCCCTTAGGGCTATGGTAGTGTTGTACAGTTGTGGGGAGTGGGTTTTGGGGGAGTTTTGAGGGGCTCAGCACCCAAGGTAAGGGAGCTATGCATCTGGGAGCAATTTGTAAAGTCCACTGCAGTGCCCCCTAGGGTGCCCGGTTGGTGTCCTGGCATGTGAGGGGGACCAGTGCACTACAAATTCTGGCTCCTCCCATGACCAAAGGGCTTGGACTTGGTCATTTTTGAGATGGGCGTCCTCGGTTTCCATTATGGCCGAAAACCGGGGACGACCATCTCTAAGGTCGACCATCTCAACATTTAGGTCGACCATCTCTAAGGTCGACCTAAATGTTGAGATTTGGGCATCCCCGACCGCATTATCGAAACAAAAGATGGACGCCCATCTTGTTTTGATAATACGGGTTTCCTCGCCCCTTCGCAGGGCTGTCCTGCGAGGACGCCCTCATGAAAACTTAGGCGCCCCGTTCGATTATGCCCCTCCAAGGCAAAAGCTCTCAAATGCATGAACAACTACTTAACATTCCGAAAATATATTAAGGCTCACTTTAGAAAATTCTTCGACGAACCTGTATAATCAAACAGACCTACAACTACTACTACTACTACTATTTAACATTTCTAGAGCGCTACAAAGTGTACGCAGCGCTGTACAAACACAGAAGAAAGACAGTCCCTGCTCAAAGAGCTTACAATCTAATAGACAAAAAGTAAAGCATTTAAATTTAAAATATTTAAGCAGTCAAGCACAAGAGAACAGTCACAGAAGGACAAACTATGATACCTGATCACTAACTGAAACAGAACAAGACAAGCACCAACTTGCAAAGACTTTGTAACATGTTTAACTGAAGTAACGTGTAAGCCACATTGACCTGACTACCTGACTGGAAAATGTGGGTACAAAGACAGAAATAAATTTCTTGCAAATTGATTAGCTTGTTACTGAGCATGGTACAGCTGGTTATGAAAAAGAATTATTTTTCTTTCCAGGATACTTTTTATGAACAGATTAAGGGAGTGGCTATGGGAGTTACAGTGGCTTCCTTAGTAGCTTACTTGTACATGGCTGAGTTTGAGGCTAAATTTGAATACACTTATCCAGGGGCAGTTACTACTTTTGCTTGGAAATGGTTTATAGATAAAATATTTTTGATATGGTAAGGGGCAATGTGGAATTGCAACAATTTTTGAATTATCTTAATGACTGTGATTCCAATATTAAATTTACAACTCATATTGGGGGTTCTCAAGTGAAATTTTTGGATATTTCCATTCATTTTGCTCAGGGGCATTTCTTTACACATGCATATAGAAAGCCGACTGATCACAATATGTTGTTATATTATGTGAGTCACCATGCAAAGAAATTGAAAAATAGTATAGGGCAATTTATGAGGTTAAAATGGTGGTGTACATTTGATGGCGTCACAGATGTATACACAATTTAGGTATAGGGGGTATCCCAGGAGAGCCGTGAGGCAGGCACTATAAAGGGTTACTAATGCCCATAGGAGTTGATTACTCCACCCTTCAAGAAGGCCTACTGAATCTAGGGTGACTTGTATATTACCTTATTATGTTCAGGCACTTACGGTGCAGCGTTCTATCCTTCAACACTGGCCTTTGTTATCTTTACGTGAAGGTTTTGAACAACCTCTACAAATTTAGGGGAATTGCTTTATAGTAAAGGTAAAAGAATGTGTGTCAATTTTGAGCAAGGGGGTCAAACAGCCTGTGGACACTGTGTTTATCGTAACCAAGCGTTAGTTACTAGTAAAATATGGGTCTCTAGGTTGAGTAATACTTTTATTTGAAATCTATCACTGATTGTAATTCATCACGAGTTGTATATGCTATCCACAAGGAAAATTAAGGCACATATAGCCCAACATTTGAGCAGTATCCTCCGGATTCTATATAACACACCTGCGGTCCGCTCCAAAATCTAGGCATATTCTATAACAACACACGTAACTTAACTGGCTTAACAAGCCAATCAGCATTGATAACACTTAACAAGCAATAACATGTTTAACTGAAGCGATGTGGTGGAAATAGTACAAAGAAATTGTGGTTTAAGGAACAAAAATGTATCTTCATGTGGGATACTGTGGTGTCTAATGGGCTCAATAAGGGAAGGGAAAGGGAAATGGGACTTGATATACTGCCTTTCTGAGGTTTTTGCAACTACATTCAAAGCGGTTTACATCTATTCAGGTACTTATTTTGTACCAGGGGCAATGGAGGGTTAAGTGACTTGCCCAGAATCACAAGGAGCTGCAGTGGGAAATGAACTCAGTTCCCCAGGATCAAAGTGCACTGCACTAACCTCTAGGCTACTCCTTACTACTGTCTGGGTGAATTGTTGTCTTGCCACTCAGGGTCACAAATTTGTATATCAGCACAAGAAGAATTATCAGTGTGCATTTGTTGGCGTCTTCTAAGAGGCGGAGACGCTGTTCATGGGAAGGCAGGAATTCCTGACCAAGGTGTGGCAGACAGTATTTATTCTATTTTATTCTGCTTTATAGGATTTATAGGTTTGTTGTTATTTTGGACAGCTTCCTAAAGGAAAAGTCCATAGACCGTTATTAAAAGGACTTGGGGAAAATCTACTATTTCTGGGATAAGCAGTATAAAATATTTTGTACATTTTTGGGATCTTGCCGGGTATCTGTGACCTGAATTGGCCACTGTTTGAAACAGGATGCTGGGCTCGATGGACCTTTGGTCTTTCCCAGTATTGCAATACTTATGTACTTATGTACTTGACTTTTGCTTTATGTTTTTAGAATTTGGTCTCCTGAAGAATCTTATTGTGAAACATGGTCCATGTTGAGACTAAGGAGTTATTCTCTTAAAATCCTGTGTTGCAAGTGAAGCAAGTGCTTTCCGATTGTCTTTTTATCAACGAATTGAAGTGTGTGCAACAGAAGTTCAAGAATGTTTTGGAACTGGTATGCTGATTAGGGCATGCTTTCATTGATCCAGGTAGTGACTGTATTCATCTGAGGAAAAGTATGCTTGATATCTTGGACTGTAGACAAAGCATATGAAGTTTGAGTTAACTTAGACCCAATCATCTTTTTGGATCTTCTGGACTTAAGTCCTGCCATGGAAAAATTTTTTGATGTGAACTTTGAACTGTTACAGCAATTTTTGACTGGCAGAGCGCATTGATAAAGTACTATGTACTATTTTGATGTGTTGATCAAGGTTATGTATTTAACTTTTATGATTTATTTAGGCATACCCCAGGGGATGGTTATAAGGGCTTGTGATGTAGAATTTTGGGAATGAAGGGGATTTTAAACTAATGGTATTTGATTTTGTTATAAGAAAGAATATTTGTGTTATTTTTGATTTTATATATATATTTTCAACAATTATATATTTTAATAAAGGTGCAAGATGGATTTGCATACAGTGGAAATCCTAAGCATGTAGATCTACCTTATTTATTTACAATAAAACATATACAATTAAGAATAACAAATTAAAATACCACATAAAACACAACATAAAACAACAAGAGCTTTACCTAGACTTATGCCTCTTCTTTAAGGATTATCCTGAAACTCTGACCTGTTTGTGTTCCACACACTAGAATTTACATGTATCTCTTTATAAAATATGCCTAAAAAGATGCAAATTTAAATTCTAATTGCCAATTAATGGTAATAATTGCTTGTTATCACCCAATTATCAGCACTGATTGGCTTGTTAATCAATTAAGCTGTGCATGTAAATTGGACATGCATCCAAATTAGCCAGTGCAACTCAAAGCGTCATATGTAGAATCTGGGGGTAAGTGGATACAATATTGCCACTAACTAACTGGATAACTCCAAGGACTATCTGAAAAGTGCTGAGGCAGTTCATAAGGATATTGAACAGAACTATCCATTTAGGAAGTATTTCTATGGGTGCCACAATTTGTGTGGACTGATGGAGTGCACTGAATGTTAATTCTATAATGGTATCTGTGTGCCACTGATGTGTCTACATGTGTGGCATTTTCGTGTGTAACTTACAGTATTCCCTAAGTTACACGTGTAACTGGAAGACCCATCTATGGCCCGCCCATACTCCGCCCACTTGTAGATCCCCTCAAACTCACACACTCTCTTGGTCTCAAACACTCAGTCTCACAGAGAGTCTGTGTCTCACACACACTCTCTCGGACACACTGTATCTGTGTGAAACACACACTCTCTCTCTCATACTGTGTCTCACATACGCACTTGCACACACTCTAATTCTCACACACACACTCTCTCTCTCTCACAGACATACTCGCACCCAGACTCTCTCTCTCTCTCTCTCTCTCTCACACACACACACACACTCGCACATTCACTCTCTCTCACACACAGTCACTCGCACATACACTCTCTCAAACATACACACTCCGAGGAAAACCTTGCTAGCGGCCGTTTCATTTGTATCAGAAACGGGCCTTTTTTACTAGTCTTTTAATAAATGCAGTAGAGAAGTGGGGTTATGGAGGCTGCTGTAAGGAAGCCCCTGTTTAGTGTACACCACTGGTTCTTAAACCAGTCCTTGGGACACACATAGCCAGTCAGGTTTTCAGAATACCTGCAATGGAGGTAATGCATGCAAATTTATCTCATGCATATTCATTGTGGAAAGTGGCATAACCATGGTGGGGGGGGGGGGGGGGGGGACCTGGGCTCCTTCACTTTGGGCTCAGGTCACCTCAAAATTGTGGCACCCATTGAATGACTGGCAGGGATGCCCATGCCCTGCCAGCCAAAGAGGTCCACTGCTCAAACCCCCCTCAACCCATGCTGCTTCAGCAGCGAGGAAGTCAGCAACGTGCTTCCAGACGCCAACATCAGCACTCCCTGTGAATGCTCAGTTCATGCCCACGAATTAAGCATGTGCGGGGAGTGCCAGTGTCAGCAGTAGGAAGCATACTACCAAGGCAGCATCGAGGTGGCTCGGGCAGTGGACTTCTTCAGTTGACAGGGCTTGGGCATCCCTGCCAACAAAGGTATGATTTTTAATGTGGTGGGTGGGGGGAAAGAATAACAGAGAGAAAATGCATGGCTCCCAGTCCACCCCTGCATCCTCCCCAAAATGGACTGCTGGCTATGCTACTGATTGTGGATATCCTGAAACCCTGGACTGGCTGGGTGTGCTTTGAGGACTGGGTTGAAAAACAACAGTGTACGTTTCTGGGAAAGACAACAGGGTCCATAAAACCTTTCATCCAATACCATTTCAAAAAGCCCCACTATGCCAACCCCTCAAAATAGCAGAAAGAACTCAGTGCAGTCGCTTATCTATTTATTCATTTATTGGGATTTATTAACTGCCTTTATGAAGACATTCACCCAAGGTGTATCTTACCAGTTGATTTACACTAGTCACAACTGACAGTCCAATTGCAGCCTAGCTGCTGTTGTACAAAGGGCCGGTTGTCTTCTATGAGAACATCTCCTCTCCACTGTGACTGAGGTCGTCACACCTGAAGGTCTCTAGGTATCACTCTGTTCTGGTTTTTGGCACCTCTCCTGGAGGTATTCATGTGCTCACCAGCCTACCGAAAAGGGCCTATTTTGAGATCTCACATCTTGAATGCAATGGAATCTTTGAACAATGAGTTGTGGCCTGTATCCATTTCTTTCTTTTCAAAGGAATCATTTCCTTAAGAACTAATCTCTGCTTCAGTGATATTTGCTGGCATCACTCTACGCCTTTGTTACAGAGTCTGTTTGTTTTTTTGTTTTTTGTTTTTAGCTAAGTCCTATATCCTTCCTGGCTGGCTGAGTGAAAGAGTCAGCTGGTGGAACTGGCTAACTTCAGAGTCCAGCAGGGAGATGGCTGGTTCCTTAATTAATCTTTTTTCAGGTTCTTTTAGCTGAGATTATGCTTCAGATAAGTCCTTTGTGGCCTAGAGAACATGCCAGAAAGTTGGAAGCCCCCTGTCCCTGGGGAAATATGAAAAGATAATTAGAAAAGATATGTAGAAAGGAGTTGGTGAAGATTGATATTATGTTAATGAGGCCCCTCTACGGTATGTAAAACAGCCTGGAGTTAATGTGTGACAAACACATCCTATTAAATGGTGTGGGCAGCAGGCTGTGCGATTCTCAGATCCCAGCTGAGGTTTTCTTCTTGCCTGGACTTCCAGCTGGTACTGGTTCAGTGAAAGGGGAGGCAGACGCTGCTCCATATTCCAAGTCTTCCTCTGTAGACACAGATGCAGCTGGATTGGAAATTCAGCATTGGAAAAAGACAGAGAGGTCTGATGCACTATAGGTTTTCTTGCATTTTGTCTGGGAGGATATGTTCCTCAAACTTTGTCTAAACCAGTATATTTATTCAGCCTTTTCTCATTTGAGGCTTGATGTGGGCATGAACTCATGCAAAAAGATTTTTCCAAAGCACATTTGGAGGAAATTTGCAAGCATTGTATTAATGCCGGAAACATAGCAAACCCAAAATATTTCTTCAGTCAACTTGTAATTAAAGTCTGGAATTTGTTGCCAGAGAATGTGGTAAAAATAGTTAGCTTAGCAGGGTTTAAGAAAGGGTTGGATAATATCATAAAAGACATGTCCATAAGCCACTATTAAGATGGACTTGGGAAAATCTACAGCTTATTTCTAGGATAAGCAGTATAAAATCTGTTTTACTGTTCTGGGATCTTGCCAGGTACTTGTGACCTGGACCGGCCACTGTTGGAAACAGGATATTAGGCTTGATGGACCTTTGGTCTGTCCCAGTATGACAATGCTTATGTTCTTATCAGTGATTTAAAACTGATGAGTGGATACTTTGTAAGTATCAGATGATGGAGTTTCAAAGCTGAAGTGATGACCAGAATTGTTTGCATTTGAGATGAATGTGAGGATGGGACAATGAGGGGAAGTCTATGAGCCAAGAGAGGAAGATCAAGCTGAAGAGAGACAAAGTTGAGATTAACAGAGAGAAGGGGGCGAGTTGTGCCATGGAGAAACAGAGGGAATACAACAGTAACATAACCAGACCTCAATTTTAGGATGGGTCTGGGGGTGGACTGGGTGGGCACGACCCACACATTTCCTCTCTGTCTGCTAGTCCTCCCCCCCCCCCCCAAAGCAGTAAAAATGAATACCTTGGCTGATGGGGATCATCGGGGCCCACCCACTGAAGAGTCCTCTCTGGATTCCCCCCCCCCCTCGAGCAGGCAAGCAGTACCAATCCCACGTCAGTCAGCTATGGACAACAGCATTGCTCCCCCACCCGAGCATGCTCAGTTCAGCCAACATCCTCCTCCTCCTCCCCCCTCCCGTGCACACATGTGCGGGGGTGTCAATTGAACTGAGCATGCACGGAAGGGGGGAGTGCTGGCATCCACAGCTAGAAACATGCTACTGACTGCTGTGGGGATGAGACTGCTCTGGGGAGCTCTTCAGCTGGAGGGCCCGGAGATCCTCGCCAGCTACACTAATGATGTGTGTTGCCACTGGGTGGGCCTGAAACAAAACTGGACGTGCCCCTGCCCACCTGTGGCTACAACACTGGAACACATTTAGGAGTAAGAAGGGAAGATCAAAATATTCTTGGGGCACTCCATTATTCACTTTTAGAGTTCTATCTTTTTTTTTTTAATTTATTTATAACAATTTAATTTTACAAGCACTAAAATAACTTGCCAGAAATACAGACAAAATAATACAAGAATTATTTCAATCAGGTAATTCTATACTCTTCCTTAGACCACAAAATAGGGAGAATGAAACAAGACAAGGAGATCAATTAAACAACAGAAAACAAAGAAAACGTGGTATTAACCTGATTATCCCCAGTTATTATTTATCTGCATCATTATTCCACATTGATCGTCTGGTTGGCTTCTTCAAACCCAAACCATTGTGTATAGTCAATTTATTTTGTTGGAAACATGCTTATTGTCCAATATTAGTGGAAATAATACAACTGATTTCATTTTTTCTCTTTTAAAACCAGAAATTATTTAACAATACAAACACTTGAGTCTCTAATCCAATTCCCACTGACTAAGGTAATCCCGGTTTCACAGGCTTCACTCCTTTTGAATAAATATACTAAGAGGAATCATTTCAGAGGCAAAAACTTTAGGAGTCATACCCGGAACTCTGGGAAAACAACAATCTCGATATTAATCATCTGTAATAATATTCATTTTGTTCAAAATTTTCTGGTTTATTATCATCTTCAAAATCTTAACCATTTCCTACTCCTGTAGAACTTCATTTGCCGTATCAATTTTTCATTCTCAAAGGATTCGATTAGATTATCCATGTGGCTCACTAAAAAGATCATATGGGAAGCAAACTTATTTACTACCCCCGATAGGTCCTGGAGCACCTTCCAGGTGATATTCAATGTAACCTCCACGGGAGCCAAAAACTCCAAGCTGATAGCTCTTGCGGGTTTAGGAGTGGCACAGCTGACACGGGTTCAGCTGTAAACAACTTCTGTTTCAGCATACACTCCTAACTCACTCCTCCACTCCTTTGGACATGGTGGTTAAATGATTCAGTAGCGATGAAGTTGTTTCCAGGTCCAAGAGCGTTGACGCTCCTTCGCCGGCACTAATCAAAGGACTCACCAACCCAGTCATCTGTGGGCAGCTCGTCACTCAGCAGTCCCACACTTGTTGCACAGGGGACAAAACACTGGTCAACGGCGGCTGATCCCCGATTGTCCCCTTCCTCTCAGTTAAGGTAACTGCAATTGCAGAGAGGAAATTTCAAGTAAACAAAGACAGAACTTCAGAGGTCAGCTGGGCCGTTGAGTGTACGAGCTTCAGGTCGCCATCTTTCCACTCTCCCTAGTTGGGACACTCTTTGTCTGGGTTCTCCTCAGAGGCCTGTCTGATATGGGTAACCCTTCAGCATAGCCCTCTGAGTCATTGAAACACAGAAGCCCCTCCACCTCTACAAGGTGATGTCCTATCGGAGGGGCAGAGTTCTATCTTTTAACTCATTCCCTACCCACAACAAGACATTGTCTTCTATCTTGCAACTTTTTAAT